>NC_077230.1:160379251-160979251 GCF_027887165.1 Monodelphis domestica
TAGACTCCAAGAGCAAAGACGTGATTTTTTCCCCTTTGAATCTCCATGAGAGGTATCAGGCCAGGTATCAATCCCTTCCCCCTAAAATATCTTAGGTCGATCTTAAGGATATAAGTCAGAGTTTAGGAGTGCCACAATGCTACAAAAGGAAAAGATATCTCTCAGCTTACACTTGTCAGTTTAGTTCCTTCCCACAAATACTGGTTATACAATAACCCATTATCAGAAATAGCTGTTAACAGAAATTAAAAGAAATTCCACAAATTTAAATATACATGAAAATATATGAATGAATGAACCCTTTATCTAGGAGCAAGAAACAGATGCGAGATTCTGACCTCATCCCAAAAGGTCTATTCTAGAAGTCTTTAAGAAGGAATTGGGAGATCAGAGATATGATGATGCCAAGTTTCCCTTCCATGTCAATAGCTCCTCTCTTCATATCTCTCCCCAAGATGTTTGTTACCAACTATTTCCGTTATGCAGGAATACAGTGCCATATCCCACTCAGTATTCTTTCTGCCAATATGGAGGCACAACCAACTACTAGGCTCCTGATCCACCTATTTGGAAAAGTATCACCCATGTCTGAATGAAGCTGTGTCAAATAAATTCTTTCACATTCTGGAACTGGCTTGTCTAGCTGTCTCTACTTAAGTAGAACATTTTTTTTTCCTGCAAAGTGAATGGTTATACCTATCTTCCTGAGTACATTTCTGAATGATGTTCTTTCCCTTTAGAAATAAGTACACTTCAGATAAGGAAAATATATTATTAAAAAGAACATTGTTTCTTCTGTAACATTGTTCTATGTATTGGGCTGAAAGAAAGCCATTAGATTTAGTTTATTTGTGATGCAGGATAACTTAGTAGAATAATTCATTGTTTGGGACCTATAAATTTCATCAGTGGAGGAATGCCAGTGTGAAAAATCCTTCCATAAGTACAGATTGGAAACTCATTTGCAATTTAGAATCTTAAAGAATTGCCTAAGACACTTAAGGGAGAATGACTACATATTCTCACAGTTAGCAAGTCAAAAACAAAACTTGACCCAGGTCTTCAATTCCAGAGATAAGGATTCTTTTATCAATAGATTTTTTATTAACTTAGTTGTTTGCATCCTAAAGAGATTTTAAAAGAGAATAAGATTAAAAAGCTCAGAATTTGGGTGTATTTAATTTGCCTTTGTTCATCCTAAAGGATGGTCACTACCCCTTATAATTACAAGATCCAAAACAGATAATAGATCTTCTAGATCCATGGAGACATTTTTCAAGGTAACATCATGGAAGAGGGGTAGATAATAAATCAAAAGATCAGGGTTCTATTTCTGGCTCTCCTATTTACAACTTGGGTTGCAATGAACAAGATATAGTTTTCTTAGCTTCCAGTTTTTTCATGTGCAAAATTAGGACAATTAGACCTGCGTAATCTGCCTCACAGGGTTATTTTGATATAAGTAGCTCATCCTTGCTAACTACAAAATTACACACACACACACACACACACACACACACACACCCATGGGCCCCATATTCACTGATTCAATATTCTCTTATTCAGTTACCCAGAACTAACCAGAGGAAAAAAATGAAAAAAAAAATTTGGAAAATTGCATAAAATTAAAAAAAAATAAATGGGAGTTGAGGAGAGTTGTTATTGTTGTAATTTGTCTTTCCTTTTCAAAGAGGACTAATGGTATCATGGGGTACTACATTGATTTGTGCATGAATTGGATTCAATTGAAGAAGAATTGCAAGTCATCAGCCTAACTCTTTCTCTCTTGGTGTATGAGTATTCAAGAACTAGCATATTTGGTTTGATGATTTGCTGAACCCTTTTCAGGGATACTCACCAACCTTTAGTATACACTTGACACTCAGCTCCTACCTATGACCCCAAAAAATTAGAGCATTGGCAGTAGCCACATTCTAGTAAACCCATCTTGGAAAGTCATCTAAACCAAGTTGAGGGCAACTAATGGATCACAAACCTGTTGGTGGTTAGGGGTTACCTACCCTAAGCAAGTGAAGTTTTCTCCCTATGGAATGGGTAGATGAGAATAATTTGTTCCCATTGCTAAAGCTGGTTTTGTGGGGTGCTTAAAGGTTGGTTATATATCAAAGTCACTAAGGTCATCTACTGAATTCTGGTCCATCACCAATTATTCTGACTTTTGTCTTGCCGCTGGACTTTTCTAAGTTGAAAATAAGTTGCCAATATATACTTATAGAAGGAGTTTGCACACTGGCATTTCCCCAATGAAATTATAGGTTCAAACTAATGAATTATTGTACTCTAAGTCATTTTGCATCACAAATAAATTTAATCTAGTGGATCTTGCTTTGGGCTTAATATGCAATTGTGCTTTTTAAAATAGAAATAAAGGACAAGAACAAACACATTTTAAATAGAACAGATAAACCACTCTTTCTATAGTGATAGAATTTCACTGATGATGATGTTGAAGCCATAATAGTTGGACCCTAGCACGTCAGTATCTGATATGCCATTTGAGGATTTTACAAAGCTTCTAAAAATGATGGGAAGAGCAAATATACCTGACCAATTATGTCATGGAGACAACACAATTTGAAAGCACTCAAGGATTTGTTGTCAAGAAATATCTGGGGATCAGATCCCTCCCCATGAAAGAAAAAGCCCATAATAATAAGTAATAATGATAAATAATAAGTAATAGGATTGCCAAAACCAAAAGTGACAAAAATGTTTTACAACTACAATCCTAAATGCTTATTTTGCATTTCCATAAATTCATGGATGTAATACAAATATTCCTTATAGGGACAAGTGATGGGAATGGGAATTCTTCCTCAGCTGAATTCTTAACATAGATCACATCTTCACAATTACCCAAGAGATGGAGAACATTATAAAATATAATAATAATAATAATACTTAGTATTTATATAGCACTTTACATTTTATAAATTATGTATCAATGACCTAGATGGTCAGTGCTATTATTATCTCCTTTCTAAAGATGTGGAAATTGAGCAGTCAAAAAGGTAAATGATTTGGCTAGGGTCACTCAGTCAGTAAATACCAGAGACAGATTTTGAATTCAAGTCTTTCTGACTTTAAATCCAGCCTTCTAACCACTCTACCACCTCACTACAAGATAAAATCCTCTTATGTCTAGGTATGTGTAAAATACTATTGACTTTGTAGGACAAAATTCATCATTGTAAGATGTCTAACAAGGTGTCCTCTCAAGGTGAATAGTACACATAGCATTGCAGAAATAACATTTTTTAATTCATTGAATATCAGCATCAACTGAAGCCTTAACTAGGGAGACAGAATCTAAAATATCATGAAAGACATGAGGATGTCTAACATCAAATCCAAATAGAAGAAAGAAGGTGAGGTCTTCCAAATGCTTGGAATAAAATATGACAGCATACCCCTTGCTATTAGCCCTGGAACATGACAAGTTTTTCTCAATAAATAAAATTCACACTCATTTGAAAGTGATGAACCTTTACTATTCACAATGGAAAGTGAATTATATATATATATATATATATATATATATGTATACATATATATATATATATAACCCAGAATGCAAAATGTAGTAGATTATGTTACTATGTTACCATTTTGAAATATGTATATTTTGGATAAGACTGTATTTGAATGGGAAAAAATATGTTTTATCACATTTAGGAAATTTTGCAATTCTTTTAGTAAACCTGTTATTTTCTTCATTATGGTTATCTTTTTTACACTAATATATTTGTGAAAGTAGTGCAGTGGATTAAGAATTGTTTCTAGAAGAAGAAAAATATATGGGTGGTATGACACTTGACATAGTCTCTCAGTATCCCAGTAAACTCACTAAGACTCTAAATCGAAAAGCAAATACTGTTCTATGTTAGTAAAGATAGTTTTTTCATTGAAATTTCCCTACACCACTTAAATCCCAAGTCTGATTCAGAAGTGAAGAAAAATCCTACTGATAATGAATGGTTGTGAATCATGAAATGCCATGATCAAAGAAAAATCAAACATAAATAAAGAATAATGAAAAGGGGCATGTTGAGGGGGAAGTTTTTTTTTTTATCATATTACCAACAATAATTTGTAGACTAAAAATAACATAAAAATTATCATCAGGATATGCATAATTTGAAAATGAGGTTGATCAATTTTGTGAGAATGAAGTATAACAGATGGCTAAAATGGTTCAATAGTTCCTTATGTGATTTTACATTTAGTGTGCATCCATGAAACTTTAAAAGATCTAAAAAATCAATAAACATTTTTGAAGTGCCTACTGTGTGGCACTAAGGATAGAAATGCAAGAAGTGAAATGATCCCTTTTCTTAAGGAACTTGCATTAGATTCAGGAAGAAAATATGTACTTAAGTACATATAAAACAAACAAATGCAAAATAAATATAAAACAAATACAAGGCAGTTTACAAGGCAATTATAGAAGGAGGATACTAATAATGAAGGGTAGATTAGGAAATGATTGACATAGGAGGTGACTTCATAGAATCATGCAATCATTCAATCATTGATTTAGAACTGGAATGTACTTTAAATATCACCTAATTCACTTTCAATTATAAATGAGCAACATAACACTCAGAAATATTAGGTGACTTGCCCAAGAAAACACAGTTAATAAATTAGAGAACCAAGATTCCTACTGAGGTTCCCTGGTTCAAAACTCATTACTCTTTCCAGAAAGCTTTCAGGATCCTGGAGGATATTCTACGAAGAAATAATGGAAAGACATGAACAAGAATTGCCCAAGTTGAAAAAGGATGACTAATTATTGGTGCAAGAAGTACCTCCAACAGTGATATTCTTTATCCCTTAATTTGTCAGAAAAGCAAAATGGGACTGTAAGTGGAAATTTCTTTCATAAGTACAGTTCAGTAACGTAGCTCAAACTTAAATGCTTACAGAGTTGCCGAGGACAATGAGAAGTTAGAACTCTTGTACAGTGCCAGAGAACAAGTATATCAGAGGCAGGCTTTTAACCCAAGGCATCCTAACTTCAAGTCTGGCCCACTATGCCATTGTTGTCTCTTGTAATATATAAGTATCATTGATATTATTAGCACCAGGGAGAGGGGGAAGTTTATCTTCATTTATTCATTCATTCATTCATTCGTTCGATCGTTCGTTCGTTTGTTTGTCTGTTTGTTTTGGTCAGTGGTCAGGCAGCCAGAAAGTGTCAGAGATGGGACTTGTGCATGTCTTGTTTATTTTAAGTCCAGCTTCCTAGCATTCTCTCTCTACATGTTATCTTTTAATTGTGATGGAAATTCTTGATGATTGTCTTAGAATGTCAAATACTAAAAAGTAGTTCATTCTATTTTGGCATTGAGTTTATTAAGAAAAAAATAACACTCATGATACTTTGCTTTGCAGATTTTTTTATCATTAGAAAATGTAAATACACAAGGGGATTTAGCAACATTGGAAAAGGGGTTCGGGATTTCTACCTGTATATTTGGACTTAGTGCAAACCTCACAGCTAGCTTTCCTGTGGGTGATAATGTAACTAGTGAGAACATGAAGATTATTTTTTAATTTAAATTAATTTATTTAGTTAATTTATAACATCATTTCTTGGTTACAAGAATCATACTATTTCTCTTCCTCGCCTGCCCCCACTCTTCCCATAGCTGACACGTGATTTCACTGGGTATTACATGTGTCCTTGATCAAAATATTTTTCCATGTTGTTGATGTTTGCACTAGGGTGATCATTTAGAGTCTCCATTCCCAACCATATCCCCTTGGCCCATGTATTGAAGCACTTGTTTTTCTTCTATGTTTCTACTCCCACAGGAAAACCTCTGAATGTGGATAGTGTTTTTTCTCATAGATCCCTATGGGTTGTTCAGGATCACTGCATTGCCACTAATGGAGAAGTCCCTTACATTTGATTGTACCAAAGTGTATCAGTCTCTGTGTACAATGTTCTTCTGGTTCTGTTCCTCTCACTCTGAATCAATTCCTGGAGGTCATTCCTGATTCACATGGAATTCCTCCAGTTCTTATTCCTTTGAGCACTATAGTATTCCATCACCACCATATACCACAATTTGTTCAGCCATTCCCCAATTGGAGGGCATCCCCTCATTTTCCAAATTTTTGCCACCACAAAGAGCGCAGCTGTGAATATTCTTGTACATGTCTTTTTCCTTATTATCTCTTTTGGGTACAAACCCAACAATGCTATGGTTGGATCAAAGGGCAGACAGTCTTTTAGCACCCTTTGGGCATAGTTCAAAATTGCCCTCCAGAATGATTGGATCAATTCACAACTCCACCAGCAATGCATTAATGTCCCGACTTTGCCATATCACCTTCAGCATTCATTACTTTCCATTGCTCTCATGTTAGCTAATCTGCAAGGTGTGAGGTGATACCTCAGAGTTGTTTTGATTTGCATCTCTCTGATCATAAGAGATTTAGAACATTTTTTTCATGTGCTTATTAATACTTTTGATTTCCTTAACTGAAAATTGCCTATTCATGTCTCTTGCCCATTTATCAGTTGGAGAATGGCTTGATGTTTTTTTTTACATTTGGTTTAGCTCTTTATAAATTTGAGTAATTAGATCTTTGTCAGAGGTTTTGGTTATGAGGATTATTTCCCAGTTTGTTGCTTCCCTTCTAATTTTGGTTGCATGGGTTTTGTTTGTACAAAAACTTTTTAATTTGATATAATCAAAATTATTGATTTTACATTTTGTGATTTTTTTCTAGCTCTTGCTTGCTTTTAAAGTCTTTCCTTTCCCAAAGATCTGACAAGTATACTATTCTGTGTTTGCCTAGTTTGCTTATAGTTTCCTTCTTTATATTCAGGTCATTCACCCCTTCTGAGTTTATCTTGGTGTAGGGTGTGAGATGTTGATCCAAACCTAATCTCTCCCATACTGCCTTCCAATTTTCCCAGCCATTTTTTATCAAAGAGTGGGTTTTGGACCCAAAAACTGTGATCTTTGGTCTTATCATCGACTGTCTTGCTGAGATCACTTACCCCAAGTCTATTCCACTGATCCTCCTTTCTATCTCTTAATCAGTACCATATTGTTTTGATGACCATTGCTTTATAGTGTTTTTAAAAAAATAAAAGATAAAGAGAGGGAAGGGATATACCCCTAAAGGAGAGACTTGGACCCCAAAATTTGGAAAGGGAGAAGAAAAGAGAAGAGAATCCTCTTTTCCACAAAGCAGAATACAGGGGAGACAGCAGCTGTAATGGGTTGGCTCAGGGAGAGGAGAGGGGGTTTGAAGATTTTCCTCCTTCTACCTTCCCTCCTTAGCTAAAGCTGCTCTCCCCAATTTGCTCTTGTCCCTCTTGCCCCCCCCTCCACTACTCAAGACCCAAAGGTCTCCCCTTGATCAGTTCACTCACACTCAGCTTGGAGAACAGATAACTTTAATGTTAACTCAATCAAATAATACAAAAGGAATATGGGGCAGGGAAGAATGGGAAAGGAATGTGGGAGAAAGGGGTCTCTATCTCTAACTAAACCCTTCTCCTCCCTCCTGGTGTTTGGGGAGAACTCAGACCTTGGCAGCCTGAGTCCCCTGAGAGATAGTCAGGTTGACTGGGCAACAGGAGCTGAGGTAGAGTCTGCTCAGGTTTCTCTTCAGAAAGTCCCTTTAATTGGGAAGTGTTGGGGGAAAGGATTTCCAGTCACCAGCAAGAAAAGTGGATAACCCTCAGGAGAAAGTCTTTTTCCACCTTCTCTCTTCAACATCTCAAGACTGAGAGACCTCACTGTTCTCCCTCCAGAGTCTTCTCTCCTCAGGAACTTCACTCCTGGGGCCCCTCCCCTGTAGAGGTGATCAATTTTATATACTCTTCAGTCTGGCACTTTTTCTCTAGTGCCAGCCTCTGTCACAATAGTATAGTTTGAGATCTGAGACTGCTAGGCCTCCTTCCTTCACTTTTTTTTTCATGATTTCCCTAGAAATCCTTGATCTTTTGTTCTTCCAAATGAACTTTGTTATTTTTTTTTTCTAATTCAGTAAAAAAAGTTTCTTGGTATGGCACTAAATAAGTAAATGAATTTGGGTAGGATTGTCATTTATATTATGTTAGCTCATCCCACCCATGAGCAGTTAATGCTTTTCCAATTGTTTAGATCTAGTTTTAATTGTGAGGAGTGTTTTGTAGTTGTAGTCATATAGTTCCTGTGTTTTTTCTTGGCAGAGAGATTCCTAAGTATTTTATATTGTCCGGGGTGATTTTAAATGGAATTTCTCTTTCTAATTCCAACATGAAGGTTATTAAAGAAACCAAGTGATCATCCTTCAATTATACAAAATACATCCCAAATCTTATGCTGGAAAGATGGAATCATAACCATTCTAAAGCTTATGCATCTTCTCTGGACTACATAACATACAAACTAATGAAATATTAGGGAGGATATGATAGGAACAAAGAAAAGATCTCAGACCAAAGACTAACAAATGAAGAGAGAAAGGTCACTTTCACTTGGTGACAGGAGGGGCTCAGAAAAATGTTACATGAATGACTGGCATCTGAAGTGGGCCTTTAAGAGGAAAAAATGAAGAGGACTTTGGTATGAAAAGATATAGTCATGGGAGATGGTCTACATGAAAATACAGAAATAAGAGAGTACAGGATGAAACTACGAACCATTAGGTAGTAATCAGGAACAGTGATGTGGCTTAACTGAATGACTTGAATTCAGATTTTTCTCTCATTCTTTTTCAATTGTCTTCAGGCTCTCAAGTCCTCTCTGGACTTCCTCTAGTATGGCTCATAACCTTCTTCATCCTGAAGCCTCATCTTAGCCTTGGAAGTCACACTTTGGAATATCCTCTGACCTTGCAGCATCTTCCTCTGATTGAATGACTTTCCTAGAACCTCCATTTGAGAAGGAAATCCGGGCTATCTACATCTTATTTCTCTCCAACCTGTACTCTGTCTGAATCTTCTCTATTTTGCCTACCTCTTAATATTTCTGTCTCTCTTCTTTTCAGCATTATATTTTATGTTGCCTTCTCCATTTGAAAATGTATGTTCCTAGAGGGAAGGAATTATCTTTTTCTACAAGTATTTGCATTTCCAGCACTTACCACAGTTCCTGGCACAGAGTATGTACTTAATAAATCCTTGTTGACTAAGTGTTCAAGTCTCCTTAGAGAGAAATCAGAAAGAGACAAGGTGTACAACTGTCCATCTGAGAAGGAGCATCTCTCTAGAAGCACATTGAAAACATATTAACATCATGAGAGTGATTCCCTTTATCCCACTGCTAATGCTACTAGGTCATCTTTGACTTTATGTCTGAGCTAATTTGGAGTTGAATGAGCATAAAGTTTCAGTGATATACTGGTCCTTGTAGAGAAAAAGGGTAGAAAAAGTAAAGTTTTGATAAGGCAAATTTATGCTCAATATAAGGAAAAACTTCCTAACAATGTCCAAAAAAGTAAATGAACCACCTAAGGGAGGTGATGCAGGTGCTCTCAGTAGGTCTTCAAGTGAGTATTGCATGGCTATTTTATGGTGACCTTGTAAAGCAAATTGTTAGGCATACATGGGTCCAATAATATGGGTCCAAATATATATATATATATATATATATATATATATATATATATATATACACACATACTGAGTTCCCTACAGCTCTGAGATTCTGTAATTGTGATAGACCAGTGCCTGGATTCCTGTAACCTATAACAAAACACACTGGGTAATAGATTAATAGCAGAAAGTATCTTACCTTTTGTGGTTCTGAAGACATCCTACTTATTTTTACATTTGCAGTAAGATTCCAAGGGTTTGTCTAACTCTACATGAAAGTTGGGCAAAATTCAGAGTGCCTGGTAAAGATAGTTCTGGTAAAGGAAGCCAATCCAATCTAATCCAATTGTCATTTATTAAGAACCTGTTCTATACAAGGCACTGCGCTAGACAATAGTCCTTGGACATAACATCTAATAACTAGATCATGAACTTCTAAATATAGCATATATCAGAGATTTCCTGAATGACATCTAAGATATGAGTCACTCTATGAGCTCTGGCATGTACCCCTAAAATTTTTGTGGCCTGTGTAATAGACCAAGAAATCAAGAGCTACATTTCAATGATTTCTGTTATTGTAAGGAACATTGTAGAGAACATTTGGCATCTGCATTCACAGAACAAACTTTGTGTCAATGACATTTCAAGAAATACTCGTTTCTACTAGCATTTGGGTTTGGATCCTCTGATTGTCAGGAAAAGGTTTTGAGTGGGATGGAACTAAGGAGAGGTAATTCTTCCAGTATCCCCATCCCAATGATGTTTCTTTATTTTTCCCTTGGAATATCTTGTAGTACCTGTTCATTTAACAAGGCCATCTTCAGGGATGCCTAACACTGCTATTACTGATTCCACTTGAAAATGGACATGTTACTCCATACTAAGAAGGCTTGACACCTTGCTGTAATGCAACAAATGTTGGTTAATCCCCTGAGATTTCAAAATATATTCCACCACATAGAGCTGATTCCAGTAAAGGAAATTTCTTCAATAAGAGGATAACCAGACCTTATTTATACAATGCAGCAATGAGGTGAAATCCTGCTATACCATTTGGCCACTCTGCAAATAGCTTCATGTTCTGATATTCATGATTCAAAAACTAAGCAGGGTTTAAGAGTAGTTGGAAGTTGGAAGTTACTATCTGCATAAAAGTGTCAAAAGCAGTCCATGAGTTTTTTGTCTCTTCCCTATGTTTTTTCTTTAGTCTTTGTTTATTCTATAGGCTAGGGGAGCTTATCCCATACCTAACTCTCACTGTACATAATATTCTTCACAGCTAGGTGTCACAAAGGATAGACCACTGGATCTGGAGTCAAGAAAGCATATGTTCCAAACTAATTTCAGATACTTACTATGTGACCATGGGGAAGTCATTTCATTTTGTCTCTCTTGGTTTCCTTAATTATGAAGTGGCAATTGTAATATCATCTACATCACAAATTATGAAAATCAAAGGAGATAATAATTATGAAGCGGTGCCTGGCACATAGTAGGTAGTTAATATATACGTTTCCTCCTTCCCTATTCTACCTTTTGGGGAGCAGATATGAAAAGCAAATCTTAGCCTTAAACAATTTTTCCCCAGGCCAGTAGGATGAAGAATGTAATG
Source organism: Monodelphis domestica (assembly GCF_027887165.1). Lineage (NCBI taxonomy): Eukaryota > Metazoa > Chordata > Mammalia > Didelphimorphia > Didelphidae > Monodelphis > Monodelphis domestica. The sequence continues at coordinate 160,390,435 of NC_077230.1, forward strand.
AGCCTGAGTGTGAGAAAAGAGTACTTAACACTTCTCATTAGAAGTGAGATTCCTCCAGGACTGAAACTGCTCCCTGTGTTCATGGGTTCACAGAATAGGAACTCCTTAAGGAAAGGAAGTAGGTACAGTGCTTCCAGTTCTTTGTACCTACTGGGAGTTCATGAATATTAAATGGACATAGTTTCTGATCTACCTGTAATAATAAAACAGAGGCTTCCCACAATTTCCTCAAATACCAGTTTGCCCCTCCATCTCTACCTGTAGAAATTCTTCCATCCATTAAACCTCAGCTCAAATCCTCCATCCTTTCTGATCCACCCAGCAAGAATGACCTTTCCCCTTTCAGACATCATAAAACACCATGTTTGCACCTTTCTTATATGCTTATCCTTTATATCACAGACAGGATAATCTTTCTTATACACAGATCAGTTTATATTGCCTCCCTATAACTTCCTGAGTAAAGGTCAAATGACTTTACCTGGCATTCAAAGCCCTCCACAATCCCTTCTCATGCTGACATTCTATGACAATTAGTATGAAATGTTTGGAATAGTAGGGTAGGGTCAATGAATGTAAGTCCTAGAATCTGTACCTAGGGAATGTAGACTCCTTGATGCATTTTACTAAGAGTGTTCCTTCCTCAGGCAGAAAGTAGAAAAGAAGGCATTGGGTGAAAGGGAGAAGTTCTCCTAATATCAAGATTTTGTAAAGAACTATCCAAGTAGATAAAAGAGCATGGGAATAAACAGGAATTTTATTCAGAATCAATACATTTTTTTTTTACTTTTAAAAACCCAAAGAAACTTCTGATACATTGAATTCAGAAGTTTCTCTAAAAAAACCAGATACTGATTACTATCTTGTCTGAATTGTGGATACTTGATTCACTTTTTTAAATTATTGATGCCTTTTATGATTTTTTAGATACCAAAAATATTTACTAGAACCTTTGCCCTCCAAGAAAGTCATCCCATGTAATAAACAATATTGTTTTTTAAAAATAAAGAAAAAAAACAGCTAAGATGATCAATACATCCAAGAAGTTTGAAAATATGTGCAATGCTGTACACTCATGAACCCCCATCTCCTCAAAGGGGTACAGTGGTGATGCTTTCTCACATTTGTTCTATAAAGTTAAGCTTATTCTTTGTAATTTTACAAAATTTATTCTTGATTCCTTTTGGTGAATATTCTTTCAATTTAATGTTGTAGTTACTGTGTATTGTATATATTATTTTCTTGCCCCTTCTTACTTCAATCTTCATTAGATTAAATCTTTCTATATTTCTCACATTCATATTTGTCATTCCTCATAGCATAGTAATCATACAGCATTACATTCATGTGACAAAATTTGCTTAGGCTTTCCTCAATCAATGGTCATCTCTCTTAATTCAAAAGAAACAAAGTTAAGATGTTAAAGTGAAAAAAAAAAGTGGTGGGGATATAATATATATTGGACTTCAAGAAACCATAGATAATTGGATATAAAAATGCAAAAGCTGTTTGTTCTATAGTTTACATTGTACAGGTAATTTCAGATTTATCATTTTTTTGTTATTGTTGTTCAGTCATGTCTAAATCTTCATGGGCCAAAGCACTTCAGATCCCTCTATCCTCCTCTACATCACTTTCATGTTTGTTGTTTCCATGACACTAAGTATCCATTTACTCTGCCATACCCTTTTCCTTTGCCTTCAATTTGTTCCCAATACCGGCATCTTTTCCAGTGAGACTTTCCAATGAATGACCTGAATTAATTCCTTTAAATATTGATTGACTTGATCTCCTTGCTGTCTAAGGAATTCTGGAAAATTTTCTCCAGCACTACAACTGGAAAGTATAGATCCTGCTACTCTCAGCTTTCCTTATAGCCCAACTTCCCCAGCCATGCAATGATACTGGAAAACTATAGTTTTATCTACACGGACCTTCACCAGTCAAGTGATGCTTCTGATTTTCAGTATACTGTCTACATTTGCCATATTTTCCTTCCAAGGAGCAAGCATCTTTTCATTTCATGGCTGCAGTTACTGACTGTTAGTGATTTTTGAGCCCAAGAATATAAAATCTGCTGCTGCTTCTAATTCTTCTCCTTCTACTTGCCAGGAAGTAATGGCTATAATTAAGAGAGTCAGGCACAGTTCAAATGCAAACATTCTAAAAAGGATCCAATAGCCTTACAATAAGAAATACCCAATGTCGATATATACTAGAGTAGTTTGCTGATAGAAAGGATTCATCTTTGAATCTTTTAACAATTAACTCTCATTATTTTGGACTGGTCCTGTGATTTCATTGCTTTTTGTTGTTTTTCATTTGTTTCAGTTGTGTCCAATTTTTTTGTAATTCCATTTGAGATTTTCTTGGCAAAGAGAGTGGAGTGGTTTGTCATCTTCTTCTCCACCTTATTTTTATTTATTTTTTATTTTATTTTAATTAATTAATTTATTTATTTTAGAAAATTTTCTTTAATTAGTTGATTTTAGAATATCTTTCCATGGTTACAAGATTCATGTTCTTTCCCTCCCATTCCCCCAACCTCCTCCTGTAGCTGGCATGCAATTCCACTGGGTTTTACATCCACCTGATTGTTATAAATGAGGAAACTGAGACAAACAGGTTAGGTCACATAGCTAGTAACTGTCTAAGATAAGATTTGAACTCAGATCTTCTTCACTTCAGGCATGGCACTCTATCCACTGTACCATATAGTTGCCTTCATTGTTAGAGTGAACTTTCAATAAGAAAATTCCCTTTACAATTGAAGATTAGCACTTGATTTTTTACTTACTGTCCTAACAGTGTTGTCTGGGAGCACTAAAGTGACTTACTTAACGTTACATAAGCACTATCAGAGGATATACTTCTTTACTTAACTCTTTTTATCTCGAGGATTGATTCTTTTTTTGACTGTTACTTCAAAATTGGCTCTAAGCATTTATTAAGGACTTCTTATGTAGTAAGCACTATGCTAGGCACTAGAAAAATGAAAGTAAATATTGAGATAATCATTGACTTTGAAAAACATTTTTGGGCAAAAACCAACACACACACACACACACACACACACACACACACACACACACACACACATACACATATAAAATTATCATCAAAATATACATCAGTAAATACAAAGTCATTTTTAGGGGAAAACACTAGCAACTGAGATCAAGAAAGGCCTTTTAGAAAACACAACACTTAAGCTGAATTTTTTATAGAAACTAGGTTTCTAGGTGACTGAGTTGGAGAGGAAATGCATTTAGGTGTGGAATATTCCATTGCATGAGTATTCTGGAGTAAGGCCTTCTAGACTCACAAAAAAATCATCAGGATTGGGAAAGGAATATTGTAGATGATGAATAGGAACAAGATTAGTTTGACTGAAACGTGTTATATTAAGAGTAAAGTATATTAAAAAAAACAACAACAATGGTATAAAATGGAACCAAAGTTTTAAAGAACTTTAAATATCAAACTGAGGAGACTGTATCTGATTCTAGAAATAATAGGGAGCCATTGGTGTTTATTTAACATGTGAATAAAATGATTGTATTATTTTGGTAGTTGAAAGGATCATTGCAAAAAGAAGAGAACAGAGGCATGTGTAGTCCAGGTAAGTGATAATAACGGCTAGAAACAAAGTAGAAATTTTGTTAGTAGTGTGGAAAGTAAAAAGCCAAAGAATACTCTAAAGCTATAAACCTGGGTTACTGGAAAAATAGTAGGTCCTATAAACTAAATGGGGGAAACAAAAAGAAGAATGAGGTTTTGGAGAATGAGGTTCTGGAGTTCTATTTTGTGCATGTGAAAAAATTTAGATGCTTAAAAGTGCATTAATTTTTAAATGGCTACTGTACATTTAGTAAAGCAGAAATGCAGCTCAAGAGAGAGGCCAGGTAGAAATTAGATCACATAGTTTTCTGTGCTGACATGACCCACTGAAGCTAATGAAGTCACACTGAGAGAGTATGAGAGAGAAGAGAGCCTAGACAGAGTCTGGGATGTATACATAGTCACTATGACTAGTAAGCTTCTTTAAAAAATGGTTTGAATAATTAAACTAGTGCTTCTAACAGAAATGTATTTTGGGTAGCAGAAAATCATTTCATGAAGAATTAGGAGTTTTGACATCTTGCCCTGGCTTTACCCTTTGACTTTGCTGTATGACTAAGAAAGCCATTCCATCTCTCCCATCTATGAAAAAGAAGCAGTTAGATTCTCTTCAAGTATCCTTACCAGCTATAAATGTCTATACTATTCGAGATAAATATCAATTCACTGAAAAGTGTTTTAAACAATTTTAAATTAACTAAATATTTTTCACTTACTCTCACCACTGGAAAAAAAGACATAATAAATATACATAGTCAAACAAAACAAGCAAAACAAATTCCTGCACTAACCATGTCTAAAATATAACATTAAAAATCCTGAGTCCATCCCCTCTTTGTCAGGAGGCAGGTAGTACACTACATCATAGGTCACAGGAACTATAATTTTCATTTTGTTGATCAGAATTATTCTTTCAAAGATGTATGTCTTTATAATGCTGTTGTTATTGTATAAATTGTTCTCCTAGTTCTGCTCACTTCATTTCACAGCTTTCTTTTAACTGTCCCTTCCATTATTCCTTACAGTACAACCAAATGTAATTATATTTATATCCTTTAATTTGGTCAATCATTGCCTGATTCACTGAAAAGAATTGTGGATTTACTTGCATTTGTATAAGAATCACATTGTTTGCATGATACAGGTCTCTGCTGCCCTACTTTATAAAAAAGTTTATAATGCCTTTATATACTATTTTATTAAGCTACACTAAGAAGAATCAATGATATATTTAAAGGATGGAAGGAAGAAGCAATAAAAGTAAACACTTTCAACATTAAGAAAAGAAATATAATTATTAACAGAATATACTTCTAAATTTAAATGTAACTATGACATTATTTCTCCTTCCTAAAGTAGCATATCCTTTCAAATCACAAATATTATCATGAATCACAATATTAGAGAAAATAATTCTGATGTCTATATAGAGACATCACTGATCAGATTTTCCCTGGCAAGAGCAGTAATGGTATTTCCCATTCCCTTTTTTAGGAATATTATTTTCTTTAAATCTGGAATGTGCATGATCATGGAGACAGCATTTTTTTTAAATAAATAGAAAACCTTCTGAGAATAAAAGTTTGGCAGACAAACATATTTTAAAACTGAACATTTGCAGTTAATGTCTTGACACTCTCCCAGGTGCCTTGACATTATTATTCATATTTTTAAAGTATCAGCCAGAATAAATACAGTCTTTGTGACAGGAGGAGCAGATAAAGAACCAGACACAGAACAATGATGAAGCACAATGAGACAGACGGACAAATGGATGACCTTAGCCCCAGATTGTCTTGCATTATATATATTTTTTTAATTTGGATTGCTCTCTGAACCTAATTTTAGCCCTTTCCAGCTAATTTATATCAGCTCTGCTTGCAAGCCTGTACCTGCCAAATAGACCTTCCCAATCAAATGTCTGGTGTACAAAGCAGAAAGGTTTGGTCTGATCCTGGCAGACTTTTGTTCTATTTCATCTCTAGAACCAGCATACCTAATTAAAGTCTTTAAAACCTTTACTAAGACAAGACAGGTCAGGTACATGAAAGAAGGAATAAAAGGCAGTCAGTCAATTATCATAACCAAATTGGCCTTGGATGGCACAAAACCTCATCAGCTTGCTGTCTCTGCCATTGTCACTCTTTCTCCCAAATCTCTTGGCACCAGGTTCCACCAGTTCAGTCCCTGATCTACTTGAGACTCAACTGATTACCTTTGTGAGGTCCTGAGGTTCATTCGTACAGTGAATTTGCTGTACCCATCACAGTCTTCATAGTCTGTAACATGTTTAGTTAATGAACACAAGGAAAGGAAAGGAAAGGAAAGGAAAGGAAAGGAAAGGAAAGGAAAGGAAAGGAAAGGAAAGGAAAGGAAAGGAAAGGAAAGGAAAGGAAAGGAAAGGAAAGGAAAGGAAAGGAAAGGAAAGGAAAGGAAAGGAAAGGAAAGGAAAGGAAAGGAAAGGAAAGGAAAGGAAAGGAAAGGAAAGGAAAGGAAAGGAAAGGAAAGGAAAGGAAAGGAAAGGAAAGGAAAGGAAAGGAAAGGAAAGGAAAGGAAAGGAAAGGAAAGGAAAGGAAAGGAAAATTAAATACAGAAAGTCCCTGCAATAAATGATTAAATTGTCCTCAAGACACATTTTGCACATGAATATAAAGTTATGATTAATAGGTTATCTAGCATATTAAAAAAGGCACAAGCAAACATAGTCCAGTATTATTATATTTGCCAGCCACTTTGGTTTTAAATAGAGCTGTTGCAGACTGTGCGGGAGTCTGGCAAATTCTGGCCAAGGAACCCATCAGACTTCATGGAACTGCTGCTTTTCACTCAGTAGGTATTTTCCTCATTGTGGCCTAAATGCTCCCATTAAGCTTATCATTAAGAATGATCTTTTGCAAATGTAAAAGAAATCATGCCCCTGTCCTGACAAGAAAGTGGAAACACTTTAAGTATGAGCCCCAGTAAAGTTATTGAATTAAGGGGACTTAAAAATACAGACTTTGATTTTTGTTTTCTGGAGCAAGGATTCTTTTTTTTTTTAAGTATTTGCCAACTGAGAAAAAAGAAATGAGTAAATTCCATTTAAGATGACTTTTATTTTCCTTAGTTTTATGATAAAATTTAAGCGAATAATACAAAGGGATGTTGAATATGGTGACTCCACACATATTTGACAGACAAATTTTCTACAACTAATTCAACAAATTATACATTAAACGGGATTCAGGAGTAATAAAATTTAGAGTTGAATGACTTCAAAGATGATTTTACCCAATCTACTAAGAAACTGGGGAACTGAATGGTATTGTGACCTGTCTAAGATCACACATATTATTATTTCCAGTTGTTCCCTTTTCCAAAACCTCTAAGATCAAGTATGAAGTCCTATGTTTATCATTTTTAAGACATTCACAAGCAAGCCCAGAACTACCTTTCCTTCTTTATTGTATATTATTCTTCCTTTATGCTCAGTACCATCCAGTCAAACTGTCTGTTTATAATTCCTTATGCAGTCTACCTCATTTTCTGTATCTGTGTCTTTGCACTAGCTCCCCAAAACTGGAATAAACTTCTTCATCTCTAATTCTCAAAAAACCTACTTTTCCTCAAGATTCAATTCTAGTCTCACCTTCTACATGAAACTTTTCTTTATCCTCCCATATCTATTTTTAATGTTTTTATAATGTTTAATGTTATACCTCTAAATGTGCATATGTATGCCAGGATAGAATGGAATGGAAGGCTCCTAAGGGCAGAGACATTTTCCCTATTGTCTTTGAATCCTTGGGTCTTACTACAGTACCTAGTCCATACTGAACTAGAATTTGAATTCAGGTCTTCTGTTTCTAAGCCCAATAATGTTTTTATAACAGTAGTCATTGTTATAATGAAAGAAATTTATGATGTTGTGCCATTTAGTGCTACATTTATCACTGGATTGGGATATTGTATATTTGATCAATTCCTATATCTCTGGTTGTAATAATGCCTAAAAGCAATATATTGTGTCATAAGCAATGTAAACACATTATAGTTTTATTTGTCTGTCTTCAAAATTAATTTTTTTTCTGAACTAAACAACTCAGTCATGGTTAATTCACTATATGTCACCATAACATTTGTACTGATATGATAGTCTCATGAATGTAAGCAGAGGAATAAGCATACACATGTAAAGTACAGGATGCACCCTGAGGATGTTTAAAGCAATATGGCCTCATAAGTAGAACACTGAATCTGGTGTCAGGAATGGCTGAGTTTGAGTCCTGCCTCAAAAACTTAGATCATGTATAAAAAAGGTGTTATGGAGTTTAAGTACTTAAAAATATCAGTTGTTAATACAGAATCCATTAGACTCTGTTTTCTCCATTCTACTCCTACCATTCCTGTTACCCAAAGGATGGAAGGCAGTAGAAAAGAATCAGGGATATTCACTACATTGTGTTAAGCACAGTATTGACACTAGAAAAAAATTTTGAGTAAGGTAAATGAATGGAAACATTGGGTAATTATGACAAGGACATAATGGAAATGTGATTAAGAGCTAGGAGAACTGTATTTGGAGTCAGACAAGCTCAGATCTCCTCTACTACTATGTGACCTTCACACCCAACACCACATATCAAAATTCCCAAGTGCTGTCCAAAATAGATTACAATGTAATTGGGAAATGTTTTGACACATTAAATAAATTGATAATAACATAGATAATGCTACTTGGTTATTTTCTAAATCAACATGAAACCTCAGAAATTCCCTTCTAGTTGAAATCGATACCACTAGTATACATTGTATATGCAGCCTTTTCAAGAACTCCATAGGGAGAAGGAAAAGAAAAGAATCTGAGGGATCAGCACAGTTATAAGCAGTATCGTCCAATAAAAACTGACAAGGCATAGATTTAAAGTTGGAAGGGATAGTAGAAGTCATATAGTCTATACCCATCAGTCAGAGAGCTGATGTGGTGGATAGCACACTCTACTTAGAGTAAGACCCAAGTTCAAATTTCAAATATGCTGGGAAGTTGTGCAACCTCAGTTTCCTTATAGAAAAAATGGGGATATTACTAATAGCATCTAACAGTAGAGTTATGAGAATCAAATTATCTAATATATATATATATATATAAGTTTATATATATATATATTATATAAACTACTTTCCAAATTTTAAAGTTTTATTTCAGTCTAGCAAATATTTTTCATATAAAAGAACATAAGCCCAGGAAAAATTAAGTGCTAGTTATTGCCAGTAGCTATATTTATGACTCTTTAGACTTTGCCATCAAGCATCAGGTACCTTCAAAACCTACAACATCTCTCTACCCTTTCTTTGCTGATGAGTTTCTTCTAGGCCACTGTTTTGGGAATAGGAACAATCCAGCCACATTTCATTCACCTTTCTGCTTTGCTCTTGGCACAATGCTCGGCACACAGCAAGCACTTAAATGTTTTTTGTCTCTTTATCTGCCTGAGAAAACCAGAATTCAATCTTAGCTTCTCTGATGCTAAATCCAAAACTTTTGCAAGAGTATACCCTTCCCCTGTCTATATTTATCTTTATCATGGTAGATTTAAAGGACTTCAAAACAAATACATAGAAAATTCCAGAGAACAATAACAATAGTCCATTATTCTCAAACATATCTTGCCATCTCTTCCTTAAACTACAACATCTTTGTTGGACTTAACTTTATTTAGCCTATTCGACAGTTACCCAACATGTTCATATGTCAGTGATTTCAAGTGAAAAATAGAATTCCTAGATGACTTCCACAATCCCATTCAGATTTAGAGCTGATCTATAATGATGCTGATATATCAGCTTTAGACCACAATCTATAATCATGATTTATGATCATGATTAATGATATCTTTTTACCCATTCACCTCCTTACCTAATAACTAGACCTAGATGTTTAATCCAACTTTGAAGCCTTTGTTTAGACCACTTTTGTAATAAATTCAGAAACACAAAGAAGGGAAAAAAAAAAAGCTTAAACTCTTCATTGGCAATATAAGGAAGACCCTGGAGCATGACTTCCCAATAGTAGAAGTCATGCTCAATCAGCTTTAGCACCCACACTGTATTGCCTTTCCCTAAAGAAAATTGCAGAAGGAGGTACCATAGGGGTCTCTGCATGACAAACATCAGAACCATAATGGAAGTGAGCATTTCATATTTTAATTTGGTCAAGTTGGCTCTATACTGTGAAGCACGTTGTGTAAGTGCTTAATATTTTTCCCTCATTTGAATGTAAATAAGCTCATCAGGTGAACTTGGAGAACTTTTTTTTCAATTTTTTTTTTTTAAAGAAAGCTTGTTTGGCAGGCAGGTTTTCCCAAGATCACCCAGCTTTAATTTTAAATTTCAAAAGCCTCGCATTTAATCCCTTGAGCTGGCCTGGTACCTTGCACCATCTGTTCTATGGTTTTGTTATAACAGTGAGCACCTGCAGAGTTTTGAAACATTTCAAGCTGACTGTGGACAAAAATCAAAATAATTATAATTTTCGTAAACTAAAGACTTCCATTCAGACACTTCAATCCCATCTAACATGGATTTTTTTGGGATAAAAAAAAAAAATCTTGGCCATAAAGAGTATTTCTTATGGATAAGAGCATTTCAGTCCCCTGCCTTCTCTTACTTTTTTGAAAGTAGTGAATCAATCCAGCAGAACCTGAGTTCAATCAGTATGGAATTCTGACACACCAACCACACCCAGGATACTCTATGACAACTCAATTCAGTTCCAAAGTCAGGGTCCCTGATTGGATTTTGTTCACACTAAAGAACACTATCAACTTGACTTAATCCATTTGCAAATTAAATGGACATGGCTGAGAGGCAGCTTGATGTTGTGTCTAAAGGGACATTTTTTTTTCTTCAGGAAGACCTAGATTCAAGTGTCACTGCCAACATATGCTTTCTTCAATCATGGTCCAGACTGTATTCTTAACACTAAATTTAGAAGTGTAGATTTATATCAGTTGAGGATCCTTCCCACAGTGATGAAATCATAATCTGACCCAAAGCAACAATAATAAAAATGTCATTTGTTCTACATTTTCCTATCTTGGTTTCAGACATAAACTCTTCCAACTACTTTGTCATTATACATTTTTTTCCCTTTTCTTTCTTCTTCAAAATAGTCATATAGCAACAGTTATCAATGTTTTTAAAAGCAAAAGTGTGAACTCTTTCTCCCTATTTAAGTTAGATAATAGAAGAAACCTTATCAGTCAGAACTATTTGTAAACAGTAAACTTGAATGGGTATAGAAAGTTAATGTAGACTCCTCAAGGGTTTAAGTTGCTATTTTGTTTAAGCATTGGAAAAAATTATAATCTTTTCTGGAATGCTATTTTTTCCATTTTATAAATCACATTATTCACATCATTTTAGTGATTCAAACAGCAACTCTTATCTGATGTAATATTCTAAAGGTTGTCTTAGGATGTGCTAAGTTGAATTGCTCTGCATGTAATAAAAATGTCTGAGTCATGTATCTGTTTTAGTATTTGCTCTGTGGCATCAGTAGACCAGGAGGCCTCCTTAGGCTCATGCTTCTTACCTTGTTCACCTCAAAGCTTACAGGGCTGAATTGAAACTTGAGAGACATATTTCCTATACAGGACAAAAGAATCTCATGATCTATTGTAAAAATTAATATTCATCATATCAGAAAAGAATTAATTGACCCTTTGTATGTGCTTTTTGTTTCCCTTTAGCCAAATCTTGAGTCTCATGTGGGAGCTACTTTGCTAATCATGTGAGTGTATCTGATACAACCATTTTTTTTTACTTGTTTCTGCTGATTGATCAACAATTTTCTACCATGCCTTGACGTAGTTCATACAGTTAGGAGTCAATAGGCCATCTCTTCCCAATGTATGGAGGTTTTCAGAGTGTAAATTACAAACCTTGCAAGTCTTATAAAAATAAGAAGCAAGGTTGAAATATCTGATTTATAATGGGCTGAGTAAAAAGTATGGTCTCTTATTTCAGTTAAGCAGATTGAGCTCTGGTGGGAACATAATCAATGGTACTGAATCCAGTGATCAGTTGTTGAGGCATTTGATATTTGAAACAGGTCAGTTCCCAGTTCCCTGCTTGATTCAAGGTCACTGACAGTTATAGAATTCCTAGAATTAATCTCAAAGTTTGGCTCTCTAGACTGGCGTTGATGAACCCTTTTTGATTCCTTTAGAAACTCTTAGATCTGTCCCTCAATGGAGGACAGGTTCTAAAGTTGACAAAATGCATTTCTCATATTAACTCAGAAAGGTTATTAGTGTGTGTGTGTGTGTGTGTGTGTGTGTGTGTGTGTGTGTGTGTGTGTGTGTGTGTGCAGGGGGAGGGAATTTTCATCCCCATTTTATAGATGAAAAGAGAGGTGAAGTGATTTCTCCAGAGTCATACCTCTCATGAATGCCTGATTTAAACCTAATATCAATTGTTCTTTCTACCATTGGCTGAAAACACACTTCTTCACCAATTGCTCAGAGTACAGATGATTCAGAGCCATCCTATAATTTCTGGAGTTAAGGTAGAGTGAACTTGAACATACCAGTCTGGGAGTCAATTGGCTGAGCTAGATTATGAATAAATAAGTGTATGAAATTTACCTAGAGGGAAAGTGTTTCTCACCTTGGTAGACTATATCTCCTAAAACATGTTGTAAAAGCAGTAAGAGTCAAATAAGGTAAAATATAAACTATGTAAATCATCCTAAATATAAAAAGAAGTATAGCAAGTAACAAAGAATTAAGAAAAGTAGAATTAAGAGAACACTATATACTGATTGTAACTATATGGATATAATAAAAGAAAAATCTCAAAATATGTAAGAATTTATGAAGAAAGTAGACATCTAAATAAAAAGATGTCTGATATTTACTTTGCTATATTCAACTTAAATACTTCTTGTAAATAATTTCTGAATAATGTGTCTGATTCTAAGTATTTTTTTTTATTTCTTGCACTGTGCTTGTGTAAGTAAAAGTTTGTTGGTTGAGACTTGTCAAATTTGTAAATAAAAATGTTTTTATTAAGTAAAGAGGGTTTCATTGTTAAATGAAAGATGAATAAGATTTCCTGATAAATAAGCATCTATTTCAGAAAAGGAAACTACATTAAATATAAGTGTAATACAAGGCAAGGTAGTAAGAACACAAATGAGATGAACCACATTAGTTATGATAATTCATGCTAAATGTTCACTCTCAAATTCCTTCTTTTAGCTTCTTAACCTAGTCCAGACTCCTGCCTTTCTAGCCATTTTGATAGACATGAGAGTATGGAAATAAAATATAATTAAACCTACCTTAACACTTATAGCAGAAATAAAGTGAGCCCTGAGGCCAGCATGAAACAGGACATAGGAAATTAAAACAGCAAAATAACAGATCCTGGAACAATGAGAATCCTAATCACAGCTCTCGCTTCACATGTATTAAGGTCCAGAGCCTTAAATCAGAGACTTGTCCCTGGCACCTTTATTTTTTAGTAATGAGACTACAGTTGGGAGGGGAGGGATCCTCTAATTTGCTAGTACTATTATTGTATTGTCTCTAGAAACCTAGAAAAAGAAGGATGTGTTGCAAAGGACTATCCCTCACACTTAGTATGGAGTCTTATTATGTGACTCAAAGGTAGGTAGTATAGGGATTTATACTTCCTTCTCCCCATCCCCTTTTCTAGGGGAGATTTTCATTTCTTACAGGAGGGAAAACAGCAGATTGGGGACCAGAAGCTCAGTCACTCTTCACTCCTCAAAGGGAGGGTGTACTTGACTATAATTATATCTATCTGCTCCTTTAAATATTATCAGTCTATGGCTGTAATGGTAAACCTATGGCATGTGTGCCAAAGATGTCAAGCAGAGATATTTCTATGGGCACCCATGCTGTTACCTGCCAGAGTTAGTTACTAGCAAGGCAGAAGGAATTGTGCGGAACTTCTCCCTTCCCCCTCTCCACTGAGCTTCCTCACTCCTCTGACCAGCAGCCTAATGGAAAAGCTTACTCCTTCTCCTGAGCAAAGTACTCAACCCACTCCCCTCCCTTTTTCCCTTTGTCATTTGTGTAAGGTCAGGTGGGCAGCACTCAGTCTTGGCAGGGGGTCAGGGCATGGTATGTGGTCTGAAAAGGTTCACCATCACTGGTTTAGGGGATGTGGTTTTCAGATTCAAGATAATTTTAACTATTTCACTAATGGGGAACAGCAGGACCTCAATTTTTATATTTAAGGCTTGATTCCATTCCCTCCGAAATAAATCTACAATACACAATCATAGCATTTATCAAAGAAACACATTTTTCCATTTTGATGACAAAACAGAAATCAGAGAAGGCACATATAGGAGAATACATACCAAAAAATATAGAGTGAAGGAATTTTCCCACTGAGAGTGAAGTAACTCAGTTCAACCAAGATATAGAGTCCTAAATTTCACAAAAAAAGGGAAGTAACCCAAATCTTTATCCTAGTGTAACAAGTTGAAGATATGGACATAATGAAAACTACCAGCTCCTCTCATATCAGCTTCTTCTAGAGTTTTTACCCTCAGCAAACTGAAGTAGAATTGGCATCTTCCATTATCTCTCCTGAAGCCGAAAGCCAGAAATGCTAGAATTTCAAAAAGACTAAAGAGACATGAAGAGGCTAAAGCCACTCTTAAATTAAAAGAGAAGGGAAGTTCTCTCTTCTCTCCAACTCATCAACTCTGCCTTTCCAACACTCTCACATATAGTGTGCACAGGGCATTGATCTCACTCAGTGAGGAGAAAGTCCCATACCAATCAACTTTGGGGAACTTGGGCTACATTTGTATTAAGATCCACAGCCTTATAATATATTTGGATATATGTTATATATGTATAGATAGGCATATATGTTATATATTATATATGTGCAAATACATACACATATATTTATGTGTGTGTTTTTCTTCTAATTTGCAAAAAGGATTGTCATATTAGATCTTGATTCCAATTATTATCCTCTCTGCCTGTGTGTGTACATATACTCAAGGAAACAACTATTTTAAGTTTGAAGTTACAGTCATGTTGCACACCTTCTGCCTCTACAAGAAATAAATTCAGATTGCTGCAAAAGCTTCCTTTCTTGAAACCTATATAGTGGGACACACTACAACCTCCCACAGTAAAGGCAATTTTATCAAATCCCGTCATCCCTTTCCCTGAGTTTCATACACACACACACACACACACACACACACACACACACACACACATGACACCGAGTAGTAGTAAGTCCCACTATAAAGTTTCTTATACAGAAAGTCTCTGGAATAATCTAAATTTCATTCAGCTTGCGATAGAAGTTGAGTTCTATCCATGGGTGTGCTAGACTATCCTTACCTGTCTTACAAGAGTTAATTGTTCAGTTTTAAGTGTGAGCATTTTCACCTTGGAAATTGGCAAGCATTGGAATTCTCCAATTGATCTGTTTTGTTGATAAAGTGATAAAGAAAATATTAACAATGCATATTAAACATAAAACCATATTGCATCTACATGTTTTTCAGAGAGCTGATTGTTAAATGTTTACCAGCACACTGCTAAATTATAGGCTTCAAAAACATATATATGTATATATTCAAACACATATGAATAGGTATATAAATTACGTGTGAACATATTTACAAAAAATATGTGAGAGAAAGAGAGAGAGCTAGAGAGGAATAAAGAATGGACAGTTTCATTAACAGAAGGAACTGCATCCTGTAGCACAAAGAGTTTAGCTGACTTGACAAGGATCACACAGTCAGAATATGACAGACAAGACTTGAACCTAGGTTTTCCTGGCTTTAAAGCTAGCTTTGAGTCTACTAAACTATGTGTGTATATATAAGCTACATATGTGCATATGTTTCAGTGGAACAGGCGGAAGAAACCAATAAGAAGGTTCAACAGCTGAGATGGCGATGCAGCAAAGCACTGTGGAGTGCTTAGGGCATGTTGGAGCACAAAAGACAACACGGCCATCCAATGTAGCTGAGAAAGTCTCCAGGTGTAATGACTTTTCGTGCCACTGGACCCAGGCTTCCAACACCGAGAGAGTGGGACTGTCTCTGTGCATCGATTTTTCCACTTAAATCTCCTTCACGCACAAGTGTCTTTGTGCACACTCATCTACACCACAGATGAAAGCGCACAAAGACAATCGTCATCCTCGGTTCCCGAGAGACTAGTACTAGACTACTACGTGCATACATATTTAAAGATATCCTGGAGACAAGAAGACTCATCTTCCTGAACACATATCTAGCTTCAGACACTTATCTGCTGAATGATCCTGGGCAAGTCACTTCACCCTGTTTGCCTCAGTTTCTTTGTCTGTAAAATGAGCTAGAGAAGGAAATGACAAACCAACTTCTGGAACTTTACCAAGAAAACCAAAAATGGATCCCAGAGTCAGTCATGACTGCAAAGGAACTGAATAGAAGTCACTTAAGGAGATGCCCTCTCAGCATAGGTTTTTTGCTTCAGATCTCATCAAGAACCTCCTAATTTGGACATTCAAAGCTTCCCAGTCTTTCAGCCTCTTCTCCCCTCTAATTGAAGGACTAGAGCATAGAATACAAAATTTTGCCCAAAGTTTTCATTTTTTAAAGGGCAGAACACAGATTTTACAGCTCATTCCACCTTCCCATCTGCCTCCATGTTAGGTTTCAGTTCCACAGAACAAAATGCCACTGGCACCCCAGAAACCACCAAAGAAACGTTCCCTTCCCCTAAAGACTTCCTTTAGTGTGTTGTCTTCCTCCATTATTAGATTGTAAGCAAATTGAGAGAAGAATCTATTGTTATTCTTATGTGCATTTCCTGTACTTAACACAGTACCTGGCACATAGAAGATTGTTAATAAATGTTTATTCAATTGTAGGCTACCCCATAGATGAAGTTTTTATCTTTATTGTTTACTTTGTGAAAGGTTTATATCATATTGCCCCCAATAGATTGTGACCTTTTGCAGGGCAAAAACTATGAAACATGCTTCTTTTTGTCTTCCAAAAGTACCAGCATATTTCCATAGGTGAAGTAGACATTCTTCATTTGAAGAGCAAACAGCATTTTGATTAACAAACACAAATATATATCAAATAAAAACTTTAGATGGTTGGGATAACTAACCTCTTAAAAGTCATTTCTGCCAAAGACTTTGGTTTTTTATCACTAAATTTGCTCTGAAATTTGTAAAAACTGAGTCAGCTTATGTTGGCATCTATTCCACTAGTAAATGGTACAACATATAAAGTACTGGACCTGATAAATGTGAGTTCAAATATGACCTCAGATACTTAATAGCTATGTGACCCTGGGCAAGTTACTCCACTTGTTTCAGTTTGTATCGTTCTATATTTGTAATGAATTATTTAATGTGATTTGACAAACACATTGCCCCTTTAGTTTTGTCTTGCACTTTACATACATTATCTTTACATACACTGTATGTAACTAAGAGCATAGAGAATAGAGTGCTTGATCTGGAGTCAGAAAGACATGAGTTCAAATTTAACCACAGACACCATTTTGGGCAATTCATTTAAACTCTATCTTGGTTTCCTCTTGGGTAACAAGGGGATAATATTAATACCCACCTCACAGGGCTACTTTGAGGATAAAATGAGATAATTTTGTAAAACATTTCTCAAATCTTAAAAAAAATTATCTAAATACTAAATAATTCTAGAGCTTAGTGTAGGGTCTGGCACAAAAATATATGCTTAATAAATGGCTTAATGACTTAATTTCTCTGAAAGTTGTGTTTTCTTTTTTGCTGCTGTAGTCACCTTTATAAAACTTCTGAACAAGTTATCTACCATAGTTTCCTTACCAATTATTTGTTCCTTTCCCCAGTATAATTTGGCTTTTGTCTCCCTCACTCGACTGAAACTTCTCTCACTGATTGTTAAACCTGTATTTTAAAGATCCAAAAGTATATGAAGAAATGAATCATTCTGTCAGGAAAGGACACTCAATCATACTTTTACACACTATTAAAGAAAATAATGTATCAGAAGAAAATTTTCTCCTATAATACTGATTAGAAGTTTCAAAGAGCAGGAAACAAAAATGGAGCCAAATTTTAAAAAAGCTAAATTCAATAAAACAATCTATAAAGCACATTTTCCTCATTCCTTAAATATTTCCATTACCTCTACTTGTTTTATCTGAAGCTAAAGGCAAAATTACCTCTAAGTCTCCTTTATTTTTTTTGCTTTATTCACCTTGCTCTACCATATCTCTTCACTCACTTTCTGTATCCTCAATTCTCAAATGTTACATTAGTATTTAACCCCAAAATCTTAGCTTACATATGAAATGACTATTCCATCCATAGTAATTCAATTTTAAAACACATCAAGAAATACAGAAAAAATTCATTTTAAAAACTTTTGATATCTTGAATTTGGGTCTCTAGACACAAACTCTGAGTTAGCCTGCAACCTTATTCTGGTATTTATAAATATGTTTTATTGTTTAATTTCTATCTTATTAATTCAAAATTGAGTTCACATTTTATTTTAGAATAACATCTATTTTAGTGCATGGATTTTGCCAACAAGAAAAAAGTTTTACGTATATTTTAAGTTTATCTGCCTAATTTTCCATGTGCTCTTTTGTGTTTTATTTATATACTATGGTTGAGAGGAAGTTCTGATATGATAGGGAACAAATCTTTATACTGTTTTTAAAGCACTTCAAAATATGAACCATTTCAAAAACAAAGGAAAAGTACTTCTATTCTTAAGATGGAGCTGAGTCAGAAATGGGCTGAGTCTGTTTGCTTTGGTTTTATTTCTTCACAAGTCTCATTTAATCTAGGCTTAAAAGAGTCAGAACTATAGTCTCAAAATTCCTAATCATGGCCTTTATGCCTCAACATGCCAATTAACCATGACAGAGAAAGATGTTAAAAAACACAATCTTCTTGTCTCATAAGTGAGACCATATAAGATACTAAAATATGGAAAAGCAATAAGAACACAGCAACCACTCTCATATTGGCAGTGACAATGTAGAATATTTACATATATATATATATATATATATATGTATATATTAAGGGCAACATATTCGGTCAAATAAATAGAAGCAGCCCATTTAAGAAAAGTCCTAAACATTTAATAGGATAGGGAAAATTGAAGCAATCACCTAGATAACGAGGAGAAAAAAATAATGCCTCTGCCTTATTTTATTATTTGATTGTCCCTGAAATGTGATTTTTAGAAGACTAAAAATTTCTCCTTCAAATGCCTAATAGCAACTAAAATGAAACTTACAATTCTTAAAGAGGTGCCTGGGGCCACTGAGAGTTTCAAAGGCAGGCACAGCATTATACAATTATCGTATTTCTAAAGTAAGATTTGATTCCAGGTCTTCCTGAGTTCAGTGACAATTTTCTATCTATGCTCTACTCTTGTTTTGATTATATATGTATATAAACTCATATCCAAATATATTATTGACTATGAGACATAGGAAACCTTAGCACAGGAGTGCTCAACATGTGTGCAGGTATCAACGAAGGCATTGTACTCCATGATCAAAAAATAATAATAGATGCAAAAAGGAAATGTGGCCTGCACAAATCCAGAGCCACCTCCACCCTAAATGATCTGATGGATCACTTGTGTTTAATATATGGCAGAGCCGTCTGAACTTGTATTTATCAGTCACAGTTGAGTACATCTTACTCTAACTCCAACATTGATGACATTGGTCTTCTTTGAAAAAGAAGGCAGAACAACAACTCTCTCTTACTTTGATTATATACATATATTTCTCTGAAATACTTTTTTGAGGTAGAAGGATACTCAGTTCTCCACTCTGAAAATCTCTTTACATTCCTTCTGGAGTCAAGTGAAAATGTTAAATCCCCATGAAAACAGAATAATGATTGTTGGCCACTTCAAGCATGGCACAGTGGAAGTGTTGGATGTACTGTAGAAAATGTTCCTAGCATTTTTTTTTTGAGAAGATTAAGGAAAAATCATCTAAATCCTATCCACTCACAATCAGGAAAAAGTGAACAGGAAACACAAATGTAATCCATACTGTATCTTTCACCAGGGTCTTCAGGGTTATGTGGCAAAACATATCTAGCATTAAAGCTCCCTCCTTGGCTCTGTCAGAAGAAGTTACAGACTTAATCATCCATATGTCATCCCAGGTCCACAGACTTCCAATGTTCTTTCATTAAATACCATCAGGCTACAATGAGAAATACCACACAATTAAAAGTAAAAGGATGTTCAACACATGTTTGGGAATTCAAACTGATCACTATGGAAACAGGAAGGCAATTTATAATATATTTACACACATGTAGGTATACATATATGTACATATACACATTTGTGTATATATGCACATATATCAATATATCTGTGTGTATTCCATTGGTAATTTTCATTTAATTTGCTCATAATTTCATTTTTTGACAGGTCATAAGTATTTCATGATAACTCACTTGTATCTATTCAAGATATTTCATAAATAAAAAATAAATACATATTCTTGAATGATAAAATATGCAAAATTTCTTTTCAGCTTACTAATTAATTGAATGCTAGAAAAATGAATTTTAAGGCATCTTAATTTTTCAATATGGAACACGTACCTTTAAATTAATATTTCAATTAATAAGGTTTTGTAGCCTACAATTGTCATATCATACAATTTGCAATGATCACAAAGGGAAAAGACACCATTATTCATTTTAGTAAATAATGTTAGCCCATTCATAGAAAAATGACAAATGGTTGTTTTAAATCAGTTCTATTAAAATTAAAATATTTTTTAGGGTTTTGCAACAAACTTTAAACAATTAAATAACAAACTGATTTTAAAAGAGTCAAGCGATACATCGGATATTATATTAGTTATTATATAACACGCTGCCACCATTAATTAATCAGTTTTTCCCTCCCCCACCTCCACTCATTTTCATTGCACTTGTGAGAGGAAAAGATGCTGCTTTTAAAACATTTTAATGCATTCTCTATTTGAAGGTAAATTGCAAATTTTAATATCAGGCTTTAAATAAATGCTTTATAACACTTCCCATAAAAAACCAGAATAAATTCCAAGAGAAAAACCACCTGCTTCAGTTTAATGTGTGTGACTTTTCCATTCGGATGCCTATTGATGACTTACTTAGGACTAAATCCAGATTTGCGTATAGAGAACGCTACAAGTGCTCCTGCTTTGTCGGAATTCTCTTTCAGGAATTATTGTGAGGGGAACATTCAGGGACTTTTTTTAAATAATTGCTTTGTTGTCCTTGGATTACAAACACTATACTTTGGTTGGTTATAATTCTACCCAAATCCACAGTACTTCATTTATCTAACCTTCTGATAGTGAATGAACAAAGGTAAAAATAACAGGCTAGTTATAAACTAGTACTATGGTGATGACATTGTGAATTATTTAAAAAGGGCATATTCAATGTGACCATAGAGCCATCAATCATAATAGACATTGATGAGAAAAAGAGGTTTCAGTCACTTCCTATCTGCAAGGAGAACAATTCTATCTCACAGGTAGCTATGAAGTGCCGGGTGACCTGATGTCACTTGCATTGTTGCTCTACCCTTTGAACGGAGCGAGTAGATTCTCTCAATATTAGAATCGAATGAGTAAATAAATTCTCAGTTCACTGCCACACTCCTTCAGAGTGCACACTTCAATTTGTCTAACAATAGAGAGGACAGAAAAGCAGAAATCTCTTAAAGCACGGATGAATTTTTTATGGAATGTTCAAATCCAGCTGCAAAGGATGGGGTTTTAAATGGTAGCAGACACTTCTTTTAGAGGGAGCCCCAAGAGACAAAATCTTTTGGAAATGTTTTGTGTTGAATTCAGTCCTTTCCCTGTCCATATCTTTAGCTTTTCTTCCTCTGAAGCCTTGCTTTTACCAAATTGTTCCACAGAAGGGTTCTCATTGATCTTCGAGAGGCTGCATGAAAACATTGCTTTTTATTTTTAATATACAGAATATGGTAGTTCCTTTACTGATGTATATTTAAGAAAAGTGTTGAAAGCATCCAGTAAAAATCCTGCTTCAAGAATATCTCACTTAAAATGAAAATATACATTCTAAGAAAGTAAGGCATCTGTTTTAAATATAATGTTTTTCAGTTTCTAAAATAATTTTTTTCAGTTTTTCTTTCTGTTCAATTAATCCATCCAAATGTTATTTTTAAATGCTCAAATATTACAGTTTGCTATTTACAAGTTTTCACTGTTTATGATGTCCTTAGCTTATTCTAATTAATTATCATCATCCCAAGCTCTGATAAGCAACAAATGTAAAGTTCGTATTTGTTCTTTACAGAGTGATCCCTGGGATCACATTTGATGTGAAAACAATCTATAGAGTTGGAATAAACAAATGTTTTCTTCTCTTCCTGTGTCTGTCTCTGTGTCACTCTTTCTCTGTCTCTGTCTGCCTATCTCTGTGCATCTGTCTCTGTCTCTGTGTCTCTCTATCTTTCTCTCTGGCTATCCCTTTCTCCCTGTCCCACATCACAGCCTTGTTGAAGTGCTAATTCAGAATGTTTGTATTGCATTCTGAACCCATGGCAGAATTTTCAGAAGCAACACACTAGTCACTATTCATTTTTATTCACTTTCCCCCAGCAATACATTCTGGAAGTCTATTCATCTCCACATAACCTACGAAACCACTTTGAAATTGTGTACTACCACTTAATTGTTAATAACAGGTAAATCAAAGGTAAAAGATAACTAATTAATTTTCCAGCTCAGTTTTATTTTACTGTTACTGTTTTGAGAAAATATAACGAAACCCCATTAGTGTTAAGGTAAGCCCATGAAACAACATAATATAATGCAAGAAAGACATTTAATAGTGTAGAGGAATGTTAAATTACTAATTAACTCCAAGTTACTGTATAAGAAAGCATAGTAATTTACAGGATTATTGCAATATGCAGCTTAGACTGCCATGGAGGGTCAGCTAGGGAGCATTTCTTTCTATTTTTTTCCCCCCTTAGTGTGGTGGTTACTGTAAAAATCTTCTCACATTAAAACGCACTGTCCTACCCACAGTTCATTGCTGCTAATTAGCAGCAGTTGAGATTTTCCTAGCAGTCATTTTTTTCTGTGTTAAGCTGCCAAATGTTACCAACTGCTCAAGCTCCTCCATGCACAAAATGTCCAGCTGCCCAGCCTGCACCAGAGCGCTGTGTCTTTCAGCTGTTTCCTGTCAACTTTAACACCTGTGCAAAGAAAACACTAATCAAATTATCTGTACTGCCTTTTGTTATCAGAGGGAAGGTTATCAAAAGTGTTCCGAATACTTTGGCCTGTGCTCATCATCTGGCACTAGGAAACTGCCTTTTTTTTTTTAAATTTTTGTAACTGCCTTTGCATTTAAGCACTCAGTTACGTTAGGGGTTCTCTCAAACTTCAATACATCCACTAGTCCCAGAGTCAAGTCAAGTATTTCCACAATCTGTTTAAACTTTTATTTAAGCAATAAGGCTCAAAAAAGGCATCTTTTAGTTTTACCTAAATATATAAGGCGAATGCCATAACTTTGATTAATAATTGATTAAATAAACCATCACCACATCAAAGGCAGGAAGAAGAGCTGCTCACTGAAAGGCTAGGTTATCAAATAGCACTTTGTTGTCTTAAACGTGGCTTAGATCTACCACATTACATAGCAAGTTGCACATTAATGTTGTAGGTTTTAAATTGCTTTTAAAATAATAAAATAAAATTAGCTTTTTTTTCTTCTTAATTAAACACTAGTCAGATTAAAACACTCTAAAATGAGAGATAATCATACAGCCTAATCGTTTCCTCTCTGTTTCATTGGCTTTATGACTAATTTATGTTTAACCTTCTTGGGAATCTATGATAGGGGATACACTTTAAAAAAAATTCAAAGCAACTGTCACTGGTGTCCAATATCAGGGCAAAGGGGCTTGGGTGCTTTAAAAATGGTTTAAAATTGAAAGATGATGTGTAATATTCTACAGTGCTTATAAGTGCTAATAAACAAGGCAAGCAAATGATTATTTCTATCTCAATCCTAAGCTCTTAGCATATAAAAGACCATCATTTTTCCCCCACCTGGTTTCTAGTCATTATGACTGTGTTTTTGCAACTACTCTATTTTCTTTAAAGTAGGTTCTCCTTTTGGCATTGTAATAAATTTACTCAACTAACCAGAACCAAAGGGGACATTGATCCCATGTCTGTATTTTATATCTGCTCATTTCTTTCTTTCTTTTTTAGTTCTTGCCTGAAATATTATAACATAAGTGAATTCATTCTTCCTTCATTTGTACATGAAAGAGGCAAACGGATTGTAAAATTTACCTATGACATGAGTATAAAATTCATTGTGCTGACAGGAATAAATCCACTCAGACTGTGATCAAAACTGTAGCCCAAGGGTAACACGGAGCAAGTGTCAACCACATTTTGCTGTAGAGTTTCACAAAAATCCCCTCTAGGAATTTCAATCATGAAATTCTAAATCTATATTTATATAAGGGTTACAAAAATAATAGGAAGGGCACATAAAAACATAGAAATTCAATTTTAAGAACCATAATTTTGAGATTTAAGAACACAATATACTTTGAATTTTACTTTGTTTTTTTTTTTTTAATGTAGCAATAAAGTGTTTCACTTAACAACTAGGACTTATATAGCAGAGATTTACATATAAAATTCTGGCAATATAGTAAGATTCATTTACAGGGATCCTCCAAAATTCCTTCTATAAAATTGCCCCCCAAAAAACCTTCTAGTTATTGCAAATAATGTCCCAGTTAGAACAAATTAAATGCCTCCTTCCTCTTCCTGTTCCACTAACTCCAAGAAATCATAGTATCATATATTTAGAGAGAGAAAAGGCCATAGTAATCATCTGGTGAAAATTCCTCATGTTAGAGATCAGAAAACTGGGACCCAAAGGGCTAAGTGACTTGCCTATTGTCACATAAATGTTAATTCATGGTCTGAATCTAGATGCTTGCACACCAAATCCATGGTGCTTTCTGTCCACTATACTCTTTATCTCTCATAATAATGTTAACGTTTTAAACCTTGATAACACAGAACCCCGCAGAGGTTTGGTAAACTCAAAATTGCACATACAGCTAGAACAATCTTATTTATGTTTCTGTCTAGATGCCTAATTCTATGCACATACCTGGAATATATCTATCATTATAGAAAAAGAGTGGTTTGACTTGTGGAAGGAAAAATTTGATAATTTGGGAGGAAAATGATTCAGCAGGGAGTAAGAGATAAACTCCAGGACAGGGTTGACTTATGAAAAATTGTGAAGTAGAGAGTTTATTTTGTCACATCCACTCCAAGGCTCTTCCTGCACACTTCTCTCACTAGTTTTGTGACAACACTCCAAAGTTTCATTGACTCCCAATCCTTTCAAATCTATGGAAATCGACTCTCAGGAAAGAATATGGTAAAATCCTTTGTGCTACAGTATAATGATGATAAGAATTATTAGTGTTTTCAAGCATATATTCATTTTATAGGGAACAAGAGTATTTAGGAGCTATTGAGGGGGAAGGATACATTCTGAATAATAAAGACTTTCTAAAATCACCATAAAAGCTAATTGGTGCTAGACATGAAACACCAAAGCTGAAGGCAAGAAGACTCATCATTCTGATTTGAAATCTGGCTTCAGACACTTATTAGCTAGGTGACTCTGGCCAAATTACTTAACCCTGTTTGCCTCAATTCCATCATCTATAAAATAAGATGGAGAAGGAAACGACAAACTACTCAAATATTTTTGCCAGGAAAACATCAAATAGGGTCAAAGAATCAGGTGTGAGTAAAGAACAATTTAACACAAACAAAATCATCCCACTAAGGTGGAACTCCACACATCAGATCATGCTTGCTTGAGGAATTAAAATAAAACTCTTTAAAAGGTGTCTCTTTATGTTGAGCTCATGCAGCACAAGGCAAACACAATAAACTGTTATTGTGTTCTCTTTCAAGACAAACCCCAAAGATAAAAATAGGAACAAAAATAGTTGATTAGAAATGCATATTCCAAAAAGTACTCTAGAAATAATGAATACTTATGTTGCCAATAAGATTTCTCTATATAATTTATATGGTATAAAAAAAAGTTCATCCTGAGTTGAAAAATATGCATCCAAAAGACTTGAAATACCTGATTTTGAACTATGATATATATCTAAATAATGAATTTGAGATAGCCAACTGATATATAAGAAATAATATAGAAAATGGATAATTTTGTTCCATTTATGTTTATTCAAAGGGGACAAAAATAACACAGTTGAGAAAAATGGAAAAGGGATTACTGACAATTGTAATGTCTTTCATAAGACCAACATTGAAGACCCTAAGGATAAAAGTAGTATTTTATCATTGATTTCCTTTAGAAACAATGGATGAAAAAAGCATGTTTTGGAAATTAATAGCTAACTAATAAGATTATATATAAGAATAAGATTAGCATTTCTGCATTGTGACTTAAAATACAGGCATGGCAAGTCTTTGACCAAGAATGGAGTATACCTAGCAAGGCCTGTTAAAAATACATTTAACTAAAGCAGTGATGGTGAACCTATGGCATGGGTGCCAAAGATGGAACACAGAGGGCTCTCTGTAGGCAAGCAGATATCCTCCCCATGAGTTTGTTACTAGAAAGGCAGAGGGACTTAGGCAGAGCTGCTCCTATCCCCATCTCCACCATACCTGAGTACATTTTCCTCATTCTCCCCCCCATTCCTCTGGTCATCAGCTCAATGGGAGTCCACAGAGGGTAAGGTCTGGAGGGGAGCAGAGTGCTCTGGTCACTCCCCTCTCCCTCTCTACGTGCACTTGCTGAGGACATTCCTCACTTCAACAGTCCCTCCATCCAGCAGCCCAATGGGAGTGCTTCCTCCCTGCCCTTTGTAGGGTAAGGGGGCAGCACATACCCAGCATGTGGTGGGGAGGGACATGCCACAAAGTCTCTGAGGTAGTGGGCATGGCACTCAGTCTGGGGGTGGGGATAGGGGGAGGGCCCAGCACTCCATCTCTAAAAGATCTACTATCACGGATATAGTCTTAGAATTCTAATGCAAAATATTTATATAGGAAGAATATAAGATATATGGAGTGGGTATGTGTGCCTGTGTATGAAGAAGAATAACAATTAAGATATCCAAGAATTCATAAGATACAAAATTCAAGAAAAGACATGATTTCATATATCTGAAGCTTCAGAGATCTAAACAAAAATGCACAACA
The DNA here is from genome assembly GCF_027887165.1 of Monodelphis domestica. Lineage (NCBI taxonomy): Eukaryota > Metazoa > Chordata > Mammalia > Didelphimorphia > Didelphidae > Monodelphis > Monodelphis domestica. The sequence goes on from NC_077230.1 coordinate 160,417,377, forward strand.
GACGACCATTATGGATTAAAGATCTTAATTCAAGGGAGTATATTTTACCTCACAAATAGCACTAAAACTTAGAAAGATGAACCAAAGGTAGGATTATGTCCATGAGGAAGCAGATGATGATAAGTATGAATTGAAGGCCTATGTGAAAGGTGATATGTGTACAAATGGAGATTCTGAACCTTTGACTTCATTCCCCAGAAGTCCTTAGTATTTCCCAAAATTCCCTATAATCTCTCCTGCATCTCCACATTAGCAAGATCATGTTATTGGTATTTAACTGGATATAACTCCTCCCACACTCTCTTTGACCTGTGACTGGGCTAAATTCAGGCAGTTCTTTTACTTTAGCTACTATTAATACAACTTTATAAAATATAATATTTAGTTATTGTATATTAATTTTAATCTTTACATTTTGACTTAGCACAAAGCGATTACAAATTCTCAAAAATTTTGAGCAGATAGCTTTTGAGTAAAGATAGTAAGTTTGCCTGGTCGCTGCCCACTATGAGGGTCAGGTGGTGGGGTGTGCCTGCACTCCTGCCCTTCCCTGCTTCTCCCAACCATCTGCTTGAGCCAACATTTCTCAACACTCTCCACCCAGCTTGGAGCCTCCTTCTGCCAGGACCTGACCTGCCACAAGAGCCTGCCAATCGCAGACATTTTTTTTCCACAGAGGGTGATATATACAAATCTTTCCACTTGAATCCCTTTCCACACTCCACATGTTTTTGTTTTTGTTTTTCTAACCTGCCATAGCCATTTTTAGTGTGAAGAAATTTCTTCTAATTTTTAAGCAGATTTTTTTTAAGCTGACCCTGGACTCCTAGTATAGAAGGTTGTTATTCAAGGTTTTTCCCAGGGAGGGCAGGGAGTCCAAATGTGTGGATTTAAAGTCAGTTTTGGGAAATAAGACTGTTTTTTTTTCTTTCTCTCTCTTGACCCAAAACTCCATTCCTTCATATGCAGATACACTATTGTTGTCCCTCAAAGTTTTGCCCTTAGGGAAGAGAGCACAAAAGAATGGCTCTTAGAAGCCCTTTAGTAAAACAAACAAACAAAAAAAAAAACTTAAAAAATCTTTTTACCTTCAGTCAGGGACTCCTTTTATTTAACTTTTATTTAAGGAGTAAACTTGTTACAAAGCATGGCTCACTATATGAAAGAGCAGTGCATTACCTATTTCAACCAGTGCAAAGTTTTGGAGTGTGTTTTCTCACTACTGTTCCTGGGCACAAGGATCCTTGCATTTAGCTTGAATAATCCTGAGATTCATCTTCCTACACACTTTTTCATTTGTGCCAGCCCAAACTCTACAAAATCTCCAATTTGATATCCTTCCATACAATATTCAGTTCAGAATTCTCCCTCACTATGATAAGCTTCAGAGGTCTGACAAAAGAAATGCAAAGATATGATAAATGCTGGGGGGGTAGGGGAAGGAAGTTTAAAGGAGATCTGGAAGTTTATTGCTAACTATTTTGAATTCATTCTCCTCCTATAATAGTGAACAAGTCTATTGGGATTGGTGAAAGGATTTTGACTGGACTGCCTGCCTGAATCTTATATATTTATATTATTGTATTTCCTGATTGCTTTAAGGTTTAATTGTTTTTAGTTTTCTGTTTTAATCTAATCAAAACTATTCTGTTACACTGAATCATTTTTATCTACTGTGTTTAACTATTAGATATATTCTGTTACCTTTCCCCTATAACTACTGAACAAAATAGTGCAAAATACTATATAAGCCCATGAACATATTATGCAAACCTAGATCCATCGAGGATCACATGTTGCCTTACAAAACCTTTTCTGTTGTTCTTGTTTGTGTTTTGTTTTGCTTTTTTTTAATTGTCACATAGATGATGACAGATGGATTTCAGCAAAACTGGTTAAATTATATGCAACCCTTGGAGAATTTAATGAGCTAAGCATTTAAATGATAATTCTAAGGGGACTTCAGAAATAATTTTAATTAACTAGTGGTTGAAGAATGGATGATTTTTTAAATATTTATATTATAAAGAATGTTGTATTAAAGTTAAAGAAACAAAGAAATGTTCCTACCAAGGTGTTTCTATGAAGCATGAAGCCAAAAAGAGCTCCTGGAAAACTCTTCAGTTTAATTTACTTCCACCAGAACAATCTAAATTTCTTAGTAATATTCTAGACCCAAATAAGTTTTACTTTGTTTAAAAATATATTTGCCAAGTTTGAAAAATTTGCTATATCTGTAAAAATTGTGACAAATATCCATTAGTTCATAGGTTCTTTTTTATCTCATAGAGCAACTTATATGAAATATAATACTGGGTTTGTTTGCTATTGTAATTAACTGGACTATTGTGAATTTGGGGGACTTTGATACTTCTTTGAATGTGCATTATCTACTGCATTACTATTTCATTCTGAAAAATCATGATGTACTGACACTATAATTCATGGGCAAGTTAAAAAGTAAATGGATCTCATTTTTTAGTGAGGAACCTTTGTATTCTACCTCTCCTTGGCTGACACATTATGTTACTGATTATGAGGTAGATATTTTTTTTATTTTTAAAACTTTTTTATTATTGTTTTCCTTGTATGTGCAATATAGCATCTGAGTTTTATTTTTTCTGTCCTTTTTGGATTTAAAGCACATGTCACAGTATTGAGCAGATTTTTCTTTAACTTTTTTGATTTTGCAGTAATATAGGTTTAAAATACAGTTTAAAATTTGTTCTAATATTAATGCATACCCAAAAGCTTTAGACCAGTGGTTCTCAACCTTTCTAATGCCGTGACCCCGCAATACAGTTCCTCATGTTGCAGTGACCCCAAACCAAAAAATTATTTTGATGGCTACATCAAAACTGTAATTTTGCTACAGTTATGATTTGGAATGTAAATACCTGATATGCATTATGTATTCTCATTGCTACAAATTGAGAGTTTAGGAGCCACTGCTTTAGACTATAAAAATGAGGCCATTGATTGTTTAAAGGAATTATGGGACTTTGCTTCATGATTCTGTCTGATTCCAGAAGAAGGTAATATACAAAAGAGATACTGTACAGTGTTACAGAAGCACAGAGCACCTTCATAGTGACTATGGAGCACAAGTTCAAAGAGACCTGATCCCAGTGGGACTGATGTCATTTTGAGTCAAGACAAGAGGACTTGAATTTATTTGGGGTTCGAGGTTACAACTGTTTTGACATATGTCAGAGGCTGGATTTCCTCTGAGTCACATTCTATCACTTCCTTTTCACTGCCATCCTGGTTCCCATTTGCTGCTGAAATCTAGTCCCTTTTCTGTCTTTCCTAGTGTGGCATATTTTCTGTAATCCAGGCTACTGAATGGGTAGTGTATTATTTCTTAAATCTTTGATTTGAGTCCTGATTCAAGGACCAATTACAGGTTTGTTTTTCCTTTAACTAGATTTTCTTTTAGACTTAAGACTCTTAAATTTTTATTATATCCACAAGTTATTTTTTCTCTTTTATTTGGATTTCTTGATGTTTTTTTATTTTAGTTTCTTTTGCAAATTGATTCATATAACTCATAACTCAGCCACACTACACTGAATGATCCCTGTGTTTGTTATTGTTCACCTGGGGGGGGGGGTCAAATTATTGTTTGAACTTTGATTTAAATTTGATCAATTTTAGGATAAGAAATTTGATGCCTCCAGGATCCAGCATGCACCATGAAGATAGATGCCTGCAGAGACCACATGCTGCACCAGATGATCCCACAGTGAACTTTGCAATATGAATTGAACTATGGGGGGAAGGGGTTTGAAATGCCTTTGTTTTGAATATATACTCCTATGCCAAAGGGGACTGCCACCAAATTGGCTTTTTGTCAACCTAGTAATCATTGGTTTTGTTCTTTTTTTTTCTTTTATCCACAAATTATTGAACTTTTTAAGTTGATTATGCTTCCATGATCCTTTTGAGTCAAGAGACTGATCTCCCAATAGGATCACAGAGGGGTTTGTATAACTGGAGATTTTGAACCTTTGACTTCATTCCCCAGAAGTCCTTAGTATTTCCCAAAATCACATTATTGGTATTTAACTGGATATAACTCCTGTCACACTCTCTTTGACCTGAGATCAGGCTGAATTCAAGCATTTCTTTTGCTTAGTTATTATTACTAAAACTTTATAAAATATAATATTTAGTTAATGTATATTAATTTTAATCTTTATATATGCCAAGGACTTTACAGATATTTTCTCATTTCATCTCTGAATGGGATATAACCTCTTGATTAAAAAAAAAATATATATATATATATATATATATATATATATATATATATGTCCTGCACTCAGTGCCCACAAATGACAAGCTGATACTACTGGGAGACTTCAATGCCCACATTGGCCAGGACCATGAAAGATGGAAAGGAGTGCATGGCAAACACACTGTGGGCAAAATGAACAACAACGGCCTACTGCTACTCAGCAAATGCTCAGAGTTCGAACTCACCATCACGAACACTGTGTTCAGAATGACGAACAAATATAAAACAATGTGGATGCACCCACGATCAAAACAGCAGCATCTCATTCACTACATCATTGTACGTCGGCGAGACATCCAGGATGTACAGATCACCAGAGCCATGAGAGGAGCTGAATGCTGGACAGACCACCAATTGGTTAGAGCGGCTCTTCAAATGCTCATTGCGCCTCGCCATCCAAAACGCGCCCAGATAGTTCACGCATTTTACAGCGTGAGTCCTCTTAGAGATCCATCTTATTTGCAAACATTCCTGTCCTGTCTGGACGACAAGCTGTCTGTCAAGGGACCACTCACTGGAAGCTCAACCGAGAAATGGAACCAGTTCAGAGACGCAGTGAAGGAAACATCAAAGGCAGTCCTAGGTCTCAAACAACTCAACCACCAGGACTGGTTTGAGGAGAACAACACTGCTATTGAAGACCTATTGAGCAAAAAGAACAAAGCCTTTATGGAGTGGCAAAATAATCCAAACTCTGCTCCTAAAAAGAACAGATTCAAGTCTCTCCAAGCCAAGGCGCAGTGTGAGATCAGGAAAATGCAAGACTGATGGTGGGAAAAAAAGGCAGAAGAAATCCAGCGCTTTGCTGATACGAAAAACTACAAATAATTTTTCAGTGCCCTCAAGACTATCTATGGGCCATTAAAACCCACCACCACTCCCTTGCTATCCTCTGGTGACACTCTCATAAAAGATAAAAAAGGCATCAGCAACAGGTGGAAAGAACACTTCAGTCAGCTTCTCAACCGACCTTCTTCAGTCGACCAAAGCACCCTTGACCAGATCCCCCAAAACCACACCATTGAACAACTTGATGTCCCTCCTTCAATAGAGGAAGTCCAAAAAGCCATTAAACAAATGAGTGCAGGCAAGGCACCCGGTAAAGACGGGATCCCAACCGAGGTGTACAAGGCCTTAAATGGAAAGGAGCTCCAGGCATTCCACATAGTGCTGACCAGCATATGGGAAGAGGAAGACATGTCCCCAGAACTCAGAGATGCCTCCATCGTATCCCTATACAAGAACAAAGGTGCACGAGCAGCCTATGACAACTACAGAGGCATTTCACTACTCTCCACTGCTAGAAAGATCCTCGCCTATGTTATACTCAACAGACTCCTATCATCTGTTTCAGAGCAGATCCTGCCTGAATCACAATGTGGCTTCCGACCAGATCACAGCACCATCAACATGGTCTTCACAGTGAGGCAAATGCAGGAAAAATGCCTTGAGCAGAAGCTGAGTCTCTACATTGTCTTCATAGACCTGACAAAGGCATTCGACACAGTGAACAAGGACTCATTGTGGGTGATCCTTTGCAAGCTCAGTTGCCCAGCAAAATTCGTCAAACTGATCCAGCTCTTTCATGTCGACAATACAGGGGAAGTCCTATCTGGTGGAGAGACTTCAGACCCCTTCAACATCTCCAATGGTGTGAAACAAGGCTGCATCCTTGCTTGGGTGATATTCAACCTATCCTTCACCCAAGTATTATGACATGCTGGAATGGATCTAGACCGGGGCGTCTACATCAAATACCGACTGGATGGCTCACTATTTGACCTTCGCCGCCTGACTGCAGAAACAAACACAACAGAGAGCCTCATCCTAGAAGCTCTCTTTGCAGATGACTGTGCTCTCATGGCCCACCAAGAAAATCATCTCCAAACCATTGTGGACAGGTTCTCCACCGCAACAAAACTGTTTGGCCTGACTATCAGCCTCAGAAAAACAGAGGTGCTATTCCAACCTGCACCAGGGAGGCCAACGAACCAGCCGTGCATTACAATCAACGGCACGCAGCTTTCTAACGTCAATACTTTCAAGTACCTGGGCAGCACCATCGCCAAGGACGGGTCCCTAGACCACGAGATTAATGCCAGGATCCAAAAGGCCAGCCAGGCACTCAGGCGCCTGCTCTGCAAAGTCCTCCAACACAGAGGTGTAAGCACTGCAACGAAGCTCAAAGTGTACAACGCAGAGGTCCTCAGCTCGCTCCTGTACGGTTGTGAGACATGGACACTGTACCGGAAGCACATGAAACAGCTGGAGCAATTCCACCAACGCTCCCTCCAGTCAATCATGAGGATCCAATGGAAGGACCGAATCACCAACCAGGAAGTCCTCGACAGAGCCAACTCCATCAGCATCGAAGTCCTGGTCCTCAAAGCCCAGGTACAATGGTCTGGACACGTCCTCCGCATGGACCCACAGCGAATACCAAGACAGGTATCCTATGGTGAACTGTCAGCTGGACTCAGGAAACAAGGCCGACCAAAGAAAAGATTCAAGGATCAGCTAAAGTCCAACTTGAAGTGGGCTGGCATTACACCAAAGCAACTAGAACTCGCTGCCTCTGACAGAAGCAGCTGGCGAGCCCACATTCATCATGCCACCACCACCTTTGAAGATGAGCGACGTCGACATCTTGCCGCGCTGCGCATGAACGCCGACACCAGGCCACAACCGCACCTCCCGTAACAACTGGCGTCCCAGGCCCCATGTGCCACAAACTGTGCGCCTCAGCCTTTGGACTCCAAAGCCACATGAGGGTACATCAATAGATGATAATGCACAAAGACAATTGTCATTCTCGGTCACTGAGAGACTACTACCATATATCAGATGAGGGGCAGCTAGGTGGTTCAGGGGATAGAGGGCCAGGCCTGGAATCAGAAGGGCTCAGGTTCATATCTGGTCTCTAACACTTCCTGATTGTTTGGAACTGGTAAAGTCACTTGACCACAACTGCCTAGACCTTATCATTCTTTTGCCTTAGAACCAATACTTAGTATCAATCTTAAAACAGGTGGTAAAAGTTTTAAAAAATGGAAATGGTGAAATGGGATGGCACATCCGGGTAGGATAATATATTTAGGGTATATAGCCATATGATGAAATATAGTGGGAATCAGTGGGAAACAAGATAGAGAGCTTAGGGTTAAGATGAAAAGAAGCAGAAAAAGTAATATTGATATTGCTTGTCTTGGTTTAATCTTACCTTCCCAAATGTAGAAGAAAAAAAAACTTCTTTCAAAATGGTATCAGGGTCAAAGAATAAAATCTTCCTTAAAAATAAAAATATAAGAGCCATGTAAAATTCCTAAATAACAAGAAAGAAGTGTCAATGAGTATCCATGGTTGGTTGTTGTCTTTCACACTCAAGAGAACCAAAATATATCATTAATGATATATTTTGACTTACATATATATTGGATTGAAGTGTGGCAGAGTTGCACAAAGTCATTAGCCTCACTCTTTTTCAGAGTCATCAAAGTTCAGGGCAAGACAAAAATGATGACTGGCGATGGTCAGGAGGCAGTTGATGGCCTTGGCTTCTTCAATGCCCCACAAAACTCTAAAACTCCAAACTGCCAGGATATTGGAACAAATTGATGTTATCCACACTTTCTGCCAAAGTAATTACACATCTCAGGTAAACACCCCACTAATTCACCACTGGGTTTGAGACCTGTTGGGTTAGCTTGCCTGCTGAGACAGTTTACTGGGATGTAACCACTGTACACAGCTTTTTGGAAACACAGCTGAGAGCAGGGTGGCAAGTGGACAACAAAAGAAGAAGTCCTGGAAGTCTCAGTAAATCCTCATACCAAAGGTATTAATCTTCCCTGAATACACCAAATATACTATAAAACTACCACGGAAACCCAAAGGGTGAAGGGTGCCCATAGCCACAAAAAGAAGAAAATCCAAATGCCCTCAACATTTTACCTATGACCCTAGATACTTTGATTTTTGGTCAGTTTAAGTACTTTTGGAAAGTTCACCTAAGGAGGAATAAGCTTAATGACTGTGTCATCATTAAGTTCCCTTAATCTCTGACACTGTTATAAAAAAGAAATGAGAACAATGCTTTGGTGTTGTGGCTAATTAGGCAAGCAAACATTAGATTAAGAGCATCCTAAAGAGAACAGAGGATATCATCATGGCTAAGGTAAAACTAAGCTCACCCACTCGACAGAAGAGGACATACATATAACTTCCCCTAGACTAAGATAATTTTTTCATTTCCCTGGCTTCCTTCAGAATTCCCACCCTCTGCATGAGGCCTTTTCCAGTTCCACCAGATACCAGGTTTTGTTTTGTTTTGTTTTTTGTTTTGTTTTTTTTAGGGCAGGGACTGGTTTTTTCCTTTCTTTCTTTAAAACCATACCTTTTAGCACAGAAACTGTCATATGACAAACACATAAAATGTATTAACTGATGATTTCAAATGCTCCTAACAAAACTGAGATCATCTAATTCATGTCTTCTTATACCACTTCATGTCATGTATATTAAATAAAGTGCTATCCTCTAAATAAATTAAAAGAAAGAAAAAGAGATAATCTTTTGTGGATGATATTCTCACCAATATTGAAGAACTAGTTGCTAGATTAGAAATGAAGAGAATCAAAGAGAAGATACTAAAACTTGAAATAAAAAAGGAGCAGAAATCTTAAAATAATCACAACTCAAAGGAAGCACAAGTAAGCTTAAAATCCTATTGGTGAATTCAGCTTATAAGGATGTGGCTACTTTCAAGAGTTAGATATTAAAGACCCCAAGAAAAACTACTGACTATATAAAGATGTAAGTAGAGATGTCTAAGGAGATTAAGAATTCATAGAAAAAGCTCAGTAAAATTAGATTTGTAAAAAAGCCATGAAATACATATAAGAGCAAGTTAAATGCAAAAGGGTTATGCAATGTTGTAAGAATATTGTGATGAGTACTAAAGCTCAGAATGAATTGATGAAAATAGTTAAGAATAGCAAAAGAGGGTTCCATTTTGTTGCCATATTGAGGAAAAAAAGTAGGGTCAAAGAAGGGATAGTATTACACTCCAATATTGATCTGACAATGATAACTTAGAAGAGAGAGGTCAGAATTCCCTGTAATTTATTTTGCTTCTTTCTTCTCTGACAAGGAGAAGGACAAATAATATTCTTGTTTTTCATAAAAGGTACAGATTTTATTGATCTACAAATTTTAGGCCTGTGGACTTGACTTCAATTCCTGGTAAAATTCGAGAAGGTATCATTAGGGGGATGACTAGTTGACTTTATAAAAAAAAAGAAATTATGAAGAGCCAATATGACGTGAAAAAGAAGTAATTACAGAAAAATGTTATTAATCCTTTTGATCTGATTATTATGCTTATAGGTCTGAGAAATGCTATAAATATGTCTTCCCAGGTTTTTGCAAAGTATTTCATTAAGTATTCCATGCTGTTTTTTCAGAGAAAATGAAGAAACATGGGTTAGCTGATAGTATACTTAGATAGGCCTGGAATTGGTTAAATGACTAATCCCATAGGTATCACTGCTTCATTCTGTGCTATTTAGCATTATTATCAATGACTTGGATAAAATAAAGATTGCATGCTTATCAAATTTACAGAAGACATAAAACTAAAAGAATATCTCATTAGTATTCAAAAAGATCTTGACAGGATAGAATATGCCAAATAGAATAAGGTGAGATTTGCAAAGGTAAAAGTACAATCGCATAGTTAAAAATACATAAAAGTAAAAGTTGAAGAAAAAATAGCTTGAACATTTAGTTCACCTGAAGACTTTGATGCAGGGCTTAAGTAGGCTACCAGCTCCATTTTAGATAATAATACATGCCCACCCTCCATTTTCTTACATGATTAGAACACACATAAATTAAATAACCATGTGTAGTTCTGGGACCACATTTTACAAAGGGGATTGATGCGATGGGCAGTGCCTGAGGCAAAGGACAAGAAGTTAAGAGGTTCAAGGAGGAAGTAGGGAATGGAAGATAAGATGATGAAAGATTCATGTGAGATAGTTGTTAAAGGAACTTAAAGTGTTTAGTGTGGAAAAGAAAATACAAGGGGAAACACAGTTGCTATCTTCCAGCACTCAAAATGGAATTATCCTTGTTCATAAATTCCAAGAGAGGAGCAATAGGGTCAGTGGGTAGAAATATGGAAGAGAGAAATTTAGATTTTATATAAGGAAAGATCACAATTTCTAACTAATAAAAATTGAAAGGAGACCACTAAAAAGGTAATAGGGAATAAAAGTGTGAATACACTGTAAAAAAATTACAAGTGAGAATTGTGCATGAGAAATAGCATAAAGTCAGAAGCATTTATTACTAAAAAAAGAATTAGAATATTATGGGGAGATATGATAATGATTATTAATAACAGAGGGAAGCACAGCTATTTATATCTTTTTTTGTTTGTTTGTTTCTTTCCTCTCTGTCAAGGAGGACATTCTTTGGGCTGTAAAAAAAACAGAATATATACTTTTTAGGAAACTGAGAAAAGAGACCACCTAACTGTATTTGATAACTTCAGGTCATATAATTAAAAAGAACTAACTATTCAAATTTAGTTTCTTATATCATTAAAAAGTAATACTAAGACCTGCACACTTATTGGATATAAAATATGGGTTGTACCAAGAATAATACAGAAAGAATACCTAGACCTTTATATTCATCCTCTCTGGAAAAATCTAGGACATGGGCAAGAGTGGCATAGACAAATGTGCCTGTAGAGTTGGTGCTATATGTCACTGGAATGGCTATGCTGATCATTAACAAATTTGTGATGAGATCACAGATCCACTATAGTACTAAAATAAGACAAAAAATTCAGGCTAGTTTTCCCCTTGAGATTATCTCCAAATTTATCCTGTATATATTTTCCTGTACATAGTTGTTTGCATATTGTCTCCTTTATTTGACCATATGCTCTTTGAGAATTGGTACTGCTTTTTAGTCATTACTGCTTAGTAATTAATAATTCAATAAGCAGTATTAAGCTCCTACTATGTGCCAGGCACTGTGCTAAGCTCTGGGAATACAAAAACAGGCAAAAAAACAGTTCCTGACCACACACACACACACACACACACACACACACACACACACACACCACAGAGTGACAGTACAATTCATGGCATATAGTAGTTACTTAATAAATACTTTATTCAAGTGATTACCAGAATTATTCACAATGATCAGATGGAATTTAAACCAGAAATGCAAGGACAGTTTAATATTAGGAAAACATCCACATAATTGACAGTATCAACAACCAAACCAACAGAAATCACATGATTATCTCAATAGATGCAGAACAAGCCCTTGACAAAATACAACACTCATTCCTATTGAAAACTTCCCATTAGAAAGTATAGGAATAGAAGGACCTTTCTTAAAAATAATAAACAGTATTTATCTAAAGCCATTAGCCAACATCATCTGCAATGGGGATAAACTAGAAGCCTTCCCAATAAGATCAGGAGTGAAGCAAGGATGCCCATTTTCACCTCTATTATTTATATTGTGCTAGAAACACTAGCAGTACAAATTAGAGAAGAAAAAGGAATTGAAGGGATTAAAGTAGGAAATGAGGAAACTAAACTATTATTCTTTGCAGATATATGATGTTATACTTAAAGAACCCCAGAAAATCAACTTAAAGGTTAATAGAAATAATTAACAACTTTATTAAAGTTGCAGGATTCAAAATAAATTCACAGAAATCATTCACATTTCTATATATTTCTAACAAAACTCAGCAACAGGAGTTATAAAGAGAAGCTCCATTTAAAATCACTCAGGGAAATATAAAATATTTAGGAATCTATCTGCCAAAACAAACACAGGAATTATATGAACACACAACTACAAAACATTTTCCACACAACTAAAACTAGATCTAAATAATTAGAAAAACATTAACTGCTCCTGGGTTGAATGAACTAATATAATAAAAATGACAATCCTACCCAAATTAATCTACTTATTCAGTACCATACCTATCAAACTACCAAAATATTTTTATAGAATCAGAAAAAAATATAACAAAGTTAATCTGGAAGAACAAAAGATCAAGAATATCAAGGGGAATGATGAAAAAAAATGTGAAGGAAGGTGACCTAGCAGTACCAGATCATAAACTATGCTATAAAGCAGTGGTCATCAAAACAATATGGTGCTGACTAAAAGACAGAAGCGTGGATCAATGGAATAGACTAGGGGTAAATGACCTCAGTAAACTAATGTTCAATAAACTCAAAGATCCCATCTTATGGCACAAGAATTCACTATTTGACAAAAACTGCTGGGAAAATTAGAAAACATTATGGGGAAAATTAGGTTTTGATCAACATCTCACACCCTAAACCAAGATAAATTCAAAATGGGTATATGACTTAAATATAAAGAATGAATTCATAGATAAATTAGGTGAACATAGATTAGTATACCTGTCACATCTGTGAGAAAGGAAGGAATTTAAGACCAAGCAAGAGATAGACAACATTGCAAAATGTAAAATGAATGAGTTTGATTACATCAAATTCAAAAGGTTATGTACAAACAAAACCAATGCAATCAAATTAGAAGGAAAGCAGCAATCTCGGAGAACATTTTTATACCAAAACTCTCTGACAAAGGTTTAGTTTCCCAAATATATAAGGAACTAAGTCAAATATATTTTAAAAATCAAGCCATTCCCCAATCAACAAATGGTCAAGGGACATGAATAGGCAGTTGTCACAGTATGAAATCAAAACTATCAATAAGCACATGGAAAGGCATTCTAAATCCCTTCTGATTAGAGAAATGTAAATTAAAATAACTCTGAGGTACTACCTTACACCTCTCAGTTTGTCCAATATGTACAGCAAAGGAGAGTGATAAATACTGGAGGGGATGTGGCAAAATTTGGACACTAATACATTGCTGATAGAGTTATGAATTGATCCAACCATTATGGAGAACAATTTGGAACTATGAACAAAGGGCTTTAAATGAATGCCTGCCCTTTGTCCCAGCAATACCACTGCTGGGTGGTATCGATATATAGAGATAAAAATATTCACAGCTACACTCTTTGTGGTGGCAAAAAAATATTGGAAAATGATTGAATGTCCTTTGATTGGGAAATGGCTGAACAAATTGTGGTATATGTTGGTGACGGAATACTATTATGCTCAAAGGAATAATGAACTGGAGGATTTCATGTGAACTGGAATGACCTCCAGGAACTGATGCAGAGTGAGAGGAGCAGAACCAGGAGAACATTGTACATAGAGATGGATACACTGTGGCACAATTGAATGTAATGGAATTTTCTGCCAGCAGCAATGCAATGACCCAGGACAATCCAGAGGAATGTAGGAGGAAGAAAACTCTCTACATCCAGAGAAAGAACTGTGAGAGCAAAAATGCATTAGAAAAATATATGATCTATCACATCGTGCTACAGGGATGTGACTGAGGTTTTGATGTTAAAGGATCATTCTACTACAAATATGAATAACATGGAAATAGATTTTGTACAATGATACATGTATAACCCAATGGAGTTGCTTATCAGCTTTGGGAGGGAGGAGGAGGAGAGCAGGGTGGTTGGGGGAAGATCATGAATCATGTGACAATGGAAAATATTCTAAATAAAAATTTTAAAGAAAGAAAGAATGATATGATCTCTAAGGTACTCTGTCTCCTGGATAGCGCTATTATTTAGTCAAGAAAGAAAAAATTAAAAATATTAAAAAATTTTAAAAATAAATGTTTTGTCACTGATATAGGACATATAATATTCTCAAGGTTCTTAGTTGATTGCTGATGGAATTGGTCAATACAAAGTTACCACAGAATTCCAAATTAAACAAAAAGCAGAATGAGTGTGATATTTTATGAAGATAACTAGTAGCAATACACATGATTGTACTGACAAAAATACTTCATAAATTGTCCTAGATAACTCAAAGGTTAGGATAGATACGTCAGGCTGTATAAAGTTCATTATAAAGTAGACTACATCTTACTTATTAAGCACTTATACAATAGGCCAGATTATGTTCTAAGCGCTGGAGATACAAAGGCCAAAAATAGCTCCTGCCTAGTAGGAGGGAAAGAGTTTGGAAGTTTGTAAGAGGTTATGGGAAAAGTGAGATGACTGAAATTAAGGTACAGGATACAAGTTGTGAGACTGGCTGAGGGGAGGGGAAACAATACATGGACACAGTTGAGAGAAAAGAAGTGTTTCCAAAGTTTTTTGTGATGTAGAAGAGTAAGGGAGAAGAGGAGTTTCACTATGAGTCTTTCTTCTATCTCTGTAAAGTATGATGTAAGATCTATCCCTGATCAATATAATGTTTTTATACTCTTTACATGTTCATCTGGCTTTAATACTGAGTCCTACAAGGTAGAGTGCTAATTTATGAACATAGGAACTTCATAGTCACACTGGTAGCATTTAGAAGAGAGATTTATTAAAATAAAAACAACTAAAAACTAAAAACAATAGAGATTACTATTCAGAAACTGAGGGTCTAGATTTGGTTGTTAGATTTCAGTGTCAGTCAAGTCACATGGCTTCTCTAGACATCATATGTAAAATGAGGGGATTAAAAAAAGATGATCATTAAGCTCCCTTCTAGCTGTAATATTGTGTGACTTGACTGATTGATTGATTCTAGACAAGTCACTTAACCTCCCTGTGCCCTAGGAATATTTTCTGAGAGTATAAGTTGAAAGAAAAGTTCATATCTACATTAGTAAAGACTTTCCTCATAGAGATTTTCCTATAGGTCTAGTTTTTGTTTTTAAAGTCCCAAGGGTTTCAAACAGAAAATAATGTTCCCTTATGTACTAACTTTTTAATATAAGCACTTTGTGATAGAAAAAGGGAGAACTAGAAAATTATTGAGGAAGGTGTTTTTTTTAAATGGGATACAAATGTACTGAAAATTTACTTCAGTATAAGATTAAATGGTTATTGTCATGTGTGTCTTCTTTCACATGACAAACATGGAAATATGTGTTGTATGATAACCCTGGTAAATCATATATTATGCTCCTTGCTATCTTGGAGAAGGAGGGAGGATTGAGAGGGAGGAAGAAAAAACGGATCACAAAATGTCAGAAAAATAATTATTGAAAATTGTATTGGCATATAATCTAGAAAAAAAGAAAGAATAAAAAGGAGCTTCAAATCATTTGACCAAGGAAATGGAAAACTATATATTTTTGCAAGTTTCCACTAAAATTCAAAAACCTAAGTGGGTAATTGTGTACTGGAGGCATAAATAAAACTACAGAATGAGAAAAAGAGAAGCCAAATTGGGTAATAGTTTAAAGAATTAAAAGGGGAGAGTATTAATTGCTAACACCAGTGACCCATGGTCATGTGCTTTGTTGGCCATTCTGCTTCTATAAAGACTGTAAGCAAACACAACTCTTCCTTTCCCATAGTCTTGTTGCAATAAGAAGCAAGTATCTACTTTGTCCAGCCAAGTAAAGAGGAAATGATGAGATGGGGAACATACTTCATTTTGACTGGTGTGGTCCCTAGGTTAGAGGACACCCATGTCATATAAACTTAGCTGAAACAACAAACTCATCTCCAAGTCCCACAAAAAACATAATTTTTCCCAGCCAAAAAACAGTAACAATAAAAATAACAACAACAAGAAAAATGACTTGATGGCCTGAGAAGAACATGTGTGACTGTACTAGGTTTGAAAGAGAAAACAGAAATGCAACTGTGGTCAGTGCTGTTCCCATAAAAATTATTTTAACATGCAGGCCAGTTAAAATCCCCCCAAAAGAAGAAAATGAAGTAAACTTCTTATAAAACTTTAGAGGTAACCCCCTGTCAAATGCCTGGAGTAAAAAAATAACTGAAAAGGGAATATAACCAAAAAAAGATTAAAATTGCAAAAAATTTTCCAAAAGAAGAAAATTTAGTTTTAAAACTAAAGCATAAACAACTAAATTAGCAGAGGAAACAATTAATGTGTGGAAGAGGAAGAATACTGAAATATCAATGATATTATAAATCTTCCTAAATAAATATTGCAAGACAAAGGAAATTGAATCATACTCAATGAAGAAGAATCTTATGAATAACTGAAGCAGCATGAAACCTCATGAAATTATTCCACAAAGGTTCAGGAAAGAAATCAGAATCATGAGAGAATTTAAAACAGATCAAATGGAAGAATTTGTGATCTGTGTATCAGAAACAATTAACAAAAAAGAAAAATGTGTATCCAAAGAAGTGAAAGAGAGAAGAGACTGGGAATACAAATCTATTAAAATGAAGAATGATCTGGAAAAAGGGGAAAAGGCAATAACATTAACAGAACACATGAACTCTTTACAAGTAAACTGCATTAATTTTGAGGTCATGGTGTATAAAAACAAATTAAGGATCATATGCTTTCAGGAAGAATATTACAAGTAAAAAACCTAAGACCATAGTGTTGATAATAATACATGAAATATGCACAGAATTTCTGAAAACAGAAAAAGTAACAATTAAAATAATTTATAGATAAAAAAGAAAAAACTTTCAAATCACAAGATGCATAATGGATAAATTTTAAAATTTCACTGACAAATAACAAATTGTGCAAGTAGCCAGGAGAGACTTTCAAAGTAAATGAAAGCAAAGTTGAATAACACCAGACTAATCTTCACTCACTAGAAATGAAATAGAATAATGTATTTCAAAAAGCAAAGCAACTCAAGATTAAACTAAAAATGATACATTCAGCAAACTGAGCCCAATTATCAATGAAAATGCACAGACATTTAATAAAAGAGTCATTTAATGTATTCCTGCAAAAACAACAAAATTTTAACCTATAGACATGAGAAGACTATTTGACTTATAAATATTCTGAACAATAGAAATCCAAAAATAAAATGCAAATAAATACTACTGTGATGGGAATAAAAGTGTCAAAATGAATTATCCCATCTCTATAGACTACTAAAGAAAAAAAATCACAAAGTTAAAAATGCTTATCAGTTTAAAAATAATAATAACTGAAGAACTCTGCAGAGGTTTACATTATAAAGATGTTCAGAATGATAACATGAGAAACCAGAATTTGAAGATAGAGGAAAAGTGATGTTGCCAGAGCTAGACTAAAATACCATAGATTAACCCTTACCACTATCCTCTACAGTTGAATCAATTTTTTTTTCTCAGACAAAAATGTAAAGTGATAGGGCATATCAAAGGGAAGAAGTGAAATAAGGTTAGAGGGGAATCTGTAATGTCCATTTTCCAAGTCAATGGCAAACAACAAAGGGAATATAGTACTGTAGACTCTCAGAAAGAGACAAACAGACAGAAAGGGAGCAGATCTTTAAAGAATGGGAGAAATGGCAAAATTGATAAAGAGAGATCTCTTTGTAATGGGGAGTGGCTTCCCCCTGAAGATTGCTCCAAACAGGGAAAAGGTATGTGTAATGACAGATGGACATTAAAAGGGATCTAATCTGAAGAGACATGGTGCACAAGGAAATCACTCTTTCTGAGAGTATTTTGCCTTCAAAGACCAGGTAGACATACTGCCTAAGAAAAGCCCTGTTGCTCCTGGAGCAACCCACTTCCAGAAGAGAGAGAGTGAATAGATACAAAGACAGAACTGCCCAACAAAAGGAAAAATTGTTTTTGTTTATTTGTTTTGAGGGATAGATTTTTTACAATTTCTAGGACATAGAAATTTTTGTTATGTGGCAATGCTTCTATTCTCATCATGAGGAGCACAAAGTGGTTTTAAAATACATATAGATAATGAATCACAGATGAATAGTCAATAATATAAAGGGAAGAGAATTAATGAAGAGCATAAAAGTAATCATTCCTGGAAAAAGGTGCAAATAATGTGCAGATTAAATTTAAGTCTCCCCTGATTGTGAAAATGAAATTAATTAACTCTTCCCTGATTGTGAATATTAAATTGTAACCCCTGCCCAATTTTAGATTTAATCACCAAAGTGTAAACACTCCATTTAAAAGTTGAGTGGGGAAATCTGTCCATTTTTAGATTTAATCACCAAAGATGTAAACTCCCCATTCACACTTGAGTGAGGGAGGTCTGTGACCCACCTGTGCAATATTGGGTGATGAATCAGAATCTACTGGCTGCCTCCTGAGCAGTCCTAAGCAAGGCTTTGGACTATGATTTGTCCACGTAAAAAGTGGAGGAAGACACAGGAAGTGATGCAAAAGAAAGTGTCTTTAAAAGAGAGTTACAACTTCCTGAAAGCAGTTCTATTGAAAGTTCTTCATTCTTTGTAGTAAAGGCTGGTGGAGAATCTGCTGACTGGACCCAAGACTCTATTCCTGGTGAGGTTGTTCTTAAATCTCTTCATTTGGACTGACACATGATGAGTGAAAAGCTGACTCTTAACTGCTGAATTTCCTGGGGGGGAAAAAACTAGCCTCAGGAGAGACTTACCTCTTGAGAGAGACTTCTCCAGGTCAGCTAAGGGCTAACTCTCCCTGCCCAGGTTGAGACAGGGGCCAGGAGTTGTAAAGATAATTTTAGGGTTGGGATTAAAAATCTAAATTAATTGGTCGCCAAGGAAAAATTCCAAATAAAATATCCAAGTTAGTCTGGAATTTTATGGTAATTTTAATTAATATAGAGGGAAGAATTTAAGGAGAAAGAGGGAAGAGGATATAGGATTTCTCCCACCTTGCCTGTGCCAGGGGAAGTCCAATATCTTTGCCACTGGGTCTCTGAAGGAGATTAGAGGCTTCTAAGAGGATAAAGTTTGGAAAGTAAAGGAGGGAAAACTCAGCCAGAAACTCACCATGGAACCTGACAATATTTGGAGCCATGCCAAGATGCTGAAAGGCCCAGCATGCTGCCACCAGCCAACAATCCACTGCCAAAAGATTCTCATCTTTTGAGATGCGAAGTGATGCGAAATATATAGACCTTTTACTCTTGTGTCCCCTCCTCTCAATTTTCACATCTACCAATCACATCAGAGAGCTTTTCTCCAGGACTGCCCTTTCTTTAGTTCTCATCTTCATTGATTAGATTATATCTTTTGAGTTACTTAACACTTTTTTGTTAAGTTCACCTTTTGTGAGTTACTTAACCTTTTTGTGTTTAATTAGCCTTTTCAGTTACTTAACACCTTTTTGCATTAAGATCTTAAAATAGACTTAGCTTAAAGTTCTAGCTTCACTATAAAGTAAGAACTAAGTACCTTCATTGTTCAATCAGGAGATTAAAATTTCATCTTCTCCATAAAGTGAGATCTAAGTAGGGTGGAGTAATCTAAATTTCACAGAGTAAATTACTTAGTCCTTAAGCAAGACATCATACCCTATGCTCTCTCTGATTTCCTTACTTTACTCTTTCTATATTTTGTATTTTTCTATATTTTGTATATTTGTATATTTCTATATTTTGTAAAGGAGGCAGGCATACAGAAGCAAAAACATTTGTGAACAAGGAAAGATGAAAAGGAGAGAAAGAGAATAAACAGAGGGAAAACAAGATGGAGGGAAATGCACAGTAAGTAATAACAACAATGAATGTGAATGTGAACTCACTCTCATAAAATGGAGGAAGATAGGTGAGTGGATAAAAAGCCAGAATCTCACAATATGTTATCTACAGGAAACTCACTTAAAGCATTTAATACAGGGAGACATACAGAGTAAAGGCAAATGGATGGAGCAAAATCTACTATGCTTCAGCTAAAGTTATAAAAGTATGGGTAGCAGTTATGATCTCAAAAGAAAGCAAAAGTTAAAACTGATCTAAATCAGATAAGGAAGGAAATTACATCTTGATAAAAATTGTTGATGAAATAATATCAATATAAACATATATTGACCAAATGGCATAGTAACAAAATTTCTACAGGAGAAATTACATGTTACATGGATAAATAGAAAATGAAACCATATTAATAGAGGTCATTAACCATTGCCTTTCAGAATTAGATAAATCAAATAAAACATTAATGAAGTAAATAGAATTTCAGGAAAAAATAGTTTTGATTGACCTCTGGAGAAAATTGAATGGGAATAGAAAGAAATATTCATCTGTCTCAGCAGTAAATGGTACATTTACAAATTCTGATCATAAAATAGGATATAAAAGCCCATAGTCCTATATAGAAAAGCAAAAATACTAAATGCAAAATTATACTAAAAAAGTTTAATTGGAGAAAATATTAAAATAATTGGAAATTAAATAACTTGACCTTACAGAATGAGTGGGTTAAAAAACAAATGATGGAAACAATTGATAATTTTATTAAAGGCAATGACAACAAAGAGACAATAAACCAAAAGTTTGGTGGTGTGGCCACAATAGCACTTAGCGGAAATTTTATAGCTCTAAATGCCTACATCAATAAAACAGAGAAAGAGCAGGTTAACAAATTGGATATGGAACTAAAAACAACTCTTGAAAAAGAAAAGTTATAAAACCTTAATTAAATGGCAAATAAGTAAATCAAAGGAGACATTAGTCAAATTACAAGTAAGAAAACCATTGAACTAACAAATAAATGGTTTTATAAAAAATGATTAATTTCAAAAAATTGACAGTATTAAAATGAATAGGATGAAATTATAATCAATGAAGAAGAAATCAAACTAATTCTTAGCAGTTTTTTGCCTAATTATATGATAATAAATTTGACAACTTAAATAAAATACATATGTATTTAAAGAAATATGTGTATACATATTTCAAATTGAATTCATAGTTCATAAATTTTCTCTGTGGTCATGGACAGCATTAATAACCAAATATTTCCTAACTGATCCTCATTACAAACATCACTGTTACTTTACACAATAATTTCCTAGATCATCTTATTCACTTCATATCATTTCATAAAGGTATTGCCATAATTTTTCCCCCTGAGACCACCCTCCTAATCATTTCTTATAGCACAAACATATGGCACAGCTTTTAACAGCTTGTTCAACCACTCCTCAACTGATAGGCATCTTCTAATTCTCTAATACTTTGTCACCACATAAAGTTGGTTTAAATAATTTTTACAGATAGGTTCTTTTCCCTTTTATTTGATCTCATTGGGATAGAGACCTTGTTACTGGATCAAAGGACATGCACAGTTTTATAGTCCCTTCACAAAGTTCTAGATTGTTATCCAGAATGGTTGGACCTGTTCACAACTCCACCAATAGTTTTTTTAGTGGACCTATTTTCCTCCAACCCATCCAGAATTGCTACTCAAATCTATGTATGGGCAATAGACATGCCAATCAGGGTCAACTATCCACAATGACAGTATTAGGTGCCATGTAATCATTTTCTGATCAATTGTACACCTTCCTTGTCTCTGAGCTGAGAATGGCTGTGACCACTCTGTGTGTGTGTGTGTGTGTGTGTGTGTGTGTAAATTGTGGACAGGCCTCCACCATGATGTCACAGACCTCTCATGAAGACCTCTTAAAGTATTCTTAGGCAAGAAAAATGTTTCACACTGACTTTTTGTTGGCTGTCATTCCAAAATTTGATTTAAATTATTATTTTAAACTTGTTTGGAGGGAGAAGCTGAGTAGCTCAGTGCATTGAGAGCCAGGCCTACAGACGGGAGGTCCTGGGTTCAAATCTGGCCTCAGATACTTCCCAGCTGTGTGACCCCGGAAAAGTCACTTGACCCCCATTGCCTAGCCCTTACCACTCTTCTGCCTTGGAGTCAATAGACAGAATGTAAGGGTTTTAAAAAATTAAAGTTGTTTGGAAGGGAATATTGAGGAAGTTTGGCTAAGATGCTATCTCTAATATGCCATATTAGCTCTCTTTAATCTTTGTTTTTGACTACATAGTTTTTAGATAAATTATAGCCTTAGAAGTAATTCTAGTGTACTACTTTATGAGTTCATGGAGAAATTGTAGTTAGGAGCAAGATAAGGGATTCTGAAAGGAACTCTTTTCTCTCTATCTTAGATTTGAAAAAGTGAATTAAATGTATTTATTATTTTCTAATATATTCTTCTTTGGAGAATATAAGATATGTTACTGAAAATAATTTTACCAGGGGCAAAAACAGCTGGAGTGTTACAGGGCAGTACAAATAGTCTATTTAGGAGGTGGAATTGCACAAAACAAGGAGGAAAGTCTAACTTCATTCCATGGTGTAACTGGTGGTAGAAGCGTCATTTGAAAGGATGACATGGAACAAGATCCTTAGTGGAAAGAGTTGCACCAGTGGTCTCTGATCCCTCTAGCAATGAGGACCAAAAAGAGAAAAGACTGAATTCTTAAGGGAGGAATCAAACTCCACAATATACTTTCCCCCAGTTTCAATAGGAAAGATTCCTTTCCCTCCATGTCACCACATTTGGAGCAGAGTTCCATTTGTTCTGTTGAAACACTAGAGAAGATAAACTATGTCATGGCTTGAAGCCTTATTCCCCTGGAGGTTGATACATTTTTTTTTATTTTTATTGTTTCAAGGATTTTTTACACTATTTAAGATTTGTGTCCCATTTTTTATCATTCCTTCAATTCTAAACTTCAACCCCACTCACTCACCTAGTAGTTGGCATCCAGCATCTTGGAATGCATTTCTATGCCTCCAATATTTTTATATCTTTTGGTTCTAAAGTTTCTGATAAATATGACATTAAAACACATACTACTCTATTCAAAAGTAGAATTAATGATTCATAAAGATCTCCAAAAGTTAAAAAAAAATCCTAGAATCCTCTTGCATTTAACCAAATCATTATGGTCATCTCTGGACTGGATCAGAGTACACATAGGTGATATAGAACATAAAGTTCTAGGTGTGAAACCAGGAAGTACTGAGTATAAATAAAGCTACAGATATTGAATAGCTATGTGACCCTGGACAAGTCATAACTTGTTAATTTCTGTTTTCCTCAATTTCCCTAACTTTGAAAACAAGGATAGTAATAACAACTACCTTCCAGGATTATCATGATGATCAAAAGATAATATTTGGGGGCAACAATATATCTTAGTGATTCATGGAATCCAGATCTAGAGATGAAAGGTTCTGTATTCAAAACTGGTCTTAGATATATCCTAACTGTGGGACCTTACTGCCCTGGAACCAATAAACAGTATTGATTCTATTTAAAAAAAAAGAGATAATATCTGTAAAGCATTTAGGATAGCAACTTATACATAGCAGGTGCTATATTGATCCTAACTATTATATTAAATTTTTAATGCCCATCCAACACAAGAAGATAGTCATTTACTAGTTTCCTTAAAATCCTCAGAGAAAACCCTTTTCCTAACTTCCCTGAAACATTCCTGTTCATTTACTCAGGAAAGAAAAATATATTATGAAACCATTTTATAATCAGCAAAAAAGGTAACATTTATAAATCAATGATATCATTTTATCTTTGGAACAGAATTGAATTTTCATACTGTTGGAGTAGAGTATCAAACTGTTTTAAACAGAAGTGAAAATTAAGAAGTCAGGCAAAGGCATGCAATGTGGGGAGGGGAAGGGGAAATAAGACCTTAAATACTTTATTCTGAATGCTGCATCACTACATAGCAACTGACTTCAGTTTTGAGGAATACAATTGTAAGCTCTTCTTCCTGTTAAATCAAAATAAGAGTATTTTGTTCACATGTACGCTCCCACTGAGCACCACCACCTAGTAGGGGCTCTTTGAGTGACAGCCTTGGTCCTCCGAGTGGACCTTTCTCTGACACCTTTCTCAGCAGGCTTCCATCCACCAGTGGGCCTGTAGGACTTTCCCCTGCTGGGGAGGCCTTGCTCATAGTTTCCTTCTCTTTTCCCACTGTGGCCATGCTGGGCTGGCACTAACTCAAATAAGGCTATAATAGCAAAGATAGATTTTAAATGAAGTACTGGGCCACAATTGAAGTGGCGGAGACGTCATTGTCAATCTATAACATTTCCTCTTCTTTGCAGCGAGTCTAATATAGATAACTGGGGAAATAATCATTGCGATGCTCCATACTGTTACAAGTCAATTAGATCTAGTGATTCAAATCTATGCATTTTACAAATAATCTCAAGAAGATGCCTAGGACTAGCACAGTTATCTGCCTCTCCACATTCACACTGATTTTCCAGCTCCCGTATGGAAGAGTGATAATGCATGAAAGAAATATTGTAGCATCTATTTTTATTGGTATTACTATTGTTATATATACATAACATTCATCATTAATTTTGTAATCTTAAAAACTGGAAATTTTAAAAATACATCTTTCCCTAAAGACTGAGCCAACAGTATATATCATTAAAAATCCTTACCTTTCCAACCATTCATCCTGCTGCGGCTTTCCACAAAAATGGAGCATTTTTCTAGTTAATATAGATCTGATTAAGCAGTCCTAGTCAGAAGGTCAAACTTGCTAAACATCCTGCAGGAGCCAAGTCCTCAAGAAACATATAAAAGACCCAGAAAATAAAACCATGTAGTGAGCTGTAAATACTCATAAGTAGGCTCAAATTTATAGTTCATTATGAAGCCTCCTTTGTCCTCTCAGCCAAAGTCAGAAGGAAATGGGGCTTTAGTTTTCAAAGAAATATACTATAGACAGAACCATAGACAAGTCATGGTTGTGTGATCGATGAAAAGCTTAGCCACCTTCTATGTACTAGACTCTACACTTTTAACACAGATGGGAGTATGTTTGGGTATTTCTTTGTCATCCTTCTGTTTTGTTTTAATACAAATCACATTGGGCACAATTGATCTGGGTCATGCCTCACTGTGTGTGACTCACTTTGAATGAATACTTCATAGAAGACTTAGAGGAATAGCCTCTTACCTTTCTAACCTGATGAAGCAACATTAATATCCCAATTTAAAGAAAAATGGAACATATATGGCAATTATATCTAAATTTTAGCAACCTAAGCTGCCCTTGAATTACAAAATCTAAATTCTAAGTAAGTGCCTTAACATTCAATATTTTGATTTTTTTAAATAACTGATTTTAATTGTGCCATTTTAACACAATAAAAATGACTAACTTAATCTAGGGTCACTTCAAAGTTACCAAACTAATATCATACAAACATATACAAATACATCCACATACAAGTGTATATGTTTTTATGTATATAATAAATACATGCTGAAAGTTGCCTATGTTGTCATCATTGGTGAAAAACCCATGCTCAAAATATCATGAGAATTACAATTGTTTCAACCAAGAAATTAGTTAGTCATCTATATTCTCCTAATAAGATTAACAAGAATCAAACTGAAAATCGCTTTTCTAAATTGCATATCTTAATGGATATCTCACAAACTATTATATAAAAAAAGCAATTGCTTCTTTGAACTTCCCATGTAGGATATTTTTTAAAAGCTTATAACAAGGCCAACTATTACTGAATTCACATAAATTCTGTTATCTCTGTTCATTATCTTTAAATATAGAAGGAAAAAACCCTTACTTTATTCATGGTTTATTTCTAAATATAATATAGTCCCTTTGAAAATAAGTATCATAACACTTCAGCTGGAAAGCTAAAAATTAGTAAAAAGGATAAGATCAATGTTCCAAAATTATTTATAAATGTAGGACTGAAGCAAAATCTAAATATGTTGAGAGAGAGAAATTATACTACAAAAAAAAAAATTCCCTCTAACTCTGGTCAGAATAGTTGTGCTAACAATGTGGGAAAACTTGTTGCTTTTGAGGCTAAAAGAGCTTGGATGTTTTCTCCACCATCTCCCTCAAAAATTCATTTTAAAAATAAAAAGAGGTTGCTCTGTGGCTCATTGTTCTGTTATTCCAATCAGATAAATTACAGTTTACATGTAAAAATTCCTATGATGTGGTCATACTCTCTGCAGTAAATGTAAATACCCCCAGAGTATCTATCTATCCATCTATCCAACTATTATCTATTAACACATGTATATACTTACATATACATATTATGCATGTTTATATTATATGTGTATGTTCATATGCACAAATAAATATTTGTGCAAAAGTGGGAACTCACCAATGCTCCAATAAATCACCAAAGTCCTAGGGAGACATTTTGACTCACACAGTCAATCATTAGTAAACTAGGTGTGAATAAATCCTCAATAAATCAATGTGAAATGATCACAAAGGTTTTGGGTCATTGAATAAAGACAAAGGATTTCCACACAAGAAAGATGTGATGATTGGTTGGAGAATATCCAGTCGGGTTTCTAGGGATATGTAGATATACACATAAATATATATGTATACTTATACATATACACCCATCTACACATTCATGCATAATCACACTTAGATGCAGCAGACTAGTTCAGAGTTAGTAGAATTGGAGCAATACAAATTCAGATGTGAGGAATCTAGGACCTTGAGAGAGATAACTCTTAGGGAAAGGATTCTACCCCTTTTCGATTGTCTATGTTCCAAGCCAGAGTAGACTAGATTAGACTAGGAGACAATTCATAGACTAGGAGTAGAAAGAGACAGAATATCTCCTAAATAGATATCCAAGTTTCCAGAAGCAGAATTAACTTTTGAACTTTGAAGTTTGGAGGATTGGAAGGATCCATTATCATTAGAAGTAGGACTTTTGGAGCTCTAAGCAGAATCTCTAGAGCAGATTAATGTCTATAACAAGTTCTGCACCTTGGGCTGAGAGGAACACTGAGGCTAATCTAGAAACACTAAGGACAGACTTCAGGATTCTACAAGGACACTAGTGGAAGAAGAAATAAGAGAAAAAAGAAATAAGTAGAAGAAGGAAGAGGAGGAGAAGGAGCAGTCAGTGTTTTTCATCTAATGTTATAGCTTTTGAAAATACAACATCTTTGCCCTACCACAAATCAATAAAGAGTTCACTTGAACATTTTCTTTCTACTAAATTAAAATAAGTGTGTTGGTTCCCTGTAGAAATAGACAAAGTATTATATATTTTTTTCTTTCATTCATTAGTAGTGGTAGGTTTTCAAAATCCATTTAAATCAGGTAAAGCCTAGTAAAATTTTCCTCCTTCCTCCTTTCCTGGTTAAGTATTTTATCTTCTAAAAATACAATAAGATATCTCCAAGAAGACTGTTCAATGAGATAATGCTCAAAACCATAGTTCCCCCAAATCACTTCAAAAGAGCCAGAAATCTTCCTTATAAAATAAACAAATGAACAGTAAATGAAAGAGAAAATATTAAAGAAATGTCTGAAAGTAAATCTTCATTGGGAATCAGGGATGGGGAATGGGGTGGGATGAGGGCAGAGACAGAGTAATGTGAAAAACTGAAGGAGTTGAAGGGATTAGAACAACAAAAGATAAATTTTGGAAATGTGTGAACACCACTGAAGCTCTCTTGTGACTCAATTCTAGAGGTAGCTCAATTTCTTTTCTAGTTATTTATGGGCCTAGTTCAAATTTTGTCTTATGAGAAAACTGTAGACTATGTACCACCAGGGAAAGAATTGATGGAGTCTGAATGCAGATTGAAACATACATTCTTCATTTTATTTCTTCAGTGAATTTTATCTAGTGTAATTTGTGTCTTTCACAATATGACAAATGTGGATATATGTATTATATGATAATACATGTACAATCTATGTCATTTTGCCCAGCAACTTGGAGGAGGAAGAGGAGGAAGGAGGGGAAGAACATAGATAGCAAAATGTTAGAAAACAATGATTAAAAATTGTATCAATGTATTATCTGGAAAAATAGTAAAAAAAAATTGAGAATTGGGAGAAAACTTTATTGCATTGTTTGAATCTAGCCCTGAGTGGCTGAGAAACTTGACAACCTTTACCTGCTGTTTAGAGACCCTTAATCAAAGGTCATGGCTATATTGACCAGAAATTCAGTTATACCAAAATATTGGCTTAAAGACTTTTCTCATGATTATACATTTCAAGCAATTCATGTCTTATCTGAAAACTAGTTTCATGCTGATCAGTTAGTTCCATGTTCCTTTGATTATTTACAGATACTTAGAGAGGAGCAGGATACCTCTTTTTCCAAATTTAGGGAATTTTACCTGTTCACTTTTCCCCTTCCAACCTGTAAAATCCCTAATCTTTCATCCACTTGGAAATCAGATTATTTAATCATATCATATTAATCCTTCTTAATTGTTTGACCTTATTTGATTAATTATTTTTAATATTTAAAAATCTCTCTGCCATTGTATTCAGCTCTAAGTGGATGAATGAGCTTGGTTGGCTCTTATTTGTTAGACAATTTGCATGCATCGCTTAATAATTGATATGCTAGAAGATCAAACCTTTGTTTCCCTAGTCATTTCATTTTTTGCACATTTCAAGAACAGGGAAATATAGAAAATAAAAAATGAAATAAAAGCTTGAAAATTAAAGAAAAAGTTCCAGTGACTAGGAGAATGTCAGAAGAAAACTTTAGAATATGAAAATAATTCTGTAATACCACTTAGAAATCCAGAAGATAAGATAGGCACACAAGATTCCTGAGAAAAGCTGAAAGGTCTAAAAACAGGGTTGAAGGAGGAATCACAGAAACAAAAATATTGAGAATTCCTAGGGATAAGAGATCACACCACTCATTCATGACACCAGATGAGAATTATCTAACTTCCACTTCCAGACTAAGGAGAAACCCTTGTCTCCTAAGAAACTCCATTACACTTGGTAACATTCTAATTATTTTTAGAAAGATTTCCCCCTAGAATAAAATATTAATTTTTGTCTTGATAGCTTCTACCCATTCTTCTTCATTCTGTCCTGTGGGACCAAAGAAAGATGAGTGAAATTAGACAAAAGGATTAAATTAGAACTGTTTGCGGAAAATCCCAAAGAAGAATCCATGTCTTATAACATACACACCTCAGACAAAAGAATGAAGAAGACAGAATTAAAAATTCACTGATGTAACAAGAAATATTACCAAAGTCAAAAGAGAGGATAATTGGATGAACAAGCAAGATATCTACAATAAAAATCCAATGACCTGGAAAATAAACCTTAGAGAAAATCTAAGCATCACTGGTCACTCAGAAAAGGATGACAGTGGGTTTTTTAATCATATTGGAAATTATATTTTAGGAATTCATAAAATAAAATTACCAAAAATATAAATTGACACCATAAAGTAATCTTAGATATAACTCATTCAGGATTGAAATTCTGAGGAGTGGGCAGATCACTTACCAAAAACCTATAGTTAAAATTGTGAAGGGCTAATTATCAATAATATAAAAGTAAAGAAAAACATTAGAATATAACACAAGGGAAACAAAGGAAAATAGTTTTATCCAAAAATAATATTCTGCATAATCTCATAGTGAAAAGAATTTATTTTTAAACATAATTAATCCTTTCTAGCATTCCTTTTGGAAAAACTCCAAAGCTGGGTAGAGTTTAGGAAAAGTTAAAAGAACTGAATCAGACTAAGGATATTTAAGACAGTTAAAAAACAACTTTGAATAAAAACTTGAAAGGGCTAAATATGTATCTAGTGCTACATTTTCAATAAGAAAAGAAAATATCATTGACTCTTTGGAGTGCAACCTTGGTTAAAGGTCATGAATAAAACTAGAGAGAGATAAACTTTTGATTTAGTTCTTCAAAAAGGATATATGCACAATAGATGGAGTAGGTAGGAACAGAGGTAGTTGGTATTTCCTTTAATTGGGACAGTAAAAATGAGGGCATTCAAACAATGATTGTAAGTGAGGAGGACAAAAATAGGAAGAAGGAAGGAAAGAAGCAAGGAGAGAAAGAAAAAAATAAAGGAATGAAAAGGAAAAGAAATACAAAAAAAAGAAAAGAAAGAAGGAAAGAGGAGAAAAAATATAACAGAATTTTATGTAGGAAAAAAATTAACACCATCACTTCTCAAGCACATGACCAATGTGATAGATAATTTCTATGATCCTTTTGACTTTTCAAACTCTTCAAAGTAAATCTATAAGAGGTAAAATAATTGAAGCTATATCAAAATTTCCAAAGACCAAGAATGTTATGGAAGTAACTTCCAATTAACTAACAAAAGCAAAGGCTAATCCATAAACCCTAACAAACTTGTTCAGCACCCTAGCTTTTACCAGTTCCTCTCCTGAGAGGGTAGCATGAAATGTGCAATAGGCATCTGCTCTAGTATCTACTGACCAATTCCTTTAACCACATTCTACCATTCTGAGTCAATGAGTGAGATAATTCAGCTCTTCCTCTTCCTTTCTCTGTATAGCAGAGATGAATGTACAGGAAAGAATCAACAAATTCTTAAGATAACAATGTCCCCGCCCCCACCAAAGTACAGCATTACTCAGTTAGAGACCTAAGTAACAGGAGGCATAGGAGAGGACTGATGCGGATGCTTTACAAATATTATTATCATTTTATCTTCAAAACAACTTTGGGATAGGTGCTATTAATATCCCTGTTTTTAAAAATGAGGAAATTGAGGTGGAACATAAATGATTTGCCTAGGGTTACATAGCTAGTGTGAATCTTAAAAACATCTCAGACTGTACTTCAGAAGATTTGATTTAGCTATTTCCTTATTGTAACAATGGAGATACTTGGTCTAACAAGAGTCAGGAATGTCTTGGGAACTTCACATTATTCCACCCATACTTAGACATACTTTAGGGGAAGAGAAAGTTATAAACTCCTGACTGAACAATGAAGGTACTTAACTCATACCTTATAGTGAAGCTAGAACCTTAAGCTAAGTCTATTTTTAGATCAAATACAAAAATGTGTTAAGTACCTATAAAGGTTAAATTAATCCCCAAAAGGTCAAGTAACTCACAAAAGGCAAGCTTAACAAAGAAATATGAAGTACTCAGAAGATATAATCTAACCAGAGAAGGTGAGAAATAAAGAGTGGTGAGAACTAAGAATGGGCAGTCCTGGGAAAAAAGCGTCTACTGTGAAATTTTAGGGGAGGTGACATAAGAGAAAATTTCTTTAAAAGGAGGGGTAAAAAGTCAGTTGAGGAATTCAGTTCAGAGTGGAATTAGATTCTGAACTCAGTTCAGGAGATTGAGTTCAGTGGAGGACTGGAGCTTCCTTGGAGATGGTTTCATGGTGAGTGATAAGACTGACAAGACTGAGTCCCTTTCCTTTAGACTCAGGAAGGCCACTTTGGCCAAGGCTTTAACTATTTCCTGGCTCAGCCTGAGCCAGAGCAATTTAAATTAATTCTCTCCCCCCCCCCCTCTCTCTCTGTCTCTCTCTCTTCCCTTAATTCCATCTCTCTCTATTAATTAAAATCTCCATAATTCCCACCTGATTTGGGCATTTTATTATTTGGGAATCATCCCTGGCAACCAATTATTTAGATTTAAGTCAAAACAATAAAATTATCCTTACAGTTTTGGTTGACCATGTCAGTTGTGACGAAAACCCTCAAATTTATGTGAAATCTCTTTCCTTTCTCTCTTTATTACTTGCTCCTGTCAGTCAGTCTTTTTAAACAGCTAAACTCAGCTTTAAAACACAGCTGCTAGAGCAGGTGAGTAAAAAATATTTTAATTTCTCCTTAAATCAAAAATAACACAGCTGTTTTAAATCTTAGCAACAGGGACCTACTGTCCTGGCTAGGAGAACTGTTTCTAAATCTCCTTTCCTTTAGGGAACAATTGCCTAGATAGGAGTAACGGAAACCTGGAGAAAGTTTTGGCCTTGTAGAAATATGTGATTACAGTCAGTTCAGAACTTACTTAACAACTGGCTTATGAGCCCCATGACCAAACTTGTAAATATAGTATTCCTTGCCTCTCTGAAATGGCTCATTCCATGGAACTTATGGCAAAGTCTAATTGATACACCACTCCTCCTTGAGATTTTGATTCTTGTAGCTAAAATACTGTATCTCCTTAAAAAACTCATTTCTCAGTCAAACCAATCAATTGCTCCTTCTACTATTCAACAAAATGCAGAACTAAATGCTAGGCTTGAGCTTATAGAGGAAATTTTGAGGGAGTTCATAGCTTTTATCCTGTCCCACCCGGTGTTAGAGAATAAGGCTCCTAGTTCACAAACAAGCCCCTCCCATACCCAACCCACTACTCTCCTTGCTCTTTCCCCCTTCCCTGCTCCCTAGGCCCTAGAACCTCCCACTATTAATCAACCCACCCCTCCCCCAACCCATGCCCCCTGCCCAACCTGCTCAGCTCCAGTTTCCCCCATCCATGCCTCCTACCCCAACCTCTACTCTAAGTTCACACACTACCCATGCCTCCTATCCCATCCCCTCCACTCTAAATTCACAGACTACCCATGCTTCCTACCCTACCTCCTTCACCCTAAGTTCACACCCTACTCATGCCTCCAAGCCTAACCCCTCTACATCCTTTCCCCCAGCTAATGACCCTTCTTCCTTTGCCCCTCCTTCCCACCCTGCCCAATTCAATTCCCATACCCTTCCTACCACTATTCCTTCTGGCACTATGGGACAAAAACAAACCCGCCCCCTCAGTGTGCCAAACCCTTCCCTTTCTCATACCTACACCATTGAGAATGGAGCAAGAAGTCTAGGAACATAAACAGAATGATCAAATAATTCAGATAGTTTATTTCCTTTAAGGGAAGTACTCACTTTTTTTATTGATAAAAATTCATTTTAAAAAAAGACATACTGACATAGCACATCTATGGAATTAAGGAAATCATGAATAACTAAGTACATATTTATAATAGAAATATTATGAATATTCACACATAAGCATAAAATAACTTGACTATGGTACTCACATGGTTGATTTTTTCCAATACATAATACATAGGAAACAAATCAAAAGTACCTTTCAAGACTATTCAGTTTTATTGTCAGTGATAACATGTACAAGACTATGATTTTACAGTTATTGTTTGTTTTGTTTCCCTAAATATCCTTTGAAAGATTATGAATATGCATTAAAATAGATTTACATTTCAGAAATGTAACACATTCAGGAAGCCCTCTGTAAACATATACCTCTTCCCACTTTTTTTTCTATGATTCCCATATAACTTAATTTATGACATCATAAATTTATAAACTGAATATGGGCCATTACATTAGAAGAAAAAAAATGGAAGATTGGATGCACTAAATTGCTTTTCTTCTTCAGTCCTAAGAGTTAAATATAAAATTTGTTATATTTAAAAGCACCCCAAAAGAGGCCATTTTCTAGAGAAATTAGGAGTCTAAAAATATTAACATGCACTTTTTTATGTTCTTGATATTGTAGCTTATTAAATCCTGCCTTCCTTTACCCCCTTCATTCCCCATATCTGAGTGATTACAAATTCTACAGAACAGATTTGGCCACTACGTATTCTTCTTATATACAAGAAATTTTCCAATGAATTCCAGAGGTGTTTGAATGATGTGGTGAAAATATTCTGCCTATGTGTTTTAAAAACAATAGTGGAAGGAGTAGGACCCTTTTTAAAAAAGCATATGCATGTCATAAAAATAAGTAATGATAAAAAAGAATCAATAACACTAGTTCTTTATTCTTATATTGTCCTTTCTAAAAATCCCTCTTTACTGCACCATTGAAGAATAAAACTATTAGAATAAAGATAATTTCACAAAAATGACTTTAAGAAAGCACAGCTTAACAAATCTTGATATTTGGCCTATTTAATCTTTGTGGAATGACCTGAAATCTTCTTTAAAAAAATTAAAATGTAAACTTTAAAAGAATTTTCATCCAATGAATAAAGACTTATTTCTTAATTTCTTATTTAGCAACCAAACTATCTTTCCTTAATAAAATAAATGGTAACTTACATGTTAGTAACATTAATGTATCTTATCATAAATACATTATTACTGAGGTCTTTGAATGATGGAGGACAAATCTTAACGGGCAAAACATAACTAAAATATTCTCGTTAGCTTTAGATGATTCAAACAGCAACTGATAGCTGTTTCTGAAATTTTTATTTTTAATAAAAAAGTGATCTAATTTACATTATTCATTATCAGCTAAATTGTTTGAAAAACTAAGTCTTTTAGTTATAATAGTAGAGACTATAAGAAATTAACATGCTCCTGTACAAAATAAAATTGAAGCACACAATGGATTTAAATAAAAATTGACACCCTCAAGGGATCTCTGAAATTCTGCCAACTTTCAGCCCAATGAAAAGTAAAACCATAAAGTTATTATGCATAAACAATTCAAAACTAGAGTTTATAATGGAAATGTCAACAAGTCATAACTACTACATCAGTGTTGATAAGTTTCCACTATACTTTCAACTAGGCATAGCAAATGTGCAACACTTGACAGACTGTTTATAAAATTAAAGCTTTCAAAGCTATAAATAAAGAATACATAAATAGCAGCATATTATTTGTAAACCAATGGGATTGTTAAAAAAAAGGAATAAAGACATGAACTAAACAATTATCTGATAATATCTCAATAAGCTACTTTCTACTAAGTATAAAGCTATGGTTTTATAATTTTACATTGCTGTAAAAAGCATTTTCATTCCATATTTATGACGAGCATGCAATCTTCAAATCTTCAAGTGATCCCTCCATGAAGTCAGCTTGTCATATTTTCAGAAGCCTTTAGTGCTTCTGTGGCCTTTCTAAGTTCTTTAATAACAGAGGATAAGGCCTCTGAGTTTATTCCTTGCTCACACAGATGTACACAAATAGAGAATGTTTCCATATCAAGGCCGGTATTCAATATTCTTGAGATCTCAAGCAGAAGGTCCATGGTCTCTCACAGCATTCAGGTTGGCTGCTGTAGTCGCCGCAGTGGCAGCACTGGTATTACTCCCTGCCATTGCGACTGCCCACCAAGGCGAGGGGAAGTACTCACTTTTAATAAAGATGGGAACTTGATATCTATAAGACACCATACACCTTTTAATCCTGAAGATTTAAATACATTTAAGGAAGATCTTCCATCATTTGAGGAAGAACCAATATTAATTATAAAAAGATGGTTGAATATATTCAGAACTTTTGACCCCACTTGGATGGACATTAAAAATTTATTAGAAAAATTTCTGACAAAGAGAGAGAAAAATAATGTCATCTTTCTGGATAATCAGAAGTGAGGTAGGAGAGGACATTATTGGCCAGCTGAAGATCCACATTGGAACCCCAATGTTGAACAAGATCACACAAAAGTAAACCAGGCCAGAGAAGCATTATTGACAGCCATGAGAGTGTGCTCTGATGGACCTGAAAAATGGTCAAAATTTGAAAGAACCCGAAAGGAAATTGATGAGACCCCCACCCAGTTTATGGACAGAAATATTGACATAGGAAATACATATATGTACCTTGATTTATTCAGAGAAAGAGACATTAGGCAAATACATAGGCAATTCGTTGGGAATTATTGTTCAGTGGTAAAAGACTACTTTAAAACTAGCTGTCCTAAATGGAACTCTATGGACCTTGAAGAATTCAGGAGAGTAGCAACTTATGTTTATGAGGGTCATGTAAAAAGACCTGAGGAACACAATATGTTAGTGGAAGATTTAAAGAAAGAAATTGAAATGTTCAAGAGACAATTGAAAGATAAGGTAGAGACCATAGTCCCTTTGCAGGAATCCACAGATTAATCAGTAACCTGCCACTTCTGTGAGAAGGGACACAAAATGATAGAGTGTAGAACTTTTCTCAAGATCATAGGAAATTATTTCTATGGCAAAAATAGGATTTTGATACCTAAAGCAGGGAGAGTGGAAGAAGGGAAAGAAAAGTCTAGACCAATTTCCCTAATTAATATTTATACAAAATGTTCAATAAAATAATAGGAAATAAACTACAGCAATTTTTTCACAAAGATCATGCATTACAACCTGGTGGCATTCATACCAGGAAAGCAGTACTAGTACAATATTAGGAAAACTATAAATAAAATTAATCATAGCAATAAAAAACAAAATATGTTTATATCAATTGATATATATATATATTTTTTAATTTACTTTTTTTATTTGGTCAATTTCAAACATTATTCCTTGGTTACAAGAACCATATTCTTTCCCTCCCTTCCCTTCTCCCACCCTTCCCATAACTGATGCACAATTCCACTTTCTATTATAGGTGACCTTGATCAGAACTTGTTTC
This sequence comes from Monodelphis domestica, assembly GCF_027887165.1. Lineage (NCBI taxonomy): Eukaryota > Metazoa > Chordata > Mammalia > Didelphimorphia > Didelphidae > Monodelphis > Monodelphis domestica. The sequence goes on from NC_077230.1 coordinate 160,453,726, forward strand.
CATGTTGTTGATGTTTGCATTAGGATGTTCATTTAAGGTCTATATACCCAATCATATTCCACGCGACCCATGTAATCAAGCAGTTGTTTTTCTTCTGTGATTCTACTCCCAAAGTTTTTCCTCTGAATGTGGATAGTGTTCTTTCTTATAGATCCCTCTAGGTTGTTCAGGATCACTGCATTGCCACTAATGGAGAAGTTCATTACATTCCATTGTACCATAGTGTATCAGTCTCTGTGTACAATGTTCTCCTGGATCTGCTCCTTTCAGTCTGCATCACTTCATGGAGGTTGTTCCAGTTCCCATGGAATCCCTCCAGTTTATTATTTCTTTGAGTATTCCATCATGAACAATACCACAATTTGTTCAGCCATTCCCCAATTGAAAGGCATACCCTCATTTTCCAATTTTTTGCCACCATAACAAGTGTAGCTATGAATATTCTTATACATGTCTTTTTCCTTATTATCTCTTTGGGGTACAAACCCAGCAGTGCTATGGCTGGATTAAAGGGCAGAAAGTCTTTTAGAGCCCTTTGGGCACAGTTCCAAATTGACCTCCAGAATGGTTGGATCAATTCACAACTCTACCAAGCAATGCATTAATATCCCAACATTGCCACGTCCCCTACAGCATTCATTACTTTCCATTGCTGTCATGTTAGCCAATCTACTAGGTATGAGGTGATACCTCAGGGTTGTTTTGATTTGTATCTCTCTGATTATAAGAGATTTAGAACCCTTTTTTACATGCTTATTAATAGTTTTGATTTATTTAACTGAAAATTGCCTATTCACGTCCCTTGACCATTTATCAAATGGAGAATGTCTTGATTTTTTGTACAATTAATTTAGCTCTTGTAAATTTGAGTAATTAGACCTTTGTCAGAGGTTTTTGTTATGAATATTGTTTCCCAATTTGTTACTTACCTTCTAATTTTGGTTACATTGATTTTGTTTGTACAAAAACATTTTAATTTAATGTAATCAAAATTATTTATTTTACATTTTGTAATTTTTTCTAAGGCTTGCTTGTTTTTAAAATCTTTCCATTCCCAAATATCTGACATATATACTATTCTGTGTTTACCTAATTTACTTATAGTTTCCTTCTTTATGTTCATGTCATTCACCCATTCTGAGTTTATTGTGGTGTAGGGTGTGAGATATTGATCCAAACCTAATCTCTTCCACACTGTCTTCCAATTTTCCCAAAAGTTTTTATCAAATACTTGATTTTTGTCCCAAAACCTGGGATCTTTGGGCTTATCATATACTGCCTTGCTGAGATCACTTACCCCAAGTCTATTCTACTGATCCTCGTTTCTGTCTCTTAGCCAGTACCAAATGGTTTGTTGACTACTGTTTTGTAGTATAGTTTGAGATCTGGTACTGCAAAGCCAACTTCCTTTGCATTTTCTTTTTCATTATTTCCCTGGATATCCTTGATCTTTTGTTCTTCCAAATGAACTTTGTTATGGTTTTTTATAATTCAGTAAAAAAAGTTTTTAGGTAGTTCAATCGGTATGGCACTGGCACTAAATAAGTAAACAAGTTTGGTTAGGATGGTCATTTTTATTATGTTAGCTCATCCTATGAGCAGTGAGCAGTTAATGTTTTTCCAACTGTTTAGATCTAGTTTGTTTTTTTTTTAAACCCTTATCTTGTGTCTTGGAGCCAATAGGCAGAAGAATGGTAAGGACTAGGCAATGGAGGTCAAGTGACTTGCCCAGGGTCACACAGCTGGGAAGTGTCGGAGGCCAGATTTGAACTTAGGACCTGCCATCTCTAGGCCAGGCTCCCAATCCACTGAGATACCCAGCTGCCCCCTACATCTAGTTTTAAATGTGTGGAAAGTGTTTTGTAGTTGGATTCATATAGTTCCTGTGTTTTTCTCAGCAGATAGATTCCTAACAATTTTATATAGTCTAGGGTGATTTTAAATGGAAATTATCTTTCTATTTCTTGCTACTGAGATGTGTTTGGAGATATATGGAAATGCTCATGGCTTATGTGGGTTTATTTTGTATCCTGCAACTTTCCTAAAGTTGTTGATTATTTCCACTAGCTTTTTAGTTGATTCTCTAAGATTCACTAACTAGACCATCATATAACCCACAGAGAGTGATAGCTTGGTCTTCTCATTGCCAATTTTAACACCTTAAATTTATTTTTCTTCTCTAATTGCTACTGATAGTGTTTCTAGTACAATGTTAAATAATAGTGGTGATAATGGGCATCTTTATTTCACTCCTGATCTTATTGGGAATGCATCTAGTTTCTCTCCATTGCAGATGATGTTGGCTGATGGTCTTAGATAAATACTGTTTATTATTTTCAGGAAAGACCTTTCTATTCCTATACTTTCTAGTGTTTTCAATATGAATGAGTGTTATATTTTGTCAATGTCTTTTCTGCCTCTATTGAGATAATAATGTGATTTTTGTTGGCTTGCTTGTTGAAATGGTCAATTATGTGGATGTTTTTCTTAATTTTGAACCATCCTTGCATTCCTGGTATAAATCCCACCTGATCATAGTGAATAACCCTTGTGATCACTTGCTGGAGTCTTTTTGCTAGAATCCTATTTATGATTTTTGCATCTATATTCATAGTTTTCTTTCTCTGTTTCGACCTGCCTGGCTTTGGAATCAGTACCATATTTGTGTCATAAAAGGAATTTGGTAGAACTCCCTCTTTGCTTATTAGGTGAAATAATTTGTATAGTATTGGGATTAGATGTTCTTTGAATGTTTGATAGAATTCACTTGCGAATCCATCAGACCTGGATATTCTTTCTTAGGGAATTCTTTGATGACTTGTTCAATTTCTTTTTCAGACATGGGATTATTTAAGAATTCTATTTCTTCTCCTGTTAATCTAGGCAATTTATATTTTTGTAAATATTCATCCATATCACCTATATTGGCATATGTACAGCCATATAACTAGAAAAAATAGTTTTTAATGATTGCCTTAATTTCCTCTTCATTGGAGGTGAGGTCTCCATTTTAATCTTGGATACTGGTATTTTGTTTTCTTCTTTCCTTATTTATTAGATTGAACAGTACTTTTTCCATTTTGTTTCTTTTTTCAAAATACTAGCTTCTAGTCTTATTTATTAGTTTTATAGTTCTTTCATTTTCAATTATATCAATTTCTCCTTTAATTTTTAGGATCTCTAATTTAGTTTTCCTCTAGGGACTTTTAATTTGTTCACTTTCAAGTTTTTTTGATTTGCATGTCCAATTCATTGGCCTCTGTCTTCCATAATTTGTTAATATATGAACTCAAGGATATAAATTTTCCCCTGAGTACTACTTTGGCTCTTTCCCATAGATTTTGAAAGGATGCCTCTTCATTGTCATTTTCTTCAATGAAATTATTGTTTCTATGATTTGTTCTCTGATTTTGGAGAATCATATTCTTTAAATTCCAATTAAATTTTGATTTGGCTCTCCATGTACCCTTACTGATTATTATTTTTATTGCATTATGATCTGAAAAAGGTTGCATTTATTATTTCTGCTTTTCTGTATTTGTTTGCCATGTTTTTATGACCTAGTATATGGTCAACTTTGTGAATGTACCATGTGCTGCTGAAAAGATGTATTCCTTTTTGTCCTTATTTTTCTCCATATGTCTATTAACTCTAATTATTCTAGGATTTCATTCATGTCTCTTACCTCTTTCTGATTTATTTTTTGATTTGAATCATCTAAATTTGATAGTGGTACATTTAGTTTTCCCACTAGTATAGTTTTACTATCTATATTCTCCTTCAGTTCCACTAGTTTCTTCTTTAGAAATTTTGATGCTATACCATTTGGTGTATACATGTTGATTGCTGATATTTCCACATTGTCTATACTCCCTTTTCTCAGGATGTATTTACTTTCCCCATCCCTTTTATTTAGACCTGTTTTCACATTGGCTTTTTCAGATATAATGATTGCAACTCCTGCCTTCTTTCTATCAGTTGAGGCCCAATAGGTTTTGCTCCAACTTTTAATTTTAACCTTTTGAGTGTCTACCCGCCTCAGGTGTGTTTCTTGTAGTCAACATATGGTAGGATTTTTTTTATTCTAATCCACTCTCCTATTTGTTTTCATTTAATGGGTGACTTCATCCCATTCAAGTTCCAAGTTATGATTCTAACTTGTGTATTCCTCAGAATTTTGATATCCTTTCCTAGTTCTGTCCTTTCTTCTTTTGCTATATCCTTTTAAGCCAATGGTTTACTTTTAATCAATCCCCATAATCCCTTCCCTTAATATGCTTCCCTTTCTGGCCCCTCCCTTTTTGTTCCATTCTCATTTTTTTAGGGTCTGTTAAGTTCCCTCCCCCCTCTCTTTCATTCCCTTTTTGTACTCCCTCACCACCTTACCCACCCATGGTTTTCCCTTCTCACTTTCCTTGAAGGATAAGATAGAATTCAATACCCCCATTTGATCTAGAGGTCCTACCCTCTCATAATTGATTTCACTGAGAGTAAGGTTTAAGTATTACCTATTAGCACTCACTTCTTCTCCTTCTTATAAGAGTATTCTTTCCCTCCCCTTTGCATACGTATCTTTGTGTGATAAAGATTATCCTATTTATTTTATTTCTTCAAGTATCTCTTGGTGCCATCTTCAATTCCCCCCTCCCTTTTTCTTTTTTTGCATATCATCTTATAGCACTTATTACCCCAATCTCTTCCTGTGAATGATTCTAATTCCTATAATAGTGAATATAATTTTGAGAGTTATGAATAACATTTTCCCATATATTAATATAAATAATTTGATCTTATTGTAGCTCTTAAAGAAGAAAGTTTGAATAAAAAAAATTCCCCTTTTCTCTCTCTTTCTTGTTTACCTTTTCATGTTTCTTTTGATCTTTGTGTTTAGATATCAAACTTTCCACTTAGTTTTGGTCTTTTCTTTACAAATACTTGGAAATCTTCTATTATGCTGAATGTCCATACTTTCCCCTGGAAGTATATAGTCAGTTTTGATGGATAGGTGATCCTTGGTTGAAGATCCAATTCTCTTGCCTTTCTGAATATCATATTCCAAGCCTTGTGGTACTTCAGTGTGGAAGCTGCCAGATCTTGTGTAACTGATTGGTGCTCTTTGATATCTAAATTTTTTCTTTTTGGCTTCTTATAACTTTTTCTCCTTAGCTTGGAAGCTCTTTTATTTGGCAATTCCTGGGAGTTGTCTTTTGAGGACTTAGTGTAGAGTGTGTTCTATGAACTCTTTCAATGTCTATTTTGCCTTCTTTTTAGAGAACATCAGGGCAGTTTTCTTGGATAATTTCTTGTAGTATGATGTCAAGATTTCTGTTTATTTCTGGTTTTTCAGGTAGACCACTGATTCCCATATTGTCTCTTCAAGACCAATTCCTGATCTGTCATCTTGTCAGTCAGATATTTTACATTTTCTTCTATTTTGTCAGTCTTTTGACTTTGCTTTATTAATTCTTGCTGTTTGGCAAGATGATTGGTTTTCAATTTCCCAATTCTGGTCCTTAAGGACTGGTTTTCTGTTATAATCTTTTGGTTTTCTTCTTTAACCTTTTGATCTTCTGCTATAATCTTTTGAATTTCCTTTTCAGTTTGGTCTATCCCACTTTCCATGGCTTCTGGCTGTTTCTCCAATTGGGAGTTCTTGTCCTTTACACTGTTATTTTCTCTTTGAACTATTTCCCACTTTTCTTGCCAGAATTCTTCCATCTTTTTGATAAGCTCCAATTTAAATTCCTTGAGAGCTTGTAGACAACTTCCATTTTATTTTTGGTGGGTTTTGGTGCATTTATTTGAATTTCCTCTTCTATTTCCTCTGTATCCTGGGTTTTTCCTCTGTAAAAATTTTCCAGGGTCAGACCCTTCTTATTTTTCTTGCTGGAGGGAGATTGTTGTTCCTGGGTACTATTTGCCATCACTCTGGAGGTTTTTTCTTCCCTTTTTAGTCAGAAATCTGAGCAAGATTGGCAGGTTCTTTGTGTATGGAGTTAAGTAGCAAGGATTTTGCCTGAGGAAAGCTCTCAAATCTCCATAGCTTCTGCTGTTTGCTGATCTTCACTGTGCTATCTTCCTGCAAGCACTCACAGTCTGAACTCTTCAGCCTACTGGGGTTTCAGGTATAGCTGCTCTCAGGGGTAGGTCTTTGGTGGTTTTAGTCAGCTCTCAAGGATCTAGAGTTGTCCCTTACTCACTCCAGAGGTGCCCCTTACTCACTCACTGATTCTGGAGCAATGGCTCTGAATCTGGCTCCATAGGTTGAGTGGTGGAGGGTAGATAAGCTCATGTTTTGATGGGAGATTTTATATCCCCTTATAGTGTGGCAATGCCCAAATCCCACATACCTTCAATGCTGTGTCCTACTGTAGAGTCTCTTCATTCATATGATTTTGGGTTTTTTGGTCTTAAAAAACCAAAAGGTAGTCTATATTGGTAGGTACTGAGGAGAAGAAATATCCTGCATCTAGACTGCTGCCATGTTTACCCAGCTAACTTATATATTAAAAGCCTTTTCATATAATGCAATGCCCATTCCTACTAAAAGACTAGAAAGTTTAGGAATTAATGGGACTTTTCTTAAAACAGTAATTATAATTTATCTGAACTATAACCAAGAGCAATAATTATCTATAATGGGAATAAAATAAAAGCTTTCCCAATAAGATCAGAGTGAAGGTAAAATGTCCATTATCATTATTATTATTCAATATTGTAGTAGAAATGCTAGCAATAACAATGACAAGAAAAAGAAATTGAAGGAATAAGAAAAGTCAATGAGAAAAAAGTATCATTATTTGCAAAAGATATGATGGCATGTTTAGAGAATCTTAGAGTCAACTAAAAAAACTAGTTGGAAAAATTAATAGCTTTTTAGCAAATTTATACACTATAAAAACCCATATAAATCATTGTATATATGTATGCATGTAACTCGGTAAGAAGAGATAAAGAGAAACTCCACTTAAAATAGCAGTATACAATATAAAATATTTAAGAGTCTATATGTTACCAGATTGTTAATATGACAGGAAAGGAAAATGACAAATGGTAGTAGGAATATGGAAATAAATAGACACACTGATGCACTGTTGGTGAATTTTTGAAGTAATCTCATCATTCTGGATAGCAATTTCAAACTGTGCTCAAAGAGCTATAAAAATGTACATACTCTTTAACCAAGCCATAGCATTATTACATTTATATCATGAAGAAATTTTTTAAAAGGGAAAGGGACTCCTCTATACATATAATATGTATAGATGCTATTTTTGTGACCACAAGGAATTGGGAATTGAGGGGATACTTATCAATGGGGAAAGTCTGAACATGTTATGATATATGATTGTGATGGAATACTATTATGCAATAATAAGCAAGATGTTTTCAAAGAAACCCTGGAAGACATAGAAGGTATTTAAAGTGAACTAGGCAGGAGAATATAGTAAGTGATTTTATAATGATAATCAACTTGAAAGACTTTGAGCCACAATAATTCCAAAGAACTTATGATGAAATATGTTACCATCACCAGAGAGAACTGATCAAATCTAACCACAGATGGAGTCACTATTTTTTTTACTTTTTCCTGTGTTTCTTTCCAATTACAAAATGGCTAATATGAAAATATGATTTGCAATGACATCATCACAACCATCATTGCATAATGGTTATCATATTGTTTACTTTTTCAATGGGTATGGAAAGTGCTTGGGGGTATTTGAAAGTAAAAATAAGATAGTAATTTACATGGTACTGATTGTAGAAGAGATTAACAGCAGAGGTTAATCTAACTAAATTCTTTGTTTAAATGAGAATCAGTGATGTTTGTGGAAAAAACTGGAGATCTGAAGATCAATAAAATAGGAGGGGGAAAGAAGAAGATGGAAGAGAATGTGTGATGTGCCCTAATCAAGTCAATGGTCAATAAAGAAATGAAAATATTACTGTAGTCTCTCAAGAAGGAAAGGACTTATAGGGGCATGGGAGAGATAGCAAAAAGAATGTTTAAAATCAAAGAAAGAAAGGTAGAAATAATATATTAGTGGTTGGAGGGGAGTTCATTGAAAAACACTCTCATGGGATGTGGGATAGAGATGTATTCCATAACAAGATATAGGAAACTTTTAACTAGAATAGTACACAAGCATTTCTTAATTAGAGTATCTACTCTCTTTGGGATAAGCTTTTGTCTCCATAGAAATCATTCTTCCTTAGAAGAAAGGGAATTAGAGTTTTTAAAGACCATATATTTCCCACAGTGTTGGGAAACTCTTTCCTCCTTTCCATTTTGTTTCCTTCATCAAAGTGTCTTCCATCTTTTCCTTTTTTTCCCCTTTTTTTCCTTCCATCTTTTGCTTTTATCTTATTCTTCTATAGCCCCTACTCTTTATTTAGAACTAAATAAATCCCTTACTAGAGGTACATCTTTACTTCCTTCTTTTCTTCCTCACTCTCAAAATATATTACTCCCAATTGTCTTTACTGTACTTCAACATACCCCCATTGTACTTAAACAAAAAGTAATTATTTACTTATTGGAATCTTGGGATCTAATTCACATGACATAATTTCTGATCTACCTTATTTTTCTACCAATTCCTTAAATTCTCTGTAAAATTGTATGCTATAATCTATTTTTTGTATTTTTTTGACTTTGTATTCTTTCATCCCTCTTTTATTTTCCATAGTTTTGTCTTTCTTTTTGAATCATAGAATAAAAATGCCTCATTTTCATTGGTCTTTTTAAAAATAAATTTACTTATCTTCCTTTCATATGATGTTGTTGTGTTAAAGTCAAATAATATTCCTTTTATTTCCTTTTTCTTTAAAGGGGAGAGGGAGAAATCACTCTCCTTTGTTGAAAGTCCAGCTTTTTAATACTGATAATTAAGCTCAATTGGAAGTAAATGACATTTCAGATTATTTCTGCTCCTTTGTTTTGGGAATATCCTATTCCATTCTCTCCAATAATTTCTTATTCATGCTGAATAATCCTGTATTATTCAAATTGCACATTTGATGTTTCTTCTAATTGAAAATTTTATAATTTGTTATTGAAATTAGGAAATTTAATCACTATATATTGCAATTACATCCATTTTTCCTCACCTTAACACCTTAGTAAGGGTTATAAATATGGATCAATGATTTGTTGTTTTTATGCAGAAGTTCTGGGTATCTTTCTTTTTTAAAATTTCCTTTGTATATATTTTCCCTAGTCTTCTAGAAAACACAAGCCTCTAAAGTTTTTTTCTTCACATAGTCTTCAAGGTGAATTATTTGGGCTTGTAGAGGTTGTTTTTCTTGCATTATTTTTCCCGTTCTTTATTTCTGTTTAAAATATGTGATTTTCTCTTTAAAAATTACTACTTAAAATTCGCATTTTAAAATATTTCTACCTTTTGTATTTATTTTTCAACATAGTTATTTCTCAATATATATTTCCCATTCCTTCTTCCACAGAATGCCAATCCATATAACAAATTAAAATAGAAAAAAACAAATTTTAGCAAAACCAAGTCCAATTATATATGCAATATTCTGCATCCAACCTCTATAAAAAAGGGAAAAATACATTCTTAAATCATTTGGGGGGTAAAGTTGTCACCACATAACAGTTTCCATTTTTCCTCCAAAATTTCTAGTATCTTAGAGAAACTATGGATTATGTCTTCTGAGCCATATGCTTATTTAAAACAAAATGTTCATTGAAGTTTGTGTTCTGCCCTATTTGTATTTCATATATCTTATTTAACAAAATTATTTTTATTTCTACCTTTCTTTTCTCCCTTCTACATTACTAGTTCTTTCTTTTCCCTTAATCTCTGCAGAGTCCATATTTTTTGCTTCATTTTCCTTCTAATACATTTTCATTATGCTTTCATTCCCCTGAACTTTTTTGTAGAGACAATATGTGTATTCTTTCCATTGAAACTTTGTTTAATTATGGATAATATTGATCTTATATGGGGTATTGATATTGATAGCTGATTGATACTAACCAGGTGGAAAATACAGGCTAAAGCTGTCAGGGTAACCTAGTTGAAGGCAGTGGATAAACTAGCAGGACACAGCTTAATCCAACACTTATTTATTTATAACTATGAGGAGAGGCTGGGACAGGATAAAAGAGGTAGGAATAAAGCAGGAAATATCTTATCTTACCCTAATCATTATATTTCTAACTATAACCCCAAACCCAAACTGCCCCTCGCAGGGTATCTTCTTTGTCTACCAGGTAGACACTACACTTTCATACACTGACTACAGATTTAACTATCTTATTAACCTGTTCTAAAATTATGAACTTCAATTTCTATTAACTCCTCAAACTATTTTTGAAAATCCAGAAGCTGCCTCAGCTGTCAAAAGTAACAGTTAGAGATCACTAGTCTATCTGACTATCCCAGCAGAGAGTCAGACACTGATGCTGTTCCAATGAGAGCAAACAGAGCCCCTCCTGGCAGCTTTTCTTTCTCTAGGAGAAAAATTCTCAGTCCCAGCTAACTTTCTTCAGCTTCATAGATGTTTAACCAACTTCTCAAAGTTAACTCTCATAGAAATCACTCACAGAAAGTCTCAGAGAAAATCTCCAGCAACCTGCTCAAGAGAGGGAATTCAAGAGACAGGTCAAGAGTTCTGTAACTGCCTTCCCAGTGTTCAAATCTTTTTTCTGCTGGCTCCTTAAAGAGCCCTCAGTTCTATTTCCAAGACTTCTCCTTAAGGAGCCTGCAGCAAACATTCTGTGGCTGTTCCCTCTCTCAGAGAAAACAGAATTCAAATTATAACTCTATCTCTGGTCTACATCTCTACTTCTAATTTGACTAGATATCTAATTAATAAGTAATTATAACCAACAGTTTTCAATGTTCAGAAACTCTAGAAAGTTTTTGAATTATTATAGTCAGGTTTTTCAATGTCACTTTCTTCTGAGAGAATTAAATTCCTGAGGTTGTCTTCATGAATCCTGTCTTTGAAATCATCTGTTTTGGTACAATAGAAAAGATGTTTACCTTTAATGTTATTGTTTTTTGGTTTTCTTTTTCTAGAATGTCCTTCATTTCATGCATATTTTTGCATTTCCAATCCATTGTACTCTTTTGTTGTTGTTGTTGTTTTTATTGTTTCATTGGTAAGACTTGCCAGTGCAGATTCATGATTGTTTGTTTGTTTGTTTTCAATTCACCATTTATTTCTGCTGTACAAGACAAAAATTCTGCTCTCACAATTCTCATTACTCTTTTAAACCCTTCAGTAACACCATGTTATGATTCCATGCCTTCCTCAAAAATCCACAAGGTCCTCTGCTTCATTTGTTGAATGGTTTTCCTTTGTTTTATAGTATTTATTCATAGTTGGTTTTTACAAAAATAGGTCTGGAGATCATATTTCTTTCTGATGTTAATACTCCTTTTGGTTTATCTGCTTATTCTCAAGTCTTTGAGTTTTCTTCCTCTTGAATTCTTTGGTAATTTGAATCTCCCCCTGCCCCCTAACACTCACTGCTGCTCACTTTATGATTCCTCTCACTCTGATGGTATTTTCCCTAGGGGCTAGATCTCAAAGCATCCTAGCCTCCTTACATACAAGCAAATTCATGAATCACAGGCCTAGGTTTTTCTCAAGTGACTTTGAGGGGAATACACTGGCACCAGATGGACATTGGTCTCATTCCTTAAAATTTAGCAGAATTAACCACACACACACACAGAAAATCTTGTCTTTTTTTTTTTCTCTTCCTTAGTTCTCTGGCTTACTAATAGGGCAGTGATATTGCTATTGATGCCTGGGGAAATTTCTGTATTTTGGTATTTGGTTCTCTATAGTACAGGGAGGAATTGGGTATCAGGGCATAGAGCTAAACTTTTTAGAAGTCCAGAAACATATTCTACCTCATTTCCTCTATTCCTTTATAGTTCTTGCAGAATTCTGTTACAGCACAGAATGAGATTGTATTGCTGGCTGCTGAAATCTCAGAACATTTCTGTTATTAAAAGCTTGGATCTCAATAGCATTGGAAAGATAGGGAATCAGAGCAAGGAGGTGCCTTTTATGTAAAGACCCTACGTCCAGTTAGCTGGTTCATCCTAGCTCCTGGAGCAAAATAGATAGGAGTAAGGGGGCACTGTGTGATTTGAATTAGGCATTATTTTAAGGAGTTTTTAGGCCTTTCTGATCTCTTAGGGTCCAAGATCATTGAAGTTAATTTATCTTTGTCATAACTTCTGTTTTGAAGAGGTTGGGATGATTATGGAGATCAGAGAAAATACCTAGTCCTTCATCTTATTTGTCCCATTCCCTGTGTTTCTGAGCTTCTATTCATTCTCCCATCTGACTTTTTGAGACTTTCTGTTGGTTTATCTATTGGTAAGTTAGGTTTCTCTCTTATCCTTTTGGTCTTTCAGCCTTTCTATTGTATTCCCAGTGGTTTTTTTTCCCTCTATTTCCACCTCACTATTGATCTTTCCTTCCTTTCTTCATTGCCACACACAAATTTCCCCAAACTGGTTGTTCTCAGACTATTTACTTTGTGGGTTTTAGGAGTCATATTCAGCCCAGATGCTTATCTACATTTTTCACATTCCATGGTTTACAGTGTCCTTTCCTTCAAGAATAGGAGTCCTTCCCCCTCTAAATGCCTCTTGTGTCCTTCAATTATCCTTTTCATCCTGTTTCTGAACAGAATCAGGGTCTTCCAGCACTTGTGATATTGGGGGAAGATTTAGAATGAACCCCTTCTTTGACAGTAGGGAATATGGCAGAGATTCCTACACTCAAATATTGAAGTATAAATCCAAGTGGTGGATTGTATATATTGCCTGTCATATGGAATGGGTTGGGTGAGGAGGGTCAGATAAGGACACTGAGGAGCTCTAAGTATTTAAGTTCTTTAGTATTATTTCATGGGTATTTTACCTTTCATTGTGTTTCTATCCTCAGCTTATTTACATTGTAATTAGTACATGGGTTCTTTTTAAAAAGTTCTTTTAATTGGCTACAATATTAAAATAATAAATACATATAAATTAATTCAAGGAGAGAGAGACAGAGAGAGAGAGAGAGAGCATTTACAAACAAAGGAATCATGAAAGATATCTTACAGGAGATGTCAACCTGAGCTAAGCTTTGGAGAAATCTAGGATTCTGAGTTGGTAGAAGAAAGAGGAAAGAGTACTCCAAGAATAAGGAACATTTTATTGGAAAACATAGAGGCAGGAGAGAATGTCATGTACAGAAAACATCAGGTAGGCCAACTTGATTAAAAGATGGATGCCAGAGAGGAGCTGTACTCTGAAAGCAGTCTAGCAAAGTAAGTGAAATATAAGTCCACAATCCCACCTTATATTTGTGCATCTATTCTCCAAAGTGACAACCCAAACAGCATGAAATTTCTCCCAATAAAATGCTGTACACACAACCAACATTTAATAATTACTTATAAAATTAACAAATGAATGAAAAACATAAAAAATGCCATCTTGCCCACAAAGCAAAATTATTCAGAAGGATCTCTCTATGTAAAGACACTGAAAAATTGTCCTCTGATTATGATCCAAATTCATTTTTCCTATTTAACAATGCAACTTCCTATTGTTCTGAAAGGAAATAAGTTGATTTCACATGACAAATGGCTATCTAGTCTCAGATAGCTTGACTTTTTCTTCATGTCTGCCTACCACATTTTTATCAGGCATCCATCTTCTAAAAAGTTCTGGATAATTCCATTTGTTGATTTAGAGATCTTGGGCCTCAATGTAAAGTGACCTTTCTTTCCTTATAAGCTTAGATCTCAGTCACATACTTAATACACCGAACCACTGCATCTTCCAGGAACCGTAAAGGTCCCAGTTAGAACCTGTAGCATTATGATTCAGGGCAGTTCTTTTCTCATTTTCAATTATACTTAGTCTCTCCATAGGACAATTTAAATCTACTTTCTCCTTGCTTAAAAAAAAAAATCAGACATGCCCTAAGGCTTTAAACTCCTTATATTCCTCCTCCTAGTTTGCATGCTCTCTTTGGAAAAGTAATTTGTCATGTTGTTAGTCCAGTTTCTAAACTGATGGTATGCAGCTCAATTTCTTTGCAGTCACTTCTAGCAGAGTTTGTGTCCCATAATTCTTTTCTGTTTAAATTATGGTTGGCTGCTTTGGCAGTAAAAGAGGTGTTAAAAATCTCACTGCCCTATGGAATCCTCTTACTTTCCAAGTAATTGATAATGAATTTATTCTTAAATGCTAAATAATAAATGTTTTAGTTTTACCAAAGCTCTTTAAAATAAAATTCTTTATTAAAATTCTAAGACATCTTAATTTCAGCTGCTTGTGACCTGTTGCCCAAGGCCCAAGGCCCAAGGCTTGTTAAAATAGCATTTTTTAAACTTTTTTTTCTTTCATTTTTAAATTTCATTTATTTCTCACATTAAAATACCTAGGAAAATTCCTCCCTCCTTCACCCTCCTCATTATGTGTGGCATTAATTGCCTGAAATATATATGTGTACCTAAATAATGATGTTTTATTTCTATTGATTAATGCTTTCTTTAGAGGTGGACATGCAAATACAAGCTATTTTTCAAACACTTTCTCTTGCTGTAAATAATGTTCTCTTGGTTCTGTTCATTTCACACTTCATAACTAAGATAGAAATCTTTTTTTAAGGGGAAGTGATGGTGGTGATGGTGTTGGGGGTGGAGGTGGTATATCCCTGTGATTTCATTGGGTTAGGAAATTCCTGATGAAGAAACTCCCCTTACTAGGGGATGTCAACAAGTGTTCTCTGCCTTTGAGCCTCAGAGCCTGGAGGTGCTGAAAGGACAAGAACTTTTCCAGGGTCACAGAGACCATACATCAGAGGAAGGATTTAGACCTAGTTCTATTAGATGGTACATCTTTAAATATGGACTTGGTCTCCACTACAGTGACTATCAATTCTATGCTGCCTCAGTCACAATTCACCCTCAAAATGATTTTTTGTACACACACACACACACACACACACACACATATACACATATATATAAATATATACATATATCTGTATACTCACAGATATAACCACATATATGTGTATATATATATATATATGTATATAGTATAAACTTTTGGGGAAACCAGTTAGTATAAAGTATCTATGACTAAATAGATACTATTCTGTAAAACATTTGCATAATTATCTTCAATTATGGTAGAGGAAAAGATTGTTATATTTGGGATTAGAAGGCCTAGATTCTAGTCATATGGATGTTACTTAATACCTAAATGAATTCCAATAAGGCTCTTGATATCTGATCTGTAAAATGATTGGGTTGGACTAGATGATTTCCAAATTCCCCTTCAGCCCTCAGACTATAATTTAATCACACTAATTCAATTCAATCAATATTTATTAAGCACTATGTACAAAACACATAAAAATGGTGTGGCTAAAGGATAAATTGTGAAGCTTGGAATCAGAAAGAATTGGATTCAAAACTCACCTCATCTTTAGCCTCCTACTAACTTCATGACCCTGAGCAGGTCACAATCTGTCCCGAGAGCTAATGTAGTAAATCAGAGATGGGTTGTCATTTTTTTCAGTGGGCAAAGTTTTTATAGCTGAAGTTTCATAGGCTGATGAAATCATGGCTCCTTCATGTATGAACAAATTCATGTGCAAGGGATTGTGCTAAATGCTAAGGTCAAAATTCAAGAAGCCAACAAACATTTAAGTTCTTCCCATGTGCCATGCACTGTACAAAGAACTGGACAAGAAAGGTAAGATTAAGTGAATAGATACTATCCACCATTGGTTTGCAAAGCACTTTCCACGTATTATTTCATTTAATGTTCACAAAACTTCCATGAGGTAGGTGTTATTTTTATGAAATTTTGTTAATAAGGTTGTGAGAAAGGTTAAGTGACTAAGTGGCTTCACAGTAAGCAAATGTCTGACAGGATTTCAGCCTAGATCTACTTTCCAAGTCCATCTCCCCATTCACTGTGTCAGCAGATGATATGAAAAGACCTTTGAAAATTCTATTAATATTATTATCAATCCTTAATAAACAACCCACAAATTCAAGGATCTTAAAATATAATGTGATAGGAAATAAGAGTGAAATTGTTTCAGTCTTCTAGACTATTAGTAATAGAACAGAAAAATAAAAAATGCATTACATTCAATAAAATCATTATCTTGCTATCTTATATACTCTATTCTGAAACATGTATGTTCTCTTGCTCTTGAACCCTCTACTAAGAAGCAGAGAATATCGTATTTCTCTTCTGTCCTCCCCTATCCAAATCCCTTTGTCAGAAGAAGAGAAAATTTTACCAATGTTAAATATAGAGTAAGTGGAGAGAGCTATTCCCTACACCTCCACCAGAAATAAAAGCACTACTATGCCTCCTTAGACAACTAAACAGGACTCCTCTTCACATATTACTATCTCAACTTATTTTGTCAATGATTCAGAAACCACAACCCATATGTTTTTCCACTTCATTCGACATGCTGTAGACTTAATAAGTAGGTCATTAATGCATTTATTATTAATAATGAGAAGAATTACACTGAAATCTAGTGATGGTACATATTAAAATGTTGCACACAGATTTTTTATATTTTTTTCTCCCTGCTGTTTGAAGAAAATGCTGAATAAATACACATACTTATATATGTAAGGTCAACTATATTTGGTAGGACGACTGGACATAACCCCTTTGAAATATAAATGATCCAGAGATAAGATTCAGCACATTGTATGAATATGGACTTTTGCTCCATTCTAGTCCTCACCCTGCAATTTCTCTGACATTGTAAACAATATCCCTGTTATATCCCTGTGTCTCAGCTGCGCATCACACCTAGGAGTAGAACATTGAGCCGTCCTCTTAAATATTATGACATGGGGAAAATCACATTGTGCTTTAACCTATCAACAAAGGAGCAAAGCAATTACAGAGCTAAACAGAGTCCAGGAAGACCCAATAAAGAAAAATCCAGGAAAATTTGGTGAAAATTCTTAAGGGGCCTTCCAATGTTTAATTTAGGCCTGAAGCATGATTAATATTCTGATTCTAATTCAAAAGACTGAACCACAAAGGTACATCTTTTGGGTATTTTTAATAAGCATAGTACAACACTCTGTGAATTAACAGCTGGTCTGACTGGTATTTTACTTCTCTTTGCTTACTCAAGTAAAGCAGTTAATATTAGTATAATCATCAAACTAACATTAGTCCGGCAGAGGGACAGACTCTTTTTTTTGGTACTGTGATGTGGAATTCAAATTTTTTAAAACTAAGGTTTTTAAAAATAAGTCCCTTGACACATCCTTTTATTGGTTCATTTAATACACAGAATGAAAGGAAAGTGTATTAAAATGGTTAACTTGTGCATATTAATAACTGAAAGTTATCATTAAAATTTCATTAGTTGTCAATATTTAGGAAAATAATATCTTATGAATGCAAAATATTTTTAAAGCTCATTTTATTTCAGATGAGAGTAAGGGATGAATGCTATATAATTCACTCATACTATAAGCAAAAATATGGTGATATTCCCCAAAAAATTACATACAAATTAGTGAAACTAAAATTCATTTGCTTCTATAGAAGAAAAGTTTATATCATTTTGTTCATTGTGGGACATCATTTGCTTATTGGAATTACTGAAAAAAAGAATTCCATTCAGTTTACCACCTTGTTCATGCATATACCACTTTATCTCAGGTTATATATCCATTAAAAATATCTGAATAGTAACATTTTAGTTGCCAGGGTGAAAACTTTGGACCACTTTCATTCCTGTCACTGGAAACTTTTTAGGGAAAACACATCTATGAAAAAAACTGATAGTATTTTATACTTGAGATTTTTAGAAATAAATTAAATTTTAACAAATGACTGAATAAAGAAACTACCAAAAACTTAAGGAATAATCGTGTGTATGATGACCAGTGATAGTAAAATGAGATCATCCTCTAACTTACTTAATAATCAATATTTTATTTACATGCTTTGTATCCTTCCTTTACTTACAAAATATAAAATATGTACTTATAAATGTGCTTAATTTTGAATTTTTGGAAACATCATTAAGTTAGTCCTCAAAAAAGACAATTCACAACTTTGAAAGTTTCACAAAATTTATTCTCAGTTAAATATCAAAAGCTACCAAAATTTTCTTTCAGTTAAAAAATATAGATGTAAAGATAGAGACTATTCATTTTAAAACTGACACTTTAGTGAGTAAAAATGTTCATGGATGCTATTTTGTTGGTAATTCTGACATGTAAGAGATAATATAGGAACTTTAATCATAACAACCTTATGGCAAAATTAAAATCGTAACCCTCATATTCACACTATACTACAAGATGAAGCAATTAATTAATTTAATTATGACTATAAAATATAACAGAAAGCAGCAATGTATATTTGGGAAGTTTTTGAAATATTTTAACATTAATTAAACCACTAAGCCAATAACTTTCAACAATATGTATGTATTTGCTAAATGTATGTATGCATAGGAGTGTATGGGGTGCTTAAGGAGGGGTAATATCTCTGGTATGGAGGGCTTGTCATGCCCTTCTAGGGCAGCTCTCCAGCCACTGACCCTCACCTGACACCCAGCTCTCATTTGTGGCTCCTAGTAGCTGCTAGCATGTGGCAGCAGCCACACCCCGGGCAACAGCTTCGACAGGCCGACTAAACCTTGTGAGGGTAGCCATCTGGTCGACATCGACCCCTGGTGAACCAGGGCTTTGCTCACCCAGCATGTGAAGACAGCTTCGGCGGAACAGGCAGAAGAAACCAACAAGAAGGTTCAACGGCTGAGATGGCGATGCAGCAAAGCACTGTGGAGTGCTTAGGGTGTGCTGGAGGCACAAAGGACAACATGGCCATCCAATGCAGCTGAGGAAGTCTCCAGGTATAAAGACTTTTCGTGCCAATGGACCCAGGCTTCCAACGCCGAGAGAGTGGGACTGTCTCTGTGCATCGACTTTTCCACTTAAATCTTCATGCACAGGTGTCTTTGTGCACAAAAACGCACAAAGAAAATCGTCATCCTCGGTTGGAGAGACAACCAACATGAATGCCTATGACATAGGCATACATGCATGTATATATACATGTATATGGAGAGAAGTAATATAGTCTCATGTTTATCATAAGACCAATGAATATTTATATATTATCTTTTATTTTTGCTTGTTTGTTTTTTAAGTGAAAGAAGCAAAGAAATCACACACACACACACCCATATATATATTTATATATATATACCCCTCCACACACACATACCAATAATACACATCTCTTTGATTCTTCTATAAAAACCCCAAGTTATCTTTGTGAAAAGTCATTCAATTTCAGCACCACAGACTACTAGATATGATAATACATTATTAGGTAAGATTTATAATCATTTTAATTGTGTCAATTTATGAATAATGTAATTGACTCCCTAATGTGAAATTCAGTTCTATTTAACTAGGTGCAGAAAATGAAAGTGTTGTTGACTGACAGGAGTGTAGCGTACTACTAGAAGCTGATTTAGAGCATGGAGGAGATAGAACATATCAGGGAAGCTAGCTGAGGTCAATAAGGTTCTCTCTTGAGGGAAATGACTTAAGGTGCTGGTGGATTTTTCAAGCAAGTGAGCATCCAATAGGAAGGAGAGAAATCTTCTATGGAGTATACTATCCCCACCCTTCCTACAACATTTTGGCTTTTCAGACCTGACCCAATCCTCAGGTCCCATGCAGGATGCCTCTATTTAGAGTCAGTGATAGTATATTCTATACATGTTGTACCCAAAGTATATTCTTATGATACTACTAAAAGGTTATATCCTTTGTCCAGCAGTAAAACAGGTGCTTTCTTTTATATCTAGGCTTCACAATATCTGATTATGCCAAATCTGATCCCCATCTGTAACAGAAAGGAAGAAAAGAGAGTTGTTGGGGAAATGTGGAGAAATAAAGCTGTGTCCACAAATAAGCAAAAGGTAGATTAAAGACAGTTTTTCATTCTGCTCCTACCCTTCACTGTAAAGACAGTTTTTCATTCTGCTCCTACCCTTCACTGTTCTCATTCTAAAGACAATGACAAATGTTTCTCCCTTTCTTAACTAACATCTGTCCAAAAAAAAAAAAAAAGTCAAATTCTGTTCTAGATATATACACCATGGGAAGAAGGTCTAATTGTTAGCTTAAGTTGTTGGAGGAAGTGGGGGGGGAGCAGAAATGGGGGAAATGACTAGGATCAAAGACATTCATGGAGGTGTTGACTTTTCCAAAAAGTTCCTGGAATATTAATATTGTAATACCAATAGTGTAATGATGACCCACTCTGAAAGACTTGGGTACACTAATAAATACAATGATCCAAGAAAATTTCAAAGGAGCCATAAGGAAAAATACTATCCACCTCCAGAAAGAGAACTTTTGAACATTGAATATAAATTGAAATACATATTTTTCACTTTATTTTTCTTGCTTTTTTGCAACATAGATAATATGGAAATGTGTTTTTCAAATATTTCACATTTATAATTTATATCATATTGCTTTCCATCTAAATGAGTGGGAGAATGGTAAGATGGAGGTCTATAATTTGGAACTCAACTTTTAAAAATCATATAAATAAATATTTTTAAAGTTCCTCAGGGAGATGAGAGGACAACAGAATGATATATTTTAAAAAGCTTTGAAATATAAAGTATCAGAGAAGAAGAAGCTCCTGGGGAAGAGCTCTATTTTCTCAATAAAGATATGACGAGGTCTCCTATTGAGTTGATAGGGGAGAAGGCAGCAAGAAAGTTTTGAAGAAAAGAGGTTTGGTACAGCACTCTAGAGCAGGCAATAGATAATCAATACTGTGGTGGTATAAAGATAGCTTTGTTTCTGTGAGGAATCAGTTGAGAGCTGAAGACAGATTATCAGTGAACCCAATCATCATAGTGGTAAATAAGAGCATTTTAGAAGCACATTAATAGGAGTTAAAAAAGCAGAAGATGGAACTGATACAGGGTTGAGAATTTGGCATTGTGTAAGCCAGGATAAAACAAGTACACAGGATTCAAGAACAGTAAGCAATATAATAATGAAATGGATCATTGGAGGGTTGAGATTGGGGAAAGAGGGAAATGGATACAGAGTAAAGATCATGGGCTAGAAGAATATTTAGGGGTAAAGAAACTAGTGTTTAGGTGAAGAGAGAGATTAAGTTTAGAAAAGGATAGAGTATATTGAGTAATGAAATTATAACTAATGGAAAAATAGAAATTTCAGAATTGTTGATCATAAAAGTGTAATACTTGCAATTGACAGTGAAATCAAAGATATGACACTATAGCCCTCTCCCCTCCATGGCCATGGGCATGGGTGACTATGTTGGAATCAAAGGGTTGGCCATGAACCTTAAGATTGAGGAACTAAGGGAGCAGAGCATTTGGGGAAACATTTGTTTATACAAGTCACCTAGTGTAAGGGCAGGGGTGGAGGTATAGAGGAAGACTGCAATCTGGGTAATGAACTTCTTGAGAATGGAAGGATGACCTAGAGGAAAGTATATAATGGTCAGCATCTAGATTGAATGGTAGTTCTAGACATCAAAAAGGATGTTTAGAGGACTGCAAAGGAGAAGCTGCTGAATGATAGTGGCAGGAGGAGGGTCTTCAAGAAACAAAGGAATGCATAGAGTATGCCTACTCTCCCTCCAGGACCAGTGTGTTAGTGACATGCATGAGAGAAGAGGGGAGGCTTTCCCCTAACAAAGTAGGTATAATCTCTTATTTTGGAAGAAGAAGAGTTGTTAACCATAGGTGATTATAGTACCCTTAAACTGGGGTGTATAGGACTTTCAGGGAGGACTAGCACCTCTGGTGAGAAGACTTGTTAATCCCTTTTCAGGGATGTTCATCCACTCTTTGATGTCCACCTGTCATCCAACTCTCACCCTTGGGTTCTAGAGGGTGAGGCATGCTTAGCTACCACTCTACTAAATGGGCTAAAACAGGTTGAGTGCAGCCAACAGGCTTTAAACCTTTTGGTGCCCTAAAGAGATGATTACCCCAACATATGAAGACTTCTCCCAGAGGAATGAGATGATGAGGACAATTTGTCCTGCCTTTTATTTTTCCACTGGACTTTGATGATTCCCAATGAATGAGGCTGACAACTTTGCACAACTCTTCCTGATAAAAATACAATTCATGCCCAAGTCATCACTCATTCATAATGTCATTGGTCTTCTTTGAAAGTGGATGAACAACAACAACAACCCTTACACTAAGATTCACTTAGAAAGGAAATCAAATTTATGAATATGATTTTATGACTAACAATACTGAATAATTCAGAAGACAAATAAAATATATTGATATTGACTAATAAAAGTACATAAATGCATTTTAATTTCCATATTTTTTGAAGGGAATATTTTGATATTTCTCATTATCATTCTGCTGAAGAGGAATAATGGAAAGATAAGTGGGGTAACTAAGAATAAATAGAACATTTACTTGTAAAATGATCTTAACAGGATAGTGTTATGAAAAAACTTGGGACTTGGACTTGAACTTAGAAGCAAAATACCTGAGTTTGACCATTACAATTTACCAGTCATGTGACTATAATTTCATAGCACTGCATTTTGTTTATCACTAAAATGAAATATTTTCAATACACAAATCACATTTTTGATTGTTGATGTTTAAGACTTTGCTATTTTTGTTGTTACTGTTATTGTTATTATTATTAGTACAGATCTGTGATCTAATTGGCATAAGGAATTTATGAGGACTGTACTAATACATATAGGCTTTTGCTTCTAAAGGAAAAAATGTAGAAAATGGTAAAAAAAACAATTGAGAAAACTATAGAGCAGTCTGGCAGAAATTAGATATAGACCAATCAATATCTTACACCATTTCCTGAGTGAAGAGCAAAGCAGATACATGACCTAGGTATAAAGGGAAATATCATAAGTCAATTAGAACAAGAAATAAAAAAGCTATTTGGCTCAGTGAATAGAGAGCCAAACCTGGAGTCAGGAGGACCTGGGTTTGACTATGGCCTCTAATACGTCCTAGCTGTGTAACCTTTGGTAAGTCATTTAACCCCAATTGCCTAACCCTTCCTTCTCTTCTCTTCTACCTTGGACCCACTACCAATTTAAGACAGAAGGCAAATGTTAAAATAAAAAGATCAAGGAACAAAATAACTATTATATTTATGGATAGGAGAAGAATGTATAAATAAATAAGGGATAGAAGGCATTGAGAGAGGTAAAATTGATAATTTTGAATACAATACAACTAATGTAGCCAAGATTAGAAAGAAAGAAGTAAATTGGGAAAAAATTTAGAGACAGTTTCTCAGAGGTCTTCTATATAAAAAATAGAGAACTTTGTCAAATACATAAGAATATGATCCATTCCCCAATTGATAAATGGTCAATAGATATGAACAGTTATTGGATAAAAAATGGTTTTATAGCATGTTGTATTATATTGCTATCAACTTTTTTTCAGTCATTCCCCAATTGATGAGCATTCCCTCAGTTTCCACTTCCTGGCTTTAAGTGCTATTATAAATCAGTAATTATCAAACCTTTTATTATCCACCCTTTTATTTCTAGTTTGAATCATTTCCTTTCCCTTGAGATTTTAGCTCTTTTTATACTCCAAAATGAATTTTGTAATTGCTTTTCCCTATTTATTGGTAGAATAATTAGTATAGCACCAAATCAGAAAATTAACATAGGAAATAAAGCCATTTAAAAAATATTGGAATGGTCTAAACATGAGAAATTAATATCCCTCCAAATATCAGTATTTCCTGATTTTTTAAAAGAGAAATTTGCAATAGTAAACATATTTCTTGAGGGTATTTTGATAGATTTATTCCAAGATGTTTTATGCATTCATATCTATTTTTGAATAGAATATTTCTTTTTATGATTTTCTTCTTTTTCCTGTTCTCTTCTATAGAAATGATGATTCATGTAGGGTTTTTTTCTGTATTCTCTTGCTTTATTAAAGTGTTTGCTCAATTAATTTCTTTGATGATTCTCTAGTTTTTGTTTCCTAATTAAACCATCTACCAAAAAAAGACAATCTTGATTTTTTTCTGGTATATATACATGTATATTCTAATATACATATTTATATACCTTTCATTCCATTTTACTCTTCTTACTTCTATAAGTAGTATTTTTGCACTATGTCAAATAATAGTGGGCAGGAAAGCATGATATATGTTTTTTCATACCCTTATATATGAGTAATTAACTGGAGGATTTTCCAATGTTTCATTATTTCAAGTAATTCGAGCTTTTTGAAATAGAGATATAAAAATTGATGGATAAACAGAAAAACAATACATAAATGAGAGTCGTATGTATAGAGGTATATATTTATGTCACACTAAACTGGTCCTTCAAATATATATATACATATACATATGTATGTATGTATAGTATATATGTGTGTATTTATGTATATATGTGTATTTACTTTTGTTGTGGGATTTTTTGTTTTGTTTTTTGCACAAATGAGTTCCATTTATTCCAGATAAGCCACAAAATTGCAATCCTATGCCTTCATCCCTAATACTCAACATGACATTTTTCATCAAATACCTGTCTTCCTCAACTCTTTCTCTCATTGAGGCTGTATCTCAACAAGAAAAAGAATGATATTGAGAGACAGAGCAGAGCATTTTTGTTCAATGCTGAACATTACAAGAGAATTTTCCATTATTTCACTATTGCTTATAATTATAGAATTTTGAGAGAGATTCTTGTGGCATATTAAAATTGGTTATGTATGTATATACATTGTTTTTTGTTTGTGGGATTTTCTTGTTTTAGCTCAAATGAGTGTTGGTAATCCCAGAAAAGTCTCCAAAATGTAACTCTCTGTTAATTCATCCTTGATACCTTACATGACAACCTTCATCAAATGCATGTCCACCTTTACTCTTTTTTCATTCAGGTTCTGTCTTTCCACATTGAATATTGTGACAATGTAGATGCAGCATAGCATTCTCTCTTGATTTCTGATAATTGATGTTAAAGCACATTTACTTACTTACTCTCTATGTCTCTGCTGTCCTTTCAATATTTCTATCTGGTGCTGGTTCCTAAGTGGTCTCTTTTTAGGCCCTTGTGTAGTTCAGCATCTCTCTATCTTATCCTGTAGGGTTTTCATACTTCTCCTTCCATTGAAAGGTGAAACCTTCCTGTTCATCTATTCCAGTCATCCTATGTAAATTA
This sequence comes from Monodelphis domestica, assembly GCF_027887165.1. Classification (NCBI taxonomy): domain Eukaryota; kingdom Metazoa; phylum Chordata; class Mammalia; order Didelphimorphia; family Didelphidae; genus Monodelphis; species Monodelphis domestica. Next base: position 160,479,006 of record NC_077230.1, read on the forward strand.
TAACAGAGATATATACCTATATTCTTCATATACACACACACACACACACACACACACACATATATATATATATATATACATATGCATGCTCTTGGAATAAATTAGAAGGTAGGCAAATGCCCATTAAATCTTCAACAAATTGAAATGAATATCTTTTTTATTTAATCTTGTCTCCTAGACTAACTGGATTGTTTTGTTCTTCTTTGCATTTTGTTAGTCGGCTCATTTCTAATTAAATAATTTTAATTAAATCAGGTGAATTTGTGTGCCAGAATAATTGTAAGCTGTTGGGTAATATCTTAAATTGAAAATGAAATAAATTTTAACAAATTCTATTGTCTTTCATAATTTTATTTGCTAATGAAATGCACATTTATGAAAAACAATTGAATTTATAATTATTAATAAAAACTTACACTAAATGAAAGAATTACTGTATAAAATGCCTTTTTTTACCATTTCAATAAAATTGCTGATTTTAAATAAAGAATTTATTGTTTACCAACCTAGCCCTGCATAGGAAGAAGTAAATAAAAAACTAGAGTTCTGGTGCAATATTGAATTTACCACAGTAAAAGAATGATCTGATGGGAGTTATAGTAAGCACAAATGAAGTTTTGTTGAAGTGGAAAGTTGGTTTTTTTCTTGCATTTTAAATTTTTCCTTGAAAGCAACAAAGAAGAAGAAGGATACATATTATTTTTTAACCCTGGGAAATCTCTTAATTGCAAAATCTAATGGCTTGGAAAATGCTCATAGTAACTGAAGGCTATATGTTCATGTAAATATGTACATTGATGATGGAAGGAACAATGAAGAAAGGCTGGTGATGGGATTGCCTTTGATTATACTCAGTTCAGAACTATTGAATCAAGGATTAGTTGAATTGGAAGGTAAATTAGAGGTGATCCAACCTAATCTCTCTTCATTTTATGAATGAGGAAACTGAGTCTTAAAGAGAATAAGTGACTTACCAAAGGTCCTATAATTAGTTGATGAAAATCATATTTTCACAACTAAAAAAGTCACTTAAAAGGTACTTTTATAAAATGAAAAAAGTTCAAGAATACATGTTGCCAATCTTAGTAAAAATATTTAAAAGTGACTTTCTCGTTTTTTGATAATCAAAAATTAATACTCTAAATTGCTATTACTTTATAAACTAGTTAAAACAAAAAATAGCCTTCTTTTATGGCAATTTAAAATTATATAACATAACATCTAACTCAATGACTTAACAACAATATTTTTGACCAACACTACTGTCTGGAATAAGAAATATTGGAATCTTTTTGTGTTGTTTTCATCTATATTATTGCTTTCTGGGTTCTACTTTGTTCTATATCAGTTCATATAAACATGCTCATATTTTTTTGGAATTCCTCACAATCATTTTTATTATAGTTGAATAATTATTCATCATGTTCATTGCAACAATTTGCTCTGTCTTCGAACAACTCATGAGTTTCCATTTTGCTTCCTCCTTTTGTTATGTATTCATTTCTAGAAAAAAAGATAATAAAGACTTCCTTTTGAGGACAAAAATATCTATCCACATGAAATACTTGGTAGGGCTCAGGGAAGTTAAAAGTATACATAGAAGCCATCCTTACTAACAAAAAGACAATCAAACTGACCAATTCTAAAGATTGCTCTTTGTCATAGAAAACTACTGATGAAAAACAATTTCCTCATATTTGAGAGAGAAAAGACTAGAAACATAGATCTTTCTAACTTGTTTTTTCTAATTCTAATTTCATTAATATGTCTTGTAAAAAAACAATAATTTTATATAATCAAAATTGTATATTTTTATTTCCTATGATCACTTTTATCCCTCATTAAATTAGGTATTCTCCCCATATTCATAATTCTTCCCTCCATTTTTATTGCTGATTTTTTGGCATCTTATTCATATTTTGGAATTTATGTGAAATATGATAAAAGATGTTGATCTAAATGGAATTTCTGCTAAATTGCAGTAACTCTGGTCCAAATTGATATGCCCTAATTGACAAATAAGCACCAATCTTCCATAGTCCATAAGTTCCATTTGAGTCTTTATTTTGGACTCCTGTTAGAAGGAAAGAGAGAGGAATGGGTGAAATGTAAGCAAGAAAAGAGTTTTGCAGGAGGAGAACTAACCGTATGCCAGGATCCAACTGATTCAGGATTCTGGAACTCAGAGAGAGTATATGAGAAAACATCAACTGCCCAGCTGGGGAGCTCTGAACTTCCTGTCTCTTGAGCTGACTGGAGCCTTGGCTTCCTGTCCCCTGGAGCTGAAGAGAATTGAGATATCTTATCTCCGTTTGCTCCTGATTGAAGAAAATCTACTTTAAAGCAAAATCAAATTGTTCCTTTCTGCTGTGAACTACTGCCTGCAGTGGAGATTAACCCAAAGAATATCAGTGAACATCTAGCCTGAATTCAGCATGTACAGTGTTGGTGAAGGCCAGAGCCCAACTCCTGCCTGGCCCAGCTGGGTTGAACTCAGCCGATAAGAGTTCAATCTCAACTATATATTGGAGACCTGTTTCAACCTAAAATCAACCAGGGAGGATTAATTAGAGCCAGGTGTAGCTAGTGAGTTTTGGGGAATCTAGCCAGAGACAGGCCAGGGCTTAGAGAGTGTCAAGATAACAGAAAAAAACTCCTGTGAAAGGGTTGTAGAATGGGGGATACTTGTGAGAATTTTTAGAGCTAAGGAACCCTATTCCTTAATCCCCCTTCATATTTATTTGTTTCCAAATAAATCCCTGTTTCTGTTTTTACTAACTTGTCTTGGAGACTTAAAGTGCACTGGTTCCAGTGAGTGAAGCATCAGCCTAACTTCACTGAGAGGTACTGAGGAATCAAATAACCTCAGTATCTCAACATCCCAACATCATCATCCTTATAAGGATCAATTATTTCACTCCTAAGGGCCATTTCCCTTTGGGGCTGGTTAAACTTCAAGTAAAGTGTTGAATGGACTTCCAACTTTGAGAGAGATGATAGAAGAGGATACTTCCACTTCAGATTGCTGAAGAAAAAGTCTCTGAGAAGACATGAGACGCTGTCTCCATCATGTTCCTATTCCCAGCTTGCTACTCAAGAGACTTCAGACAAATCTTAGGAGAGATGTAGGACACTCTTTTGGTTGAGCTGAGTCATCTAGCTCCCAGAGGGAAAAATTTTGCACTCTTTCTGGTCTGGTATATATTTTCCTTTGTACATTTTCTTTGATTTCTGTTCTATGATTTGAATGAATAGGTTTATTTGCAAATCACAATATATTTTCACTGAAGAACTGGCATTTGGTGACAAAGGGATCAATCTTTGGGCATAGAGCTAGAGTCTTCAAGTTCCCTAGAAAAATCTAAGTTAACAGTTGTTAGATGGAAATTGATTATATGCCCTAAATTAACAATACATATATATGCATAAATACATACGAGAAAGAAGAGTAACTTCTGCATGCAACATCCTTCTTTTTTTTCTTGAAAGGAAGGAAAGTCTCCCTTGGACAAGGGGGAGAAGATTCTAGAAATGTCTATTCTATCTCCCTTTAAATTATACAAGGACAATCTTCAAAACATGTGAATCTAAGTAGGAATGAGGGGCATCACTCTCTCTTGTTACATTGCTCAGCACTATCTTATCTCATTCTTTGTAATTATAGCACTTAATATCCCTTCAAGTCTGAATTAAATCTTCAAATATTGTCTATTGAATATCTTTACTATATAACAGTAAATAAGGGATGTTCAACATATTTCCTATTCTGTATTATTTATGAGTTCCTTTTTACTAAGAATTTGATTGGTTTTAATCAATGTACCATGTAAATCTTATATATATATATATATGTATGTAATATACATATATACATGTATACATCTGTGTGTATAAGTAGTATTAATTATTCCTATTAAGGAATCACTAGAATTTTGACTTACATAACTTTTTTTCTAAAATGATATTCAGGCCTTTAACATCTTTTTTTTTGCTTTTTAATTAGATTTATCTAAGCCTTAAAATGGCATATTGAATTCTCCAACAATTATTATTTTGCAATCCATTTCTCCCTATAGTTGAATTAGCTTCCCTTTTAAGGCCTTAACCAGCATGTAAATTAGTGTGTATGTATATAATTTTTTATTGTTTCATTATTTTCTTGACTTTAAACACAGTATAGGTTTTCTACTTTCTTTTTAAAATCATATCTGTTTTTAACGTCTTGTCTAAAACCATAAATTCCATCTCTGCTTTTGTGGATCAATCGTTTTGAACCATAATAGATTCTGCTTCACCTAATTGTTTCATTGTGTCTGTTTAAATATGATTCGAATATGTTTCTAATAAATAAAATGTGATTATATTCTACTATCTAATGTTCCCCCTTCCTTTTCATTGGCAAGATCAACCCATTCATATTCAAGATTATGATTGTAATTCATTTCCTATACATCATGTTCTCTTATGCTTTATCTGGTCACTCTTTCCTTTATAAAGCAAAAAGCAGGGAATAAATTTAAGGAAGCTAATAAATATTCATAAATCTAAGCAATCTATTACTGGTCTTCTGCCTCTTCCCCTTTCCTTGCCAATACTAGATCCTAATTTCTGTTTCTAATACACTTATTAAGAATACTTTCAAGGCATATGTAGATTAGTCTAGAAAAAGTTGAATATTTTAGATGTAGATATTTAAGAGTTGCTGCTATTGTTTTCTTTTTGTAATTGATATTGATTTAAATTTTTTTTATCTCATCTCTTTTATATATTTTGTGAATCAGCCCTTTAATTCTCTTATAATTGTGGCTTCCAGCATGAATTTCATTTACACATGTTCTAATCTCTCTGTTTTTTTCCCCATATTTTGTTATCTTTGATAACTCTGTGACTATAATCTTAAAGGTCCAAGTCTAGTGGTCCTTGATGGTGAAAAAAATGCATTACATTAATCTTTAGAGATCATTTCTGTCTTTCTTCTACTTGTTGTCCTCTTTCTAATTTCATTCTTAAATGCCCCCAGGTTGGCCTTGTTTAGTTGGATCTCTTATAAAGCTTTCTTTCAAAATGACTTCAATCTTCATTGCCTCTCTTTGTTTTTTGAGTTAATGCTGTTTATAATCTGCCACCATTCTTCTTTGAAAGATTTAACAAACTAGCTTCAACTAGTGTTGCCTTTGGCTGCCATATCTATCCACTTGGCAAGTACGTCAAGTGTTTACTAACTAGGCTGTTTTTAGACACTTTTTATCTTATTATGGAAAACTAGCACAATTGAAACATATAACTTCTTATATTAAAATTTTATTTTAGTCATAAGTATTTTGCTTTGGTAAGTTAGATTGATTACTTGTTTTAATTACACATTCTATATCTTTATCAATTTCATTCCTTCTAGATTTATACTTTTAGTTCTTTTTCTATCAAGTTGATGGTAATATATAAATCATAGTAAATATCTTTATAGATAATATTCATAAAAATTTTCCATGATTCATTCAAAAAGTATATTTATTTTCTTTTTATGTATAAGTCACTTTTCTATATTTTGGCACATTACATATTTTATTAATATTTGTACAGAATGGAGAAAAAAACTTTGTCAAGTTTTAAGATATTTCTAAGTATCCATATACTAAACCTCAGGAAGATAAAAATAATCAGATTACTAACTATAATTTATACTTTTCATCCATAGTTTTGAGATCATTTCAATATATAGTATAAAATATAATGTAACTACCCAAAAAAGGTTTAAACAAAGTTTAATGGTTAAAAATAACATGCAGGTATATTGTCCAGAGTGACTTGATTTATGAATTCTCTCTTATATGCTTGCCTATTTTTCAAATAAATATAGAAAACATAATATAGTATATTGTTCTTTTCCTGCTCTACCCCCCTCCAATAAGAATGTTAATCTAAGACTGCCACTATATATTCAGCTAAGTTTAGTTGTTATTAGGGCAACTAGGTGGCATAGTGAGTACAATGCTGTACAAATACTCAGGAAGACTCATCTTCCTAAATTCAAATTTGGCCTCAAACACCTGCTATGTTACTCTAGACAAGTCACTTAACCCTGTTTGCCTCAGTTTCCATATCTATAAAATGAGTCATAAATAGCATATTATTCAAGTATCTTTGCCATGAGGTCACAAAGAGACAAATACTACTAAAAAGCAACAAGTATTTCAGCTAAATACTAAATGCAAGATCACACCAACATTAGCCAACTCATATCAACATTAACCTGAGAAGTTTGGCAAATGAAATCTTACAATCCATATAATCTTTTGCAACATTTGCAACACTAAATTGGTATCATTTCTTATTGACAATTTTTATTGCTTCAAGTACTAGATAAGAGACAAAATGTCATAGTGAAGAGATAACTTGCCTCAGAGCCATAATAGCTTGAGTCCTGACTCACATATACTGGTTGTGTGACTCTGGGAAAGTCATATCTCCAAGATTTTTAATATATAATATTCCATAGGCAAAATAAAAAAATATATATAATATATGTTCTTTACAAAGACCCCCTGCTGATGCTTCATGTTACTATATAGATGTCCTTTAATGATAGCATTATAGAATCTGCCTATTACAGAATCTGCCAGATTCCCCATGTTGAAAGAGTAATAAGAGATATCCCAATAGAATGTTCTTACTCTCCAAAACTCAGTTTGATAAATATATAATGACTACTCATCCATATGAGATTATTCAAAATGAGATCAATTATTTTTCCATATTGATCCAGGAAACAAATAAAAACTATGAAATGTCCTTTAGTGTGGTATGATCTCTCACCTCTACTTCACCATTGATAGTAAAAAGATGGCAAAAGCTTTCAATAATTTAATTATTTTGTCATTTATACATATCAAATTATACTTGAAAAGAATTGTTATATTATAGAGGAACTGGGTCATAATAATCTAAAGTTTTATTGAAAGAAAAAGAAGATACATAAGATGTGCAGTTAAAGGTGTGACAGAGGCTGGCACTAAAGAAAAAGTGCTAGGCTGAAGAGTATGTGAAACTGATCACCTTGACAGGGGAAGGGCCCCAAGGGATTGGAATCTTGAGGAGGAGAAGACTCTGGCTGGTAGAGGAGTTGGTCTCTCAGTCTTGAGAAGGCAAAGATAGAACATAGAAAAAGGCTTTATCCTGAGGGTTACCCACCTTTCCTGCTAGTGACTGGAAATCTTTCCCCCCAACATTTCCCAATTGAAAAGACTATTGAAGAGGAAACCTGAGAAAGACATTTTAAATCTCTGTCTGACTTTACTTCAGCTCCTGTTGCCCTGAGTCTGAACTATGGTCAAGGGGTCAAACCCAGGGTGATTCAACTTGATCTTCTCTCAGAGTTCCCCCCAAACTTGAGGAGGGAGGGAAAGGATTTTAGATAGAGACACTGACCCCCTTTTCCCCACCTTTCTTTCCCATTCTTTCCCTGCCAGGTTTTCCTTTGAATTATCTGGATTGAGTTAAGTTGACATTAAAATAGTTATCTTTTCCCCAAACTGAGTGTGAGTGAGCAGATCTCTAGATCCTATATACCAAATAAATACGTAAGTGATATTTGGTGACTTGAATATTGAAGTAGAAAGCATAGGGACAATGGGAAAGAATATGGTAAAAAAACAGTTTGCAAGTAAGATCTGAAAGTAGCAAAGTTTTACAGATTATTTAGATGTCTTATGATTCTGATGACATATATATGAATAATATAAAATATGTAGATTATATTTACATATGTATATGTATGTTTGATGTATCACCTACATCATGAAAAATATCTTAAAGAAAAGAATCATAATGAGTCATTAGAAATGAGGAGGACTCAACAACATCACAATAAAATTGATTCCATAAATAGCTATTTATAGTCAGTAAACGAGTGTTTACAGATATGGGAATTATGTTCAAACACACTGTTGTGTAGTCAAACTACCAATGAAAATAAAATTCTGCACCAAATTATCAGTATGGAGATGATAACTAGAAAACACTGAATGTGATCTCAATATATTGCATTGTCACCTTTTTAAAAGAAACTTATGTCTGGAAATCAGGAGAAAAGCAAAAAATATTGAATAATTATCTCTCCTTCAATTTCAGCCAATATAATAAAAGTAGCCACATCAAAGAGGCATGAAGAATTTATAAAACACCTTAGTAATCAAACAGTTTACATCCTAGTGAATCAGAAAGCCATGATATTCAAGGCAACAGTACTATAGTATAGAAGCTCATTTACAAAAACTATGAGGAGGAGGAGGACAAACATGAAAAAGTAGAAAGTAATAGAAATGAAAGGGAGATTTCCAAAAAAGCATCATGTGGTTCATGACTAAGCAGGTAATCCCAAGAGTATTTATAGATGAAGGTAAAAGAAGTTCTACAAACATAAACAAACAAACAAAAAAAGATTTGTCATTATTTTTAAATCACTGATTTTTCCCATCAATGACAGGGGAACCAAAACTTTTAGACCATAATAATTTATACCTGATATGAAAATGGCATTTAAAAATTCTTTCAGGAAAAACATTTGGATTCTAACCAACTATATGTCTATTAATATCCATGTGAGAGGTGACACAATATTAAAAGGACTTGGGTAAAAGTTTTGATGCTCTCAAGGGAGCACAGCAATCAAAGAATATGAGAGAAAAAACTGTGTATATTATCATTATAAAACAATAGGACATCCCTAAAGATAGTAGTGACCTTTTACTCATAAAACTACTTCTTTTACCTCTAGAAAGTTTCTGGGGAGTGATTTATCCACATATAGAAGGTAACTTTAATTTTAAGAAATTGGGGCCTTATAGTTGATATTCAAGAGAAGACTACATTTCCATAATCACAGGATTAACTGAATAGTTTAAAGAATGTAATGTACTACTGCTTATCATTCTTCATTACTTTCATGCAGGATCTGACTTAGTAGAGCAAAACTATTTTAAAATATTCCTGTACAAATACATCTCTCAAACATATGTTAAGACCATATAAGATTAATTGAATGCTGTATCCACAGAGTTAATTTTGTTCAATATTTCTCTAATAATTAATGTTAAGTGATATGTCATCATCAAAAATACTTATCACTGTCATGAAAGATTAAATATACAGAGTCCAAACCATAGAGGGATAGATAATAAGGCATTCCAAAATGTTATCAGTTTGTAAATAGCATTGTGCAAAATTGCATCAGTTCCAAGAATAAAGTAAAATATTTTCAATGACCCTTTCATGTTATATTTAAATAAATGAGAAATAACTGCAATCTATTTCTTCCTTATTAAAGAGATGAAAATGAAATTTAAGACATCAAATTCCAATTTAAATCTCAAGGAATTATTTGTAATAGAATCTGATTTTAAGATCTTCTAATAAGATTTTTAGTACTGTGACTCAGTTACTGCATTTCAAAGATTAACTTGTTATCTATATAGGATAAGCACACTGCTTTTACTGAATCTTCTTTCTTTGGGGAATGTCCAATATCCTTTTTCCTACAATATTTCAGGACTACATAAATCTGATGATGCACTAGACATACAAAGCTTCCTTGTATGAGATTAATGACAGATCTTTTGCCAAAGTAATAACCTCCCTTAGAGGCCAGCAACATGGCACAACAGAAAAAGTCTTTGTGTGATGGTTATTGCACAGGCATCCTGTTCCTTAGGGCATGGTTCCAATTTCCCCATTGGATCTATTCCCTAGATCTCTCACGCATACCCATGTCCTTCACGAACCCCTTCTTCATCTTTCAGAGTTTATGAGAGATGCCACCTTTTGACAATGTCTCAACTCTAATTCTACCCCATTGATGTTTTTAAGGGATAGGTAGGGAAAAAGTCTAAAAATTTAACTTCCAAGTAAGGAATAAATATTATTTTAGTCATGATTCTTTTGATTTAGTCCTGTGATTTTATCAGTGACTGGAATTCCTGATATAGAATAGCAACTTTCCTCTGATCTATAATCTTAGAAAGTTCCTTGATACAATGAGGGCTTAAGTAAATTTCCTATGGTCAAAGAGGTAGAAGCTTGACAAAGGCAAGACTTAATCTAGTTATATTAAAACTCCAAAACCAGCATACTATCTATCCTGTTTTATTATCTCTGCTACTGTAATCAGTAAAAGAAAATAGAAACAAAAAACTTGGAAATGTATTATCATTTATCTTTTTGGAAATTTAAAGTTGCCAGAAGTCTTGGAAAGTGATACTCAGGATAGTGAGTAATATGAAAGAAAAAAGGGCAATTAAACTTAAAAGCAAATATATATATATATATATATACACATACATATGTATATACTTATATACATATAGTTATGTATTTATAAGTTATTTTTAAAGAGGTTGGTATCTTAAGTTTTCATCACAGGCTATGTTTGAGTTATGGGTAAGGAAGTAGGAAATCCTCAGTGGCATAGTGGACTGAATGCCAGAAAAAGAGACAAGAAAATGTCGATATCGGAACAACCTCAGACACATACTAACTGTGTGGTTCCAGATTACTCACTTACTTCTCAGTGCTCCGTACAAACTCTCTAGGATTCTGAGAATACTTATACACACACGCGTGCACACACAAACAAACACACACACACACAAACACATTTTATGGTAATGCCATGATATAATAAGATGCATGCTACTTTTGCCTCTACTCTCTATAACACTTTCTAATAGATTATGATATTTAGTGTTATTAATTGGTAGGAGGATAAATATTATATTATAGGGAGAGTGGCCAAAGTAGTTTTTCTAGGCATGAAATATAAGGGATAACTGTCTCAAATTATCTTTTTTGATTCCCTTCCCAAATCCCTCAACTTCAAGAACAAATCAATTCTTTTTTTCCTTTACTTTCATGATCCACATAAAATTTTGGAGACAAATTTAAGTGAATTCTGCAATAAGGTGAACCTGACAAGTTGTTGTAGAACTTGAATCTATCTCAGATTTTTAAGCCATATCCCCTTATTTTACATTTGAGGAAATTGAAGTCCAGTTAAGATAGAGGCAGCAGCATGTTAGGAAATATTTAACAACTGCATCTTTGAATAAGGCGGAGGAGGGGGGGTACCCATGACACCTTTTAAGTTCAATCTGCATTATTCCTTCATCACTTTGTTAAGTCTAGAGTCAAAAGTAAACATATCAATCTCTGGTTCTAATGTTAACCAATTTCTAAAGAACAAAATACACTAAAAATTTAATAGTGGTTTCTGTAGAAACTGGCTTGCCCAAGATAATGGGAACTACTAGTTAAGGAGAGAGCTGGAGCTAGAATTTATCATCTACCTATTAATCCAAAACACTTAACACTTACAGAATGAAATACAAAGTATTCAAATCTTGGGGGGGGGGGCAATTATATAGTTGATTCTTTGTTAAAAATATTTCTATATCTTAAATATGCCATTAACTATGGTTCTATATGTCTTACAGAGAGAAACAAAAAAAAAATCTGTATCTTCCAAGCTGTGCCCTGACACTACAGATGACCACTAACCCTTGAATTAGATAGAACATGAGAAACAACTTAAAGAACAGACTAATATATGAATCACCATCACAGCTTCCTGCTTCTTCCAAGCTTCCATTCAGCTATGGAGTTTTCAACTAGCTATTGATATAAACCAAACCTACTTACTGGCTCTTGAAAAGAATTGGTAGAACAAAACAAGATAGATCTCTTCTGCTAAGAATTTCAGGAAACTGGTTTTATTAAAGTTCAGAAAGATAATTAACAGAGACTATTTGAGGAACTTGGAAAAAAGGATCATTTTAGTGAATTTCAAGCAACTCCCTTTTCTCAATAATAGTTTCCTTTTGAATTAATTTAATCAACTTCATACTTATGCATTGAACCAAATTAAACATGGCAGAATGGCTACTAATTAAAATAACTTACATTTGAAAGCACAGTGAGTTAATATTTATTTCTACAGACTATACAGTAGAATTGACCTTTTTGACACCTCTGTATCAAAGCTGCTTAGTTTGTCATTATATAATGGTCATTTCTGTAACTTTGTTCATTGATATCAGTGTAAGTGTCTCTGGGAGAGTTATTCTGATTGCTTCATTTTTTAATTAATCCATATGACTTTAACATTAGTGATTGCATTCACCTTCTTTTAATTCAAACACCATCTGGGATTAACAAGTGAAAAAGGGTCAAAATATGTGTGGGTTGAAAGTGGTTTCATGATTCATGGGAACTATTAAACTATGCAAAATTATCTCTGTGACACAATGAGTTTCTTATGAAAGCCTCCTTAATGCAAGAAAAAAAGTGAACATTCCATGGATTTTCCATCTCAAAGAATGTCAAGAAGTACATAGAAAATAATCACATAACAGTTATGAATAATGGCTATGTAGCCCTGTTATCATGCAAGCATTTTTCCATGGTTGCCAAGATGCAAGTTATATGTTAAATAGTTAAGTGGTTTCTACTCAACTTCTTCAGCCTGACATGGTTTTCAAATAAGGAGTTGCACACTAAAACAATTCAGTACAACACTGGACATCCATGCTATGTATTTATGTGGTACCAAGCAACTAAACTGAATGACACTTTTCACTAATTTGGGGTTTGAATTCATCATCTATTTTGATATCGCCCATATACATCCTAAATCTATAGATTAAATAGATAAAAAAAGATTATCTATTTTAAAGTAGACCCACCTTTAGAGACAAAAATTATGAGCAACTTGAGTACCCCCATCTCATACATGGAAATGGATACGACAGAAACCACCCAGGTTCAAATTACTCTGTAGATACTCACTCAAAAGCTATAGATCCTGACATCATGCATCCAAATGGTTAATTTCCTTTTACTCTCTGACAATTAGGGCAATGAAAAAACATTTAATGAAGTACTATTGTAAAATAACATTTCTCCTTAAATTTTGGGCACATTTTACCAAAATGATGCACATTACTAATGAAAAGAATGGATGACATTACCAGAACATGCATGTGATGGGTCCATAAGCAAATGTAGTCAGGAAGTACACATTAGAAAACCATAATAGCTAAGATTTATAGATAGATAGATAGTGTTTTATATATGTTATAATGTGGTTCTCAAATCAACCAGTGAGATAATTTATTTGGATAAATAAAAATCAGATTTTGTCTGATTTTTCAGATGAAGAAACTGAGGCTGAAAAGTTAAGTGTCTTGTCAGGGATTATATAACTAATATGTACAGGAAGAAGAATTCAAATGCAGGTCTTCTTGAATCCAAGTCTGGGACTCTGCTATATCATATAGATGCTCATTCATGTAATATACCAATGTGTTTCCTATATATAGATATTTGAATACTTGTTCTTCCTGAGGAAATCACCCCCTTTCTTTGTGCCCTAGTTTCCTTATATATAAAATCAGCATATTATCAGTACTTTCAAAGTTTATCTCAATTTGTAAGGTTGTAAGGCTCAACTAATATAAGAAAGGAAAGCATCTTGTAAACATAATAAATGTCAGCAACATTGATGATGATAATTGTGGAGACTAACTATTCCGATATATCTTGACAATTTCTCTCAACTAATAGCAAGGTATATAATAAATTCTTTATTTTCCTTGCTGATAATTGTATTTGTAAGATAATAGAGGAAAATACAAAATAAACTTCTATTCAGGATCTGATTTTGATTCTTTAGAAAAAGAAGAATTGATTAAGTATCTAGAAATGATGACTCTTGGGAGAAAATAATTATATTGTTATAGAATTTGCAGCAGTTAATAGGAATAGTTGCTAGCTATATTTCAATGTTTACCCTAGATTTAAGCACAACAAATTTCAAAAAGTAGGATGTTTAGAAGACTCTCAAAAACGAAAATCCATGAGACAATGAATCCTTTATTAGGAAATAAAGGAGAACATCTAAATAAAAAAATATTTTCTCCTAGTGAAGTATTCCTTAAGTGCAGTATTTTTTTAACATACATGCACTTACTAAAAAGGATGCAAGATCATTCACTCATGGACAAAATCAAAAGATTGTCACAAATCTATAAAGATACTTATGGAACAATCAAGATTCAGAAAATGTTGAGAACAATATCAAAAAGTTTTTAAAAAACTAATTGAAGGGGAAAAATAAAGAAAAATAAGATAAATACTGGGAATGAATGATGTGATATGAAAAGACAAAAAGAAAACTAATTTACATCCACTTTTTTATGAAAATCTACCAAGTGTAATGGAAAGATAAGAGGAATTAGAATAAGAATATCACTGCTTGAGTCCTTGTTACTATACTAATTTGGCAAACTAATTTCTTTTTTACCACAGTTTTGTCATGTGAAAAGTTGAGGTGATATTTCTTACAAGGGCAGTATTTTACAAAACTTACAAAAATAGAAAGAACTATACATAGCCATAGAAGCAACTGATGGAGTCTGAAGGCATACTGAAGCATAACATTCTTCACTTTACTTCCTGCATTTTTTTCTACTATGAGCAATATGTGTCTTCTTTCACAACATGACAAACATGGGAATGTGTATTGCATGATAGGACTTGTACAACCTATATCATATTACCTGCCCTCTCAGGGAGGGATAGGAGAGAGGGAGAGAACATGAATTACAAATATCAGAAAGGAATTATTAAAATTGTATCTACATATGATCTGAAAAACTGTAAAATAAAAATGAAAAATGAAAAATTAAATGTAAATTGTGATTATGTTTTATATATCAAGTAAAATAATTTTCTCAGTGAAAAGAATAAAAGTAACTGAGAAAGGAATAAAATCAAAATAAATCAATAGCCCCAGAGGTGGAGTAAAGATGATGGCATAGAGGCAGTGATTGTTCAGACCTTTGAAAACCCTTCCTCACCAATTAAAAACCAAATGTTCCTAGGGGACTGAAAACCAAATATAACAATAGGACAGAGGTAATGAACCTTTCTGCTGGACTCAACACTAAAAGGATGCCCCCCAAAACCCTGAATTGGAGAACACTCTGGTTTAAGGGGGAGGAAGAAGGAAGGTTCCAGGACCCCTCCCCCACCTAAAGTACTTAGCCTCTAGCAGTGGCTGGAATCTCTGGGCAGGCAAGTGGACTAGTCTAGAGGGAGTATCTTGTAGACAAAACTGTGCCAGGCTCAGGGATATGAACACAGGTGGCAGGGAGGCAGCCAGAGGAGAACCTCAAAGAAGGCAGTCCAATTTCAGCTGAGACACTTCATATTGACAAGCCCCCCCCCCCCCTTCCCAAGGTTTTGGCCTCAGGGAACATCCAGCTCTGCAACTTCATCTCAACTGGGCTTTATCTTATCAAGTCTTCAGAGGGCAGGGAAGCTGAAGCTCCAAAACCCCTCCTTGACAGACTGCTCTGAGTGCCTTGCTAAACTCCAAGAGTGAAGGCTGACAGAAAAGCTCAAAACCACAGGTCCAGAACATAATGAAAGGAACAAAACTACAGGCAACTACAGGGGGCTAAGGGGGTGGGGGGTAAGGGGCAAATATGAGCAAACAAAAGAATAAGAAAAAAGAAATTACAATCTATAGCTTCGATTCAGGCAATGAACAAAGAGCAAATGGAACAGAGAAGGATCAGGGAACACCAAGAAAAAACACAGAAACTCCAGCCAATTGGATACATGCTTTGGAAGAACTCAAAATACAATTCAAAACACAATTAAGAAAGCCTGAAGACAACCGGGAAAAGAACTTAAAAAGCAATATGTCATCTGGAAACAGAGGCACTTGAACTAAAATGAGAAAATAGTGTCTTAAAAGGCAAAATTAATCAGGTTGAAAATAAGGAAAAGGAGATGAAAGATGAGGCAAAGAAAATGAAAGATGAACATTGTAAACCTTAAAATTTCTTAGACTTGTGAATGTTGGAAATTTCACCATTGGAAGGTTTCATGCTTGGAGGGAATTTCCTACTGATAGTGGGAACTCTACTGGAATGTGAACCCCCTTGGCATGGGAAGTTCCTTCTCCTCCCTACTTGGGACTGCTTTAGGACAGAAACCTTTTGCTGAACAATGGAAAGGGCTTTGACCTATGCTTAAGCATAGAACAGGAAGTTCTTTGAGTCATGATTGATTTTAGAATTGATACAATAGAGATACTTGGAATGACAGAACCAGGTCTTGGAACTTACAATCTCCACCCTACTCAGCCTAACAGGATTTAGGAAGGGCTGCAGCATAGATCAAAATTTAATTATTTGAGAATATGACCTTCAACAGACATGTGCAAAGGGGGGCAGATCTCTGGGTGGTCCTGGGTTAAGCTAGAGCCACCAATGGCACAGGGGAGACATGGACAGTGATTGGTAGATGTGAGAACTGAGGGGAGGGAACTTAGATGGTTTCCTTAAAGATAGCGGGGTATGAGGACTGAGGAGTGCGAGGAGGTTTTGCTCTGAGGAGGTTGCTCTGAGAGGAGGTTTTGCTCTGAAGGAGGCTGGAGGTGGAGGCCCTTGAGACCGTTTCTCCATTTTGGTCACATGAGTGATAGGGACTGATCTCTTTTCTTTGCCTCAGCTATCTAAGGGCTTGGGCCTTTTGGCCCAGCCTAAAGAGAGGGGGTATTTAAGCCCTATTCCCTTCTTCTCTCCCCTTTCTCTCTCTCTCTCTCTCTCTCTCTCTCTCTCTCTCTCTCTCTCTCTCTCTCTCTCATACCTTTCTTCCTCCTGTTTGTAATTAAAAACTCCATAAAAGGTTGACTGCTGACTTGAGTTTTCATTTAGGAATTACATAGCTGAATTCCTTGGCAACCTTAAATTAATATATATCAGTCTTTTAAAGTGATTTCCTTGTCACAACTAACAAAGATGAAAGATGAGGCAAAGAAAATGAAAGATTACCTCCAAGGAAAAATCAGACCAGAAGGAGAAGGATGACTAAAAAGACATGGATGAAATTCAGTCTTTAGAACCCAGAATACAAGAATTAGAAGCAAGTGACTTCACAAGGCAGCAGGAAACTATAAAACTAAATCAAAAGAATGAAAAAATTGAGGAAAATTTGAAACATCTCATACACAAAACAGAAGATTTAGAAAATCATTCCAGGAGAGACAACTTAAGAATCAGTGATCTACCGGAAGACCAGGACAAAAGAAAAAGTCTGGACATTATCCTAGAGGAAATTATTCAGGAAAATTGCACCAACATTCTACAATGGGAGCAAAAAGTGGAGATTGAAAGAATCCACAGACCCCATCCTATACTTAATCCCCAACTTATAACACCCAGGAATGTTATAGCCAAATTCAAGAACTACCAGACCAAGGAAAAAAATACTACAAGATCCTAAGAAGAAGTCATTCAGATACCATGGAACTACAGTGAGGATAACACAGGATCTGACTACATCTACACTGAAGGACCGAAAGGCTTGGAATATGATATTCTGGAAATCATAGGAACTAGGACTACAACCAAGAATCAACTATCCAGCAAAATTAACTGTATTCTTATAGGGGAAAGTATGGTTATTTAATCAAATAGAAGAATTCCAAGCATTCATAAAGAAAAGACTAGACTTAAGCAGAAAATTTGACGCCCTAACACCGAACTCAAGAGAATCATCAAAAGGTAATTAAGAAATGGGGAAAAACAAAAACAAACAAAGAAAACCAAAAATAATGTTTTTCAAGGGAGAAATGATATGTATCTGTACAAGAAAAAGGGATAATGGTAACTCTTAAAAATTCTTATTATCACCTGGGTAGCTAGAATATACTTATATAGAATATACTTAGAGGGAACAGTAACAAACTTTAAGGGATGAAATGCCAAGAAATAAATATGTATATAGATATATGTATGCATAATTATATATGAACATATATATATATATATATATATATATGTCACTAGAGTTTTTTTAATGAGAATAATACTAAGAGAAATGGAAATAAACAAAATGGGGTAAAATTACATGTCACAAAGAAGCTCATGGTAGGAAGGAGGAAAACATCAACACACAGAAAGGGTAAAGAGGAAGGAGAAAGGAAATACTCAATTCTTAGGTGCATTGAAATTGACCCAATGAGGGAAGAACAATCAAACACATTGGGGCAGAAAACTGAGTTGCATCCTATAGGGAAGTAGAAGGGCAACAGACAGACTGGTGGGGAGAGAAGCAATATAAGGGAGGGAGAGGGTGGGGTAGTTTTAAAAGACAGGAAAGAAAATAAGAGGGGAATAAGAAGGGAGGGGTAGAAAGGGAAGTGAAATGAGGGTGGGAACTAGGGGGACTAATTAAAAACAAAACATTGGTGTAGAAGGAAATAGTGAAAGAAGAAAGAGCAGGACTATGAGTAGAAATCAAAATGCTGGGAAATATACAGCTGGTCATCATAACTCTGAATGTGAATGGAATTAACTCCACATAAAACTCAAGCAAATAGCAGAATGGATTAGAAACCAAAACTCTACCATATGCTATCTACAAGAAACACACATGAGGAAGGTAGACACACATGGGATAAAAGTAAGAGGATGGAGCAAAATCTATTGGGCATCAATTGATAAAAAGAAGGCAGGAGTGACAATCATGATATTTGACAAAGTCAAAGTAAAAATAGATCTAGTCAAAAGACACAGGGAAGGTAATTACATCCTGATAAAATGCAGTATAGACAATTAGGAAATGTCAGTACTCAACATGTATGTACCAAATGGCATAGCATTCAAATTTCTAAAGGAAAAACTAGTGGAGCTCAAGGATGCAATGGAAAGAAAAACTATACTAGTGGAAGACTTGAACCTTCCTCTATCAGAGCTAGATAAATCAAACAAAAAAATAAATAAGAAGGAGGTAAGAGAAGTGAATGAAATCTTGGGAAAATTAGAGTTAGTAGATATGTGGAGAAAAACAAATAGGGCCAAAAAGAAATACACCTTCTTTTCAGCAGCATGTGGTACATTTGCAAAGATTGATCATATACTAAGGAATAAAAACATTGCAAACAAGTACAATAGAGAAGAAATAATAAACGCAACCTACTCAGATCACAATGTATTGAAAATAATAATTATTTGGAAATTTAACAACATGATTCTCCAAAATTGGTTAGTTAAAGAACAAATCATAGAAACAATTAATAACTTAATGGAAGAAAATGACAATGATGAGACATCTTTTCAAAATCTATGGGATGCAACCAAAGCAGTACTCAGGGGGAAATGTATATCCTTGAGTTCATGTATTAACAAATTAAGGAGAGCAGAGGTCAAAAAATTGGGCATGAAAATTAAAAAACTAGAAAGTGAACAAATTAAAAATCCTCAGATGAAAACTAAATTAGAGGTCCTAAAAACCAAAGGGGAAATTAATAAAATTGAAAGTCAAAGAACTATTGATTTAATAAATAAGACTAGAAGCTGGTACTTTGAAAAAACAAATAAAATAGACAAAGTACTGGTCAATCTAATTTAAAAAAGGAAAGAAGAAAACCAAATTAACAGTATCCAAGATGAAAAGGGAGACTCCACCTCTAATAAAGAGGAAATTAAGGCAATCATTAAAAACTACTATGCTTAATTATATGGCAACAAATATGGCAATATAGGTACACAGCAGACATAGAGACTGAAAAGTGACCTCAGGGCAAAAACTGGGGAGGGAAGAAAGAACTAGCATAGAAGTGGCCACCAATACCCAAGAACTACATTCTGCAACTGCCAAAAAAAAGGGGGGGAAGAAGAAAAGAGCCTTGACCCTGGATAATTTCTATGGAGCAAAATCCCAGACTACAGAGGAGACAGCATAGGAATACAAACAAGCAAACACATCCAAACCTTTCAAAAAAATAGAAATTGGTAACAAGCTCGAGAGGATCTTACATTTGAGATGATGAACCAAGTAAGTGAGAAAGAAAAAAAAAACTTGACAAGAAAAGTGGGAAATAGTTCAAAAAGTAAATAACAGTTAAAAAGACAGAATCTCGCACTAGGAAAAAGAAGTCCAGAAATTAAATGAAATGAGAAACAAATTGAAGACCCAAAATAACCTGCTGGAAGCCATGAAAAGCAGGTTAGATCAAACCAAAAAGGAAAATCAAAAGGCCATAGCTGAAAACCAGTCTCTAAAAACTAGAAGTGGGCAAGTAGAAGCTAATGATCTCACAAGACAGCAAGAATAAAGCAAAGTCAAAAGAATAATGAATTAGAAGGAAACATGACATATCATATTGAGGAAGATGAAAGACTTGGAAAACAGTCCAAGGACAGACAATTTGAGAATCATAGGTATAACTAAAAACCTGGAAATAAACAGAAACCTTTACATCATACTACAAGAAATTATCCAAGAAAACTGACCTGATTTTCTTGAACAAGAGGGCAAAATAGACATTAAAAGAGTCCATAGATCACCTTCTATGTTAAATCCTCAAAAGACAACCCCCAGGAATGAAATTGACAAATTCAAGAGCTTCCAAGCCAAGAAGAAAATAATATAAGAAGCCAGAAAGAGAAAATTCAGATATCAAGGAACCCCAATCAGAATTACACAGGATCTGGCAGCCTCAACACTGAAGGACCACAAGACTTGGAATATGATATTCAGAAAGGTAAGAGAATTGAGTCTACAACCAAGGATCACCTATCCACCAAAACTGGCAATATACTTCCAGGGTAAAAGTATGGGCATTTTAAGAAAATATAAGATTTCCAAGGATTTATAAAGAAAAGACCAGAACTAAATGGAAATGGTGATGTCCAAATACAAAATTCAAGAGAAACATGAAGAGGTGAACAAGAAAGGGGGTGGGGGGCAGATTTAAGGGCTCTGGTAAAATCAAATTGTTTATATTCCTATATGCAAAAGTCGTATTTATAAATCACAAAAACAGAGCTGCATGCCACATGCCTATGCAGAGTTCAAGGATTGCATTCTGGTTGCTCTGGACACTGACCCCTGGGAAAGCCACTCCACTCGATTGGACAATTCCAAGGAGCCATTAAAGTGGACAAGCTTAAATAACTTTCTGAAGGCTGAGGATGAAAGGGAGAGTTGAATGACTATGATATTAACAAGGAAAATGAGGAGTTTCAGACAGGAATAGCAGTGAGGGGCTGATGCCTTACAATGGACAGAAAAGGGAAAGACCCAGCTAAAGACTGGGCCACTTTGGTATAGGACTTTGGCCTAAGGGGAGAAACTGTTGGGACAAAAGAGATACTTAACATATGATGGGATTAATTATTCCCACCCAAACTACCTTAAACTACCTATTTTTAGTCCAAGACCAGTGAATTAGGACTTTCCCTCAGGGAGGAACTCTCAAGTGACAAGGTCAAACCTAATATTTTCACCTTTAAGCTAAGTAAACTGGATATCATTAAATCTTTCTAGGCTACAAGTTTGGGAGCTTCTAGATTCCACATTGACAGGAACAATGCCCAAGTTATTAAAAGACTGCCTGCCCTTTGATCCAGCTATACCACTACTGGGTTTATACCCCAAAAAGATCATAAAGAAAAAGACTTGTACAAAAATATTCATAGCTGCACTCTTTGTGGTGGCACAAAATTGGGAAATGAGGTGTTTCCCTTCGATTGGGGAATGGCTGAACAAGTTGTGGTATATGTTGGTGATGGAATACTATTGTGCTCAAAGGAATAATGAACTGAAGGAATTCCATGTGAACTGGGATGACCTCCAGGACTTGATGCAGAGTGAAAAGAGCAGAACGAGGAGAACATTTTATACAGAGATAGATACTCTGTGGCACAATTGAATATAATGGATTTCTCTACTAGCAGCAATGCAATTATCCAGGACAATCCACAGGAACTTATGAGAAAGAACCATGGGAGTTGAAACACAAAAGAAAAACAACTGCTTGATCACATGGGTCAATGGGGATTATAGACTCTAAATGATCAGCCTAGTGCAAATATCAGTAATATGGAAATAGATCTTGATCAATGACATATGTAAAACCCAGTAGAATTGCTCAGTCAGCTGGGGAAGGTGGTGGAAGGGAGGAAAAGAACATGAATCATGCAAACATGTAAATATATTCTAAATTAATTAATTAAACTTACATTCTTAAAAAAGTAAACTTCCTTTACATATAATTGGAGATATTTAATAAAGTTAATAAAAAGGTTAAAAACAAACAAACTCAATATTTCAGGCACTGGGGACTTTTTTGATTTATTATTGGTGGTTGAAAAGAAAAAAAAATACCTTTCAGGATTAACCAAAACACAGAAGAAATATAGTATAGTTAAAGGAGCTCTTTTGTGGGGATTTTATAGGGTTGACCACAGCCAAATTGTTTCTTGGAACTCTTAAGGTCATGGCAGCTTATCTAGATCTTTACTGAAACAGATAGCCAATTTTATGTGAATGACAACCGAATATTCTGATATGATATTCTCATATAATCTGATGATTAAGTTTAGGTAGTGGTGTACTGATAAATATTAAACAACCAGCTTTCTGAAAGAAACAAAAAAGAATTTTAAACACTTTTAAATTTAATGTATCCTATTGTTTCTCTCACTATCTTCTATGGAAAATCAACAAAACAGTACATCAGACCCTGATTTATAATACTTGTCAGTTTCCAATATATAAATGTTCCCATTGAAAATGTAAAAGTCTTCTCTTGGGAAGTAATATCTTCCTACTCCAGCATACCACTATAAAGTCTATTTCTATGTAATAAGTAATTTGTTTATTTTTTTCCTATTGAAATAATTCAATCTATTAACTTCTTTGCTAATATATAGAGAAAATACTTCCAAATTCAAAATGTTCCAGTAATAAAACTACATAATTCAGAAATTTATGGCAGTTTCAAATCTTGACATCACTATCACCTCATTCAGAAAAAATTAAGTAGTGATAAAATGTTATTATATTATTTCAGCATTTTAGAATTTTAATAGATTCAAAAATCATTTAATCAAATATATTTTACAGATTAGAAAACCAACTAAGAAGAGGTTAGATGCCCCATTGAATGGAATCTTAGGTCTGTATTCAGAAAGATCTGAGTTTAAATGATCCTCAAACATTTCCTAAGTATGTAAATTTGAACATGTCATTTAACCTCTGCCTGCCTCAGTATTCCTATATGAAAATAGGACTTGTGAGAACCAGTGGTGTAGCATTTGCAAAACTCCTAGCACTGTGCTTAGCAAATAAGTAGACAATGACTAAATGATATTACTATTAGAATTTATCAAAGTCACAAAGCTATTAGAAAAGCAAGAATTTTAACTCAGGTCCTTTGATTCAAAATCCAGAGTTCTTTGTACAGGGTAATGTTAGATAATTTCTAACACTTTTAATGGTATGAAATGTCTCTAGACCTTTCATTTTATTGTTATAGGAAACTTTCCTATGGAGGAAAATCTACCAAGGCAGTTTTCCTCCTACTCTGCAATTTATAGTTAATTTATAGTTGACTGGGCTTGCTCATAGATTAAATGACTTACTCAGAATCACAAAACTAGTTTATAACAAAGTTATATTTGAACTCAGTTCTTCTTGACTACAAAATCACTTCTCTATCCACTACCCCACATTGCTTCTGAGTATTTTTTATTATTTTTTACTAATATTAATTAACTAAACCTTGATTAAAACAAAAAAAAAAACTATTGACCATTATCACTACTATTAACAGTAGAAACATACTAAAAAAAACAAACTACAGTTGGAACTGTGTCTACACCTTTCCTAAACAGATGGTCATTTCACTCAAACAATGAATAAATTGAATTTAAAATAATCAGCAAAATCTGTTATTCAGGTTGGCTAGGCAATGGAATAAAAATCATTCAAATTACATTCCACATAGAAACTGGCTCTATCTATCCATTTAAAAAATTAATGAGTTTATTATCTCCATGTAATATATATATATATATATATATATTATTATTATTATTATTATTAAGTGGCAGCATAATATGGCAGATAGAGAAGTGGCCAGAATTAGGAAATTTTGCATTCAAGTGCTTCTTATACAACCTCTGTGACATTGGGCAAGTCACCTAATATCTCAGAATCCCAGGCAAAATACTAGCACTGTTAAGACATAGAACACTTGCAGTTCTATGCTGTGAGAGGGATTTTCTTTACTACGCAATCCCCATACCAAATGAACCACAGGATACAACTAAGTCCCAATTAATACAAATAAAAGATATAACAAAATGTTCTCAAGTATATTCTAATTTGCACTATTCAAAGTAATAATTATGCAAAATATGGTAATTGGTTTCAGCCAAATGGTAAGATTTACTGCTGTATCAAAAATGTTACTACTTCACAAGATTCATTATTCGCACTAGTTTTCAGAATTACAAAAAAATATAATAAAGTTCTTTTGGAAGAACAAAAGATCAATGATATCAATAGAAATAATGAAAAAGATGGGAAGGATCAGGGCCTAACAATACAAGATCTTAAACTTATACTATAAAGCAGTGGTCATCAAAACAATATGGTACTGGCTAAGAGACCGAAAGGAGCATCAGTGGAATAGACTTGGGGTAAGTGACCTCAGCAAGATAGTCTATGATAAAGCAAAAGATCCCAGCTTTGGGGACAAAAATTCACTATTTGACAAAAACTGCTGGGAAAATTGGAAGACAGTTTGGGAGAGATTGGGTTTGGATCAACATCTCACACCCTACACCAAGATAAACTCAGAATAGGTGAATGACTTGAATATAAAGAAGGAAACTATAAGCAAATTAGGTAAACACAGAATAGTATACTTGTCAGATCATTGGGAAAGGAAACATTTTAAGACCAAGCATAAGTTGTAAAAAATACACTAAATTAAAATATTTTTTGTACAAACAAAACCAATGCAACCAAAATTAGAAGGGAAGCCACAAACTGGGAAAAATGTTTATAACAAAAACCTCTGGTAAAGGTCTAATTACACAAGTTTATAAAGAACTAAATCAATTGTACAAAAAAACCAAGCCATTCCCCAATTGATAAATGGGAAAGGTAAAGAATAGGCAATTTTTAGATAAATAAATCAAAACTATTAATAAGAACATGAAAAAGTGTTCTAAATCTTTTATAATCAGTGAGGTGCAAATCAAAACAACTCTGAGGTACTACCTCACACCCAGCAGATTGTCTAAAATGACAGCAAAGGAAAGTAATAAATGTTGGAGGGTTATGTGGCAAAAATAGGACATTAATGCATTGCTGGTGGAGTTATGAATTGATCCAACCATTCTGGAGGGCAATCTGAGACTATGCCCAAAGGGCACTAAAAGACCATCTGCCCTTTGATCCAGCCATAGCACTGCTGGGTTTGTACCCCAAAGAGATAATAAGTAAAAAGACTTGTACAATAATATTCATAGCTGTGTTCTTTGTGGTGGCAAAAAATTGAAAAATGAGGGGATTCCCTTCAATTTGGGAATGGCTGAATAAATTGTGGTATATGCTGGTGAAGGAATATGATTGTCCTCAAAGGAATAATGAATTAGAGGAATTCCATCTGAAATGGAATGACTTCCAGGAATTGATGCAGAGTGAGAGGAGCAGAACCAGGAGAACATTGTACACTGATACACTGTGGTACAATCGAATGTAATGGACTTCTCCATTAATGGCAATGCAATGATCCTGAACAACCCAGAGTTATTAATGAGAAAGAACACTATCCACATTCAGAGGATGAACTGTGGGAGTAGAAATACAAAAGAAAAACAACTGCTTGATCAAATGGGTCAATTGGGATATGATTGGGAATGTAGACTCTAAATGATCACCCTAGTGCGAACATCTACAATATGGAAATAGGTTTTGATTAAGGACACATGTAAAACCCAGTGGAATTACGCATTGACTACAGGAGGAGATGGTAAGGGGGCTGGGGGGAAGGAACATGATTCTTGTAACCAGGGTGAAATGTTCTAAATTGACTAATTAAATAAAATAGCAAAAAATAATTAATTTATTAATTGAAGTTAAAAAAATAAATCAACAAAAAATCAAGCCATTCCCCTATTGACAAATGGTCAAGGGATATTAATAGGCAAAACTATCAATAAGCACATGAAAAAGTGTTCTAAATCCGTCCTGATTAGAGGAATGCAAATTAAAAGAACTCTGACCTTACACTTAGTAGATTGCCTAATACGGCAGCAAATGAAAGTAATAAATGTTGGAGGAAGTGTGACAAAATTGGGACACTAATACACTGATGGTGGAGTTTTGAATTGGTCTAACCATTCTGGAGGTCAATTTGGAATTGCACAACTACAAAACACTTTAAAACCAATGAGTTTTGAAAGAATGACTACCTTTTGAACCAGCCATACCACTGCCGGGTTTGTACTTCGTGGTGGCAAAAAATTGTAAAATGGGGTGGTGTCCCTTGATTGGGGAATGACTAACCAAATTGTAGTATCAGATGCTGATAGAATACTATTGTGCTGAAAGGAATGATGAACTGGAGGAATTCCACATGAACTGGAAAGACCTGCAGGAATTGATGCAGAACGAAAGGAGCAGAACCAGGAGACCATTGTGCACAAAGACTGATACAATATGGCACGATCAAATGGAATGGACTTCTCTATTAGCAACAATGCAATGAACCAGGACAATCCAGAGAAACTTACAAGAAGGAACACTATCCACCTCCAGAGGGAACTGTGGGATCAGAAATGTAGAAGAAAATATATATTATCAATCACATAGTTTGATAGGGATATGATTAGGGTTTTGATGTTAAAAGTTTCCTCTATTGCAAGTATTAATAACATGGAAATAGGTTTTGAACAGTGATACATATATAACCCAGTGCAATTGCTTGTCAGCTCTGGGAGGGAATAAGAAATGGAGTGGGCAGATCATGAATTATGTAACCATGACAAATATTCTAAATACAAATGAAAGAAGTGAATTTACTTTGCACTAAGATTATAAAAGTTTGTTGGATGAGTGAGAATTTTTGCTCAAGAGAAACCTTCATTATTAGAAACAATATGGTATAATAGCTAAAGTATTATATTTAGAGTTAGGAATAATTAGCTCCAAATCCTCCATCCACAATTTACTAGTAGTATGTCCCTATGCAAAACAATAAATATTATTATTACTTTACTACTACATACTACTACTATTACTATTAGTTAGAATTTATGTAGTACTTTACATGTTATTTCATTTGTTCCTGATCAATAATTATATGAGGTAGATTCTATTATCATTAAAAAATTTCCAATGAAGAAACTGAGACAGACAACACTAAGTGACTTGCCCTGGACTCAAAATCAGATTTTCCTGACTCCAACTACTGCTGTAGTTGTACCACTTAGATGCCTCTAATTTAATTTTCTTGAAACTCAATCGATTTAGTCACAAAATGGTGACAATAATAATTTCATATACAAGATTATTATAAGGTTCAAATATCATAATCTATGAAATGTGTCAAATTTTGTTTAGTTTTATTAGCAGTTTTATTTTTAGTTGGTTGGTTGGTCTCTCCTGCAAACACAGAAAGTCTAATCTTGCACTGCTTGAGTCTTTTTTGTGTGCTTTCCCCTCCCTTTCTAGTAGTTGTGCCCATTTCAGCCAGTCATCAGGTTTAAGTATTTATATCCATAACATATGTCTAGTCCAGCACAGCCAGATTCTCATTAGCATAATTTCAATGCTGCCTCTCAATCCAGCACCAAGCACAGTGGTAACAGTACAAGTAGCACTCAATTAAGGGCTCCTGAGTTGTTGAATTGAAATCAAAGAAATGAATGAATTAAATTGAATTGAATTGAAATCAAGTACA
The DNA here is from genome assembly GCF_027887165.1 of Monodelphis domestica. Classification (NCBI taxonomy): domain Eukaryota; kingdom Metazoa; phylum Chordata; class Mammalia; order Didelphimorphia; family Didelphidae; genus Monodelphis; species Monodelphis domestica. The sequence continues at coordinate 160,506,832 of NC_077230.1, forward strand.
CAGATGAAATGAATAAAACTTTTCAGCAACTTTATTGTTGTATCTTTAAGATTTAAGAAACATTCTCCCAAGGATAGCTACATATTTCACTATATCAATACAAAAAGGGAGACATTTTAGATCCAAGAAACTTTCTCAAATTTAGTTACTTATAGTTACATATTAGCACAACAATGCTGATATAAATAAAATACAGTATTATATGTAAATAAAATAAAGGTTCGTTTTTTTTTTTCTATGACCTCTATGGTTGCTATAATTTCTTGTTTTTTTTTTTTTTAACATTGAAAAGTTATTGAGGCAACACACAGGATGTTGGACTGTCAGGCAAGTATAGGGGAAAGTTGTGTAGGAGAAGTAGGTAGGAGAACTATTTTTGCCTGTACAATGAACTAGTTATGTGACATTGGATGAGTTACTTAAGCTCTCTGAGTCTCAATTTCCTTATCTGTAAAATGATGTCGTCAGGCTAGGTGGATAATATGAGGCTTTCCTTGATTGCAACATTCCCCTCACTCCACTTATTAGTAATATTTCTTATTTGAAAAGACTTTACTTTGAATCCACTCATTTATTTACATGTTGTCCCCTTATTCTACAGCAGAATATACTACTCGAATCAGGGACAGTTTCATTTTTATCTTTGTGTTCCCAGTAGCTAGTACAATACCTTGCACACAATATGGTAATTGCTTAATAAAGATTAGTTGAACTGAATTAGAAGACACCTAAGATCCTAAGGACCTCTAATATTCCATGATTCTAGGAATTTTTGAGCTCTAGGAAATGCTTTTGATGATGTCCACTAGTCCTTCTCTGCCTCATTCCAATTATAACAGAAACTTACAACACTGGCATGCCAAGATAGAGCTAACCCTTATATTACAGGCTGCTACAGCAGGCTTTTTGTTTTATGCGCTATATGTATCATCAGACCTAATTTGGCCTGTGGTTTATTTTTTAAAGTATTATTGTGAAGCATACAAGGAAAGGGTCCCATGTTGCTGGAAATTGAAGTATTCTAATTCACTGTATATAACAGAAACATTAAAACCAAACATAGATGCCATTAAGGAAAGTGTATGTAACATATTGCATTGTGTGTGTGTGTTTTTTGATAACCCCTTTGTTTTCTTCATCTTTGTTCTCTAGCCAAGGCAAATTGATCCTTATCACAGAGAAGTATCCATTTCAAAATGTTCCTCTTTAAGTAAAATGATGTTATGTATGATTCAGTAATACCTTTCAAAAACTAACTTCATCTTTGGTATCAAATGGCACTGGTACAAACTTGACTCCCCTTAGAGTTTTGTATATTTGAATAACATTTGAGTTCCATTGAATAATGGAAAAGATCTTCAAAGAACTCACAATTCTCTCCCTCATCCTCTTCAAAATTGTACCTTTAATAGGATCACAGGTATACAGCTAGAAAAACCTAATAGGTCATTTTAAAGATGAGGAAACTGAGTTTCATAGTTATTATGACTTACCCAAGGTCCCACAACTAAGTAGCCACTTTATAGCAAACTGTTCAGAATGTGATAACCCAAAGGCATTCTATGATCATAATGGCATATTTATTACAATATATTCAGGGTACTGAACTGGAAAGAGACAGCTCTTTAAAAGCTAAAAATCATCTTCCTTTCCTTCCCCATTATTTAGTATAGAGTATTTAATGAGTTAAAATAAAGCCACTTTTTCAACCATTAGGACCAGATATATTTTGACAGCATAGAAAAATTGGCTAACCCTTTGGTGGTGAGGAGGAGAGGGAGTAGGATTGCTTACAGAGAATTTCTTCCCAATAATTTTTTTAAATGATCAAACTGTGCCATATTATTTGTAACGCTATTAAGAATAATATCTAAAGTACTCAAACTAATTATGCCTATTTTGTAAGATTAATTATCATTAATAATTTAACATATTTTATCATTTAAGTCAGTATCCGTTCTGATCTTTAACTTTAGAGAGCACACTGTATATGTACCACATAATTAGGGCTTATGTATCATATAATTAGGGCTAAATACTAGGAAATCAGGCTAATGAGACCAAATCAAACTGAATTATTTAAGCTTTTTTTCTTTAATTTTAGAGGTAGAATATTTAGTAATTAAATGCTGATTTCATTTTCTTAAACTCACATGTAGCTCATTTGTCTCCTTCTTTGAAAATGAAGCCTCATAAAATGTTTGCCAATGAAGTAAGGGAATAAGATCTCTTACCAAAATATAGTATCAGGATCCATTAAGTGCTAAAACGCACAGGGATGTCCTAAGGGGGTAGGAAAGGAAGCAGGAAATTTGTCTTCCTACCTCTTCTTTCTTTATCCTTCTGGATTTCAGTGTCTTCACTTTTCCCCATAGCTGCTCTTGTCCTAAATAATTCCCTGTTATCTTCTGTTCCATTCCATCAGAATCAGCTTCTGGCAAAATGGCCATAGAGGTTAATAAATTAGCCTTTTAGGTGACTCTACTAACATGGACCACATTTTCTACCTCTGAAGCTTAAATCATATGATGATTAAGTGACCTGACCAGGGTCAGACAACTAAGTGACACAGGCAGGATTTGAATATAGGGTTTCCCTACTCCAAGTCCCTTTATTACTCACTGTCTTTTAGAAGACTCTAATACTTTAAATTTCAGTCTTTATCTTGACTAGAAGTAGAAATACTTTTGAACAGAGCCCTCTTTTTATCTTAGCTTGTCTACACAGTAACATGTATGCAGTCATTATATATAAAATATAATACTTTTATTAACTATTATACCAGTGTGGATGCTCCAACAATACAGAATTTGAACCTCTCCCATTATACAGGAAATTTTACTTATGAGTTGTTATGGGTAAAAAATAAATAAATCTATTACATAGTGACCAACCCTTTGATGATGAACCTCCTTGATCTAAGTAAGAATTCACCAATAAGTCCACATCAAAAACTTTTCTATATATAAGTAAAATCTAGGCTATCGAATTACCTCTATGCCATAATTAGGTATTAAATTTTACCTCTGGCTCAATTTCTCTGGCTCTGGCTCACAGATGTGCAGTTATATTTATGCCTGTATCTACAGCAACTCTAACTATACATGTGTGTGCACACTCCTGTGTATGTACACATATATATATGCATTTCTTTCATGCATGGATTTAAGATCCCAGTGTATATATAGCCCAAGTAAAAGAGAAAATCCAATTTTATTTAAAGTAAATTTTTTTAGTAAAGAAAAAGATAATCTTTCTAAGCAAAGGATGTTTGTTACAGACAACATCATCCAAATGCAAGACCTTTATTCAATGAGAAAGTGTCTTACACACATCTTATACCTAGACTGATGAACTCAAAGTCTACAGGGAGGGAATATAATCTCAATTTATACTGTTCTGGGACAAAGCTAGCTGTCACTCAAGTTTTCTGTGCTATAAAAGAACTTGATAGCAATTATCCAGGTTCTGTGTAAGGATACTACTTAGGATGTAAATTATCATGTGTGGAGCCTACTTATTTGAACTTATAGTTTGTTGTTCTGTATGTTGTGTTCCATAATATTTACTATGAATATCTAACACTATCCCTGCCCTGCACATATCTTTATGTTACACATGTTTTTTCTCATATGTGTATATACACTTGAGTGTGTCTATGTATAAACATAAGTTTGAACTAGATGAATTGTTCATTAAATGTTATAAGCACTCTCCTCTCTTCTCTCCCCATTATTTGGGGTTTATAACTTTCTACTTATCTACTATATAATGCATAAATAATATACATATAAAGTATGCATGTATATACACAATATACATATATGCAGAGTGTATAAGTGTTTAAGAATGAGCAAAATTTCTACATTTCTGATTTGAGGATTTACTGAGCCTTTTTCAGAGCTGTTCATCAACGTCTGGTGTTCACCTGTTATTCAACTGTCACACGGGACTACAAGAAACTGTACTATGTGCAGCAGCCTCAGTCCAAAAAACTATCCCAATAATCTGGTTAAAACAAGTTGAGGGTCATCAACAATATTCAAATCCCATGAATTGGGGGGTTGTCCACTTCAAGCATTTCCCTGGTGGAATTAATTGATGGGAATATTTTTTCCAGTGCCTGAAAAGGTGACAAAAGCAGGCATTGTGGAATGCTTACAGTTTATTTGGACATCTGAGGGGCCTAATTCATCCACTGTATCAGGGCCATGATCACTTGTGATGTTGACTTCTGTCTTGCCATTGGGCATCGACCACTGGAAGAGAGTGAAATTGATAACTTTGTGCAAATATGCCTCACTTAAATACAATTTATGAACAAATCATGGCATCACCCTGTTATTCCATTGGTCCTCTGCAAAAATGAAAGACATACAGTAATGCATATATCCATATGTATACACATATACATAAGAACGTGCATGTATGTATAGAAAACACATAGCCTATATGAGACAGCAGAGATATAATGGCTAGTAGGCTAAGGAGTAAGAATCAGTCATGTCCAAAGATCAAGTTCTTTTCCCAACAGATACAAGCTACTATAACAACTTATCTAACCCCTGAGTGTCCCTGCTGGTTTTGATTTATAAATAAATTGCCTATCTTAATAGAAGGCATTTCCAGATGATGAGTTCTTCACATGCATAATATCTCAGCATTGTTTACATAGATAATATACACATATTTGTATTATGTGTACATGTGTATGTGTATGTGTATACATGTGTATGTGTACAATATATGCAGGCATATATTATATATAACATATAATTATTTTATGTATAAACTATACACACATTGGAAATTTTTATAAAAACCTGATATGTAAAAATCCTGAACTCACAAAGTATCTGTGGAGGCAATTTTTACAAACTAAATTATTCAATTTATAAAAATGATTAACTAAAGAATTCTTTTAAACATTAAACTGTCCTTGAAGTACATGAACAGAATTTTAATTGTAAATGCCAATTTGGTGTATCTACAATGTTCTCTAGATCTTGGTCCCAAGAAAGTTATGTGAGTGGTACAAAAAGCCATAAGGAAGAAAAGAAATGAAACTTCTCTGGGATGTTGAAAAATAGTTCTACCATAAGAATCTTCTGTATCTCTTCTCTTCTGCAGAGGTGTATGCCTCCTGCAGATTTGAGGAAATTGTCAAATATATGGGACTATAAACTTTGACTACATGGATGGTGGATGGATATCTAAAGTAGGAGCTGACTCCTGTGCTCTTTCTTTATTTAACTTCTTGAATTCTAAATCCTTCAAACTTATCTTCTTAGGATTATCATTGTTGTAATATGTTTATTATATGGACAAGCAAATGCACAGCAAAATGCTAATAAGCACCTAAACTTCCTTTCATATCTAAGGCAAAGATACTCAACTTTTGTCTTCATTTCAAATGTTCTTGTCTATCTCTTCTTACATAGCCAAGATAATTTACCCCAGGACATATCTTTATTTAGTCCAGAAGTGTCTTTAACCAGCAGTTGAGGACATAACAATAGATATTTGAGCAAATGGGTGATAATGATGAATATGAAAATTACTCAAGTTATGATGGAAAAAGCACTGGATTTAATATGAAATGGCACATCCCAGATCTTTCACCTACTATGCAACTTGTTGTGTTGTCAGTGTCTGATTTGTTGCGACCTACTTGGGGTTTTCTTGGCAAATTTTCTGAAGTTGATTGCCATTTCCTTTTCTGGGTATTTTTTTTTCATGAAATGAGGCAAACATGATTAAATGTCTTTCTTTTGATCATACAACTAACAGATATCTGAGGTCAAATTTGAACTCAAACCCTCCTGACTCCAGGGCTAGCACTCTATCCACTTTGACACCTAGTTGCACTCAAAATAATAAAACCTCTTTCAGGTTTTTGTTGTTTGGTCATTTTAGTTATGTCTAACTCTCCATGACTCCACTTGGGATGTTCTTGTTAAAGATAGTAATGTGATTTATTATTTCCTTTCCAGCTTCATTATATAAATTAAGGAACTGAGGCAAAATGGGTTGGGTGACTCTTTGGGGGTTACACAACTAGTAGGGACCTAGGGCTGCATTTGAACTAAAAAAGAGAAGTCTTCCTGACTTCACCTAGCTGTCCTATGACTTGTGTGATATTAAATCACTTAATATTTCAGAGCATTGATTTCTTATCTAAAAATATTAGCAATTTGGAAAAATGGCTTCTAACTCTAAACCTCTGATCCTATAATGATCTTGGAGCCATATCAGGTAGTTCTACTAAACTATTTTTGCCATTACTCTCATTTTGCCTACCTTTATAGACTGACAAGATTTCTAGGAAAGGATAGAGAGAGGGATGGAACAATTATAGTAATGAATCCTTTTCCACTTTACTTTTCTTGCCCTCCTACTGCTCTCAGGGGGATATTTCATTATCAGTATCACTTGTTTTTCCAGAGACTTAAGACAATAAAAAAAATCCATGATATTTTCTAGATTGAGAATACCTGATAAAAGCTATACATTATAACATACTTGTAGGTGGCAGTACTAAGTATAAATTGGGTTGGAAATAAAAATATAGGAAGAACATAAATAGGCTCTTTTCCATTCTATAACAAAAAGGACCTGAATATAAATTGGATGTCTCTATTTTTCTGCCCCCCCCTTTTGCTGAAAAAAAATCTTAATTGATATTTTACAAATACATTTTAGTCAACATATCTTTTAAATTAGTATTTCTGCTACTTTAAAGCTGAATACTGGTTATATTTTCTATAGGAAAAGAAAAGTATAGTCACCATTGCCACAATATTAATCATGGGTAGCAGAAAATGACACACACAATTTGTCCAGGAAACAAATATAATAATACTTTACAAATAAATCTCATTTTTCCCCAAAATAAATTTGAAGAGAATTATAAATGGACAGAATGTTAAAGCCTGAGACAGGAAAATAGAGTTCTCCATTCATCACCCAAACCAATAGTCTTATAATCTAATAATTTCCCATAATATCCCCTGATCGAGTCAACATATTTCACTCATTATATTATATAGGCCCCACAAATGCTTTAGATTCATCCCATCACCTGTCTATTCATGCTTCATTATCTTGCTTTGGGGGTCTTTCAAGGATGACTTACTTTCCAATGGCTATTCCTGTCTAAACAGGAATCTGATGTGCCATTTACATCTTCAATGACAAATCAAAACATGGACCCCCATAGTGTTGCACATCACAAAATACATTATGAACCTCATTTGCTAGTGTTTGGCATGGAGAGACCCTCCCTATATTCAAGAAACAAAGCTCTTTGGTACTTTACCTTTAAAGAAGCATGCCCATTCCCCAAGATGGGACCTATATCCAATACAGCATTAAAAGGAGCCACCAGACACAGTCAAACTATCCTCATTAGAAGGTATGGACAAGAAAAATCAAGGTCAACATGGATTCCCCTTCACTTTTCCTATAGTTTCCTCAATGGCACTGAATTCTTGGAAACCATAAAAGACACTGGCCCCTAAGAATAAGTGTTCAGCTCAGATTTAAAAGAACCTTATTTAAATTGGTTATAGTGATAGAAATCAAGACCTACTAGCAGTGGACTAAATAGGAATAGCCACCTTGTAGCAAGGGGCAAAATTTTGATTTCTTTAATCACATTCATGTGCATGTAAACAGACATGGACTCATGGAATATTTTTTTTATCTGGAAACCTTTCCAATGTAGGTCATTCAGAGAAGGCACTTTAGAGACCACAAAGACCAGTTCTCTCCTTTTACAGGTAAGAACATAGAAATGAGAGTGGTAAGGTGACCTAGACAAAGTCACACAGCCATTTTATGACAAAGCCAGGACAAAAACCCTTATAACCCAACTCCCAATCCAATGCTTTTTAATGTAATCTTCAAATAAAGAAAGATAACATATACTATAATAATCATCATCATTGGTATTATTACTGCTATTGCTAATTAAAGCCTTACTGCCAGTTGGCAACTGAACTTTACTGGGACAACCACATTATTCCCCATAGTGACATTATCACATGCTTCCTTGAGTAGCAGCCCATTCAAAATCGACTAAGCTCAAGTGCAGTGATGAACGGGAATCATTAAACTCCGGGCTGTCCCTGGTTTTTCTCTCAGTGTTACACAAACTTAAACAACTCAATGGACAGGCAAGACCTGGAAAAGACAACCCTCTCAGTGCTATTCCTTTTGGAGGACTTTACCAAACCTGGATTCATCTGCAAAAATGAAGAAAATGAAATGCTGGTGTAATAATACACTACTGGCTTCCTTATTCCCTATTCTGAAGTCCTTCACCTTCAGGAGTGAGTCCAAAAGCAAGTTCAAGGGCTGTCGGCATAAAACACGTAGACTGTGGAGGAAGGGGATGGAAATAGTAGCTGTCATGCATATGTTTGCTCACTTGGTAGGAATGTATAGTGCATATTCACCTAACCTTCCCCACATACCACTATGCAAACACTTGACTGAATTGATTTTTTTTTTAAGTCAGGCACTATTCCAGCATAAAAGGTCCATAGGAAAACTGTGAAATGCCAGCACAACTTTCTATTTTTAATTAAATAGACCTCTAAACTGAGTTCAAATGAGAGAAAAAATAGCCATTTCCCAATTTAAAACATTCCATTCTTGATCCTGACAAAGATAGCAGCTCCATAACTTCATTTCCAGCCCAGGCAATGAGATTAATTTCATATCCGTTAATAGAAGAATATTTCAGAGGAACTTGAGCTCAAATTATGCCAATCTGTGACTGTTCCAAAATAAACGCATCAGGTGGCATTTAAATGCAGGTGGCTAACCATTTTATCAGCACAGATATTTAAGCTATTAGAAATATAATTAGAAAAATTAAATTAAACACACTTAATGCAGATTCTAATTCTAGCCCCACTGTCCTTATCATTATGCCATTGCTATAGTAAATTATAAAGTACGCCTAAATTGTACAGGATTGTCCCTGACTGATAGCTGAACTTAGATAATTAAGCTGTTAACCATGTACTTCAGTGGTCAACATGGTTATATATCTTTGTCTTACCACTACTCCTCCTTCCTGTTTCCACAGATCTCAGGGGAGGCAGATGAATGGCACTTGACTCTACCCAGCTACACAGACGACTGATTAGACATAGTCCTTTACCTCAGGTACACTCAATTATATGCCTTTCTGAGAATCAAGCATTTCCTGAAACTGAAAGTGTTGAATCTGTTGATTTCACACATTTTATAGTAAGAGAAAACTGTGATCAAACATGTTTAAACTTTCCATTTTATTTCATAACATGCTTTCTCCTTATGCTTCCACAGGAGGCAAAGAATTTATTAGGATAAACTGAATAAATCTATTTGTCAAAATTATTAAATCATTTGTGAAAGGGCAATGACTTTGTACTTTAAATTAAGCAATCTACTGGGTGTTACTATACATAGGGTTAAAATATAATTTTGGATTGGGGGCATAAACTTGTTTCATTTACCCTGAAGGCCAGTTATCGGGATCCATAAAGGGAAAATATTAAATTAAATGGAACTAGGACATTACAAGAGATAATGCCATATGACTATGTTTGTAGAAATCTTTATTATAAAAAATACAACACCTAATGGACTTGGTGGTATATGTGTATATATCTTACAGCAATATGCAATATGCTATAATTAAGATGGCTAAATGAATGTGAACTCTGAATACAGTTGATGTCAAATTTCCATAAATAATTCCCCTAGGTTTTTCAAGCACACATTTTTAAAGTTAAACTACATATAAAGTAACTGAATATTGGAGATAATTGCAAATGGAAAACAAAATTCTAGATTTAGAGCCTAAGAATAAGGGTCCAGTTCTAGTCTTTTACTTAAATTTGTATAATTGTGAACAAATCATTTAATCTCTATGGACTTCAATTTCCCTAACTGGGGCAAGGAATGAGGAAGAACTGGATGGCCTCTAAGGTATCTTTGAACTCTAATCTATGATCATGCTCAAACTAGACTACTAAACTATTATATTTCTAAATGCCCAAGATTTTGATGTGAATTATATAAGATGGGGGTTGTTTTAGTTTTTACAGATGCCTAATCATGGGACTAGGCACTTAGCAGGCACTTAATAAATATGTTTTTATTGAATAGTTGAAGACGCATACTTAATCACTTAATCTAGTCATCCTAATTCCCCGCCATAGTAGAATAATCTCTTTGAAGCAGGATTATTTTTCATTTTGCCTTCAAATCTCATACACAGGACACAGTGTCCTGACACATCTGACAATTAATCAATGGAGTTTATAAATAAATAATAGATTTGGCTTGTTGGGTTGAATTGCAATATACAGCTGATAAACAAGAGGCTTTCAATAATAAAATTAAATTAATCAAACATGAATTGCCTATGGTATTCAAAAATTTTTAAAGTGCTAAGGCTATATAAAAAGGAAAAAAAGAAAATGATCCTTACCCTCAAGTACTGTATATTCTTGGTGTGGGAGTATAGGAATGGTAAGAAGAAGAAGCAGAAGGACACAACTTATATAAAGTAAGGAAGTAAAAGCTAAAACAATTAAGAAAAGAACAAAACTTGACACCTAAAAATGGTGGATAGAATGCTGGACTTGGACTAAGGAAGATGTGAGTTCAAATCCTTCCTTAACCTCTCTTAACCACAGTAAACTTTAGTTTTCTCAAGGCTAAGATGGAGATAATACTTGTACCCATATCACAGACTTGTTGTGAAGAACAAATGACATAGAATATGTAAAGCAAAGACTGAGAATGCTATAGAAATGCTAGCAATTATGAGGATCATGATTTGAAATCTATTTTTCCTTTTTAATTTCACATTTTGAATAAAACTACAAACTTAATAATACCAATTGAACAATGTAAATGAGGTAACAGAGTGGAGGAGGTAGAGAGATGACCTCAGAAAAAGGAAAACCTGAGTTTGTGTGCTACCTACACATAATGACAATATGGTCCTCATGGTCTGGGCAACTTTAGACTACAAATTGAATAAAAAATATATTACTGCATTAATGAAGGGGATTTCCTCATTTAAAAATATATATATATATATGTATACATATATACAAATATATCTAAATGAAACCAAAGGTGCTATCTCTATCCCTTAACTATGTATACTATCAATATGTGAAATGAATCCATGATATACATTATTTTAGCCCCAAATCTGAAAAACAATACATATATATGTCTAAATTATTATTATCATTATTCTTATCATCATTACTATCTTATTATCACTATACTTTGAGAAGGTTGAGAAAAAAAATACTACTGGAAAGAAATGGTTGGTTGTAGGACCCAACCAAGAAATCTTTTAAATCTAATGGTTTAATCATATGCCATTTCTGGACCCATGAGATTTAGATTTAGTTAGATCCCTGAACTTTAGGCTAAGTTAAACCTCAAACAATTTGTGTCTCATTGGGCTTTTAATGACAGTACATGTGATTTCTGAACAAGTTCAGGAAGAGGTGCTTCTTATAAGCATGATAGCTGCTTGAATTAATTAAGCTAATTGGGTTAATTAATAATTAAGGTAATTCTTTTATTATTTCCTCACAATTCAATCTCTCTAAATCTTAGTCATCTGTCTTGGCCAGAGATGCTAAAATCAAATTATGCTGGTATTTGATAATATACATTAGATAATAGATCTTAGTTCATTTCTAGTGATATTTATTGATCCTATACTAGAGAAGGCAAACCCTTTATTATTAAAGGTTTTTAAGAAAAATGACCATATTCATTAAATTAAGCAGTCTCATATAAGGGCAAGAGAATATATTTAGCCACAAACAAGAAGTGTTGTTTTTTTTTAATAATCGCTACCATGACTTCCAACCAAAAGCAAAACACTCTTATTTGTCAGCTTTTAATCATATGGAAATTTATCATTGACATTTATCCTCAACATACAATGCAGATGTCTACATGAAGATTAAGTATTTTTAATCTTCTCATCTCTATTGCTTTTACAAAAGGCAAGGAGACCATGAGGCTATAGAATTACAGAAGGTTTGAACTGATACTTCATAAGGACAATATGATTCTTTTGTCTTCCATGTGAGTGTGTCTGCTGGCAGGCAACATGGCTGCTTTTTTCTATTACCTATACAATAATTCCTGAAAAACTGGATTTCAGAAGCATTATAGTATAGTAGAAAGACCACTGAATTTAGCATGTAAGAGTCAATGTGCCCAATTCAAATTACAACTCTTGTCACTTTCTACTTGTGTTCATTAGTCTTTCTGAGGCTCAACTTCCTCATCAATAAAATGAAAGATTTGGATTCTGTTCTCTGAGGTCTTTTTCAACATTTTGACCCAATGACTTTGGGTTAATCATAAGACTTTTGTGAGCCTCAGTTTCTAAATGTATAAAATGTGGGTGATGGTAGATTAAATAATACAAGAGATCCCTTCTTGCTAAAAATTCTAGGTGATTGTCAAAACACTAAATTGTATGTTTGCATTTTTTTCTAGTCAATACTTTTATGTTACGTTACCTCCACTTTTTCTCTTTCCAGTAGGTGGCAATGCAATAGCACCTGTGCTGTTCAGCACCAATTTCCATTGGGCCACAATTTTCAACAGAATTTTCCCAAAGGCCAAATTCAGTCATATGTGATAGGAAAGTCATGTGTCTATTAGCATATAATTTATATATATTGTGAATCCTTAACATTCACATATTTAACTTTTCCCACCTCAAGCATTACCATGATTTTATGAGTGATATAATTTTCACTCTCATGAAAACCATTCAGATTTGCACAGGAGAAAAACATGAGAGGGATAATGCATGCAACTTTGATATTCCACTAGGCATGTCATTGGTCTTATTCACCCTACTGTTATAAAGCACTCTTCACGCTCTTTCCATTGTTCACTGCTAAAACTCAAGTTTTTATGTGGCAATTATGCCCCTAAATAATAGTGTAAGTTCTTTGGGCTCTAAGGCAATGTTAAGAACTCATCAATCTCAGTGTTTTCCAAAAAGCAGAAACAAAAGTCTGTAAGGGCAAAAAATAGTTAATTATAAAATGTACTGGATTATATTTAAAATAGGGTGGCCAGGAATTTAATTTATTCCAAAGAGATCTATTTACAATTGATCTACAAAATATAGGAAGAGTGAAGTAAGAAAATCAGAGAGAGGATAGGGTAAGATATCTAGCCTAAGCACTAAGTAATTCACTCCTGGTGGCTCAACCCCCACCAGGGAGAGTTAGTCCTCAGCTGGCCTCAGCAAAGTCAAGGGCCTGGGGAAGTCTCTCTCAAGAGGTAGTTCTCTCCTGAGGCTAGTACACACACACACACACACACACACACACACACACACACATATAAATTTTTTTTCACCACGTGTCCATCCTAAGGAAGAGATTTAAGAACAGCCTTACCAGGAACAGGGTCTCAGGTCCAATCAGCAGATTCTATTCCAGTCTCAACTCCAATTAATGAAGAACTGTGTCTCAGGAAGTTGTAATTGCTCTTAAAGATACTTTCTTTTGTGTCACTTCCTGTGACTTCCCCTAATTTTACATCTACTAATCACAGTTGAAGCTTTGCTTTAGGATTGCCCAGGGATAGTCAGTTTAATTCTGATTCATCACCCACTATTGCACACTTGGATCACAGATCTCCCCCACTCAAGTATGAATGGAGTGTTTACATGTTTAGTGATTAAATCTAAAAATGGGAAGGGGTGTTAATTTAATTTTTACAATCAGGGGAGAGTTAATTAATTTCATTTTCACAATCAGGAGAGAGTTAAATTTAATCTTCACAAGTCCCAGCAACTTTTCTCAGAGTAGGAAGGCTTACAGGAGTATAATGCACATTAAAACACCCTCACACTACCATCTGACACAATGCAAGGTAAGATTCAGGTGAAAAAATGTTTTAGAATTAAGAATTGTATTTGTCATTTGGAATTTATGGGATTATAGATTCCATATGTTATGAAAAGTGAATATTTGAAATCAATGTTGGTTTTTTATTAGAGATGTTAGCATAAAAAGTCCCAGAATTCTAGGGAATTAGATTTACTAGCAAGAAAAAAAATTTTGCATGTTAACAGTTGTATTTTATATACTGCATTTTATGGGTTATTTTATGGTTACTGTGTCAAGATAAGTGCATTTGATCAGGATTAATATTTTGTTATGAAGAATTGTAGGCGGAAAGGTGTATTCTCAGCAATCTCTAGTGAAAGATTATAGTTTATGATGGTCCCAGGAACCTAACCCCCTATTTTTCATAGATTCAATGTATCAACATTCTTTTTTTTTAACTTTCATGGCATTTTTAAGGAACATTGCCCCTGTGAAAGTTGAGGATTGACTGTAATTTAAATGTCTTCATCAGATGTCATTGAGTCTTAGACACAGAAAACACCTTAGAGAGCATCAAATACAAATCTTTCATTTTACTAATGACACTGAGACATTGAGAGGACATTAGTCTAGAAACCAAGTTGTATTACATCCAATTCACCCCCTTTCAATTGTCCATTGAGCATAATATTCAGTTTTAATTCTTCAGATACAATAGTATTCCATGACTTATGGACAGACAAAAATACCAAAAGAGGCTTTATATTCAATATGTTTTCTTCATTTCAATGAGTCTGGGGTCATTAAAGGGTATCTTCTTTCCCTCAAAGTTTGCAGTTTCTATCCAAAATAATTATGCTAATAGACAAGCTACATAAGTTGTCCATCTAATTACATACATATAATTTAAACAATAGGCAGTCTTCATGAATTTTGTTTTTCCTATGATCAAACCCCATTTTAGTTGTAAAGGATTTCACCAAGAAGTTTCTGAAATGCTAAAAGATTTTGGGCAACCACTATGAAATCAACATGAGAAGAGCATCTGGGCTTCTGGAAGACCTCAACATCTATAGAGATTCTGTCTTCATCTTGAACTCTGCATTGACTCTCTGTGGCAGGTGCAACTACCTTTGAAAAACACATGTAAGTCTTTTATTCCCCATCTGACATTAATGTTGAAAAGATTGGCTAATAAAAATATCTCTTATTTTATAGATCAAGGAAATTTTTTACAATTTTAGCATATGCATTAGAGAAACATCATTGTAGGACAGCCATTAGGTTAACACTTTGCTCTACTGAAACCAAAGTTTATTTTTTAAATCAACACATGAGTAAAATATGATTTTGTATTTTCTGCCTTTTGGGGTCACTTATATAAAAAAAAGACAGGGTTTCCTGTAGAATATCATTTGCAAAAATGGGCTGTTCTCTACTTATAAAGTTATCAAGAATGCACAGTTTACATGCTTATTATTATCTCATTAAAAACAATAATAACTATATTGGAATGTAGCTAGATTGGAATGCAGCTTTTTGTTGCTAGAATTACCTTGAGCACTTTTTTTGTCCTTGAAGTCCAAGATTTTTTCCACACTTTTAACATTTAATCTACTTCATAAGTTGAGGATCACTCTCTCTGTGTCATTATAAATGTGTCATCTCCAGCACAGATCTCTGCTATATAAACTTGTTCCAATTCAACTGCTTCTCCCTATCTTTCTTGGGAAAATAGCCCAGTAGTTGGCATTTATTAGATACTTAATAATTTTTTAATTTATTGCTTGTTAACATGATTTCTGAGTGTTCTATGAGCATATAAAGACTGCAGTGCTAACATCCAAATGTGATGCCTTCATCAAATTGAATGGTAAAAGAATTTGTAATAAATACCTAAATAGCAGAGAGGAAAAAATTCATTAAATTAAGCAATCAATAGGACTAATAGCGAGAAAGGATGATAAAGGCTAGTTAGAAACATCTCCTATACCACTAATATTTGGTATAGGGTAATACTAAACTATTGAATATCCTAGAAATAAATTAGAATGAATGTATATAGAATGAATATAACTTAAGTGGGCAATGATGAAAATTAGTTTTTTAATAGAATTTGACATAGTATTGAAGATTTCCTTTAAAAATTAATTCGTGTTTGAATCTTAGTGACAGTATATGAGATCCCATTCATTTGTTACTTGTAGTCCTCTGGTCACAACAACTTTAGTTGTATTTTGTAGTTCTAATTTTAATTCAATTTGACAAAATTTTATTCAGTGCCTTCTATATACAAAGCAACATAGATAAACTCTAGTGATAAAAAAAGCAAGATGTTGACCTTTTCCTCATGGTGTTTACAATCTAGTGTAATAAATTGAATAAATAAGTAATATTTTTGTCAGAACATGAGTGTCATGACATGATACAAACAAAATGCCAATCAGAGGAAGAAGAGATGGCATTCTATTCACCAAGAGTGTAGTTGAAAAAGTCTTTAAGGGAAAAATTTAGCAATTAAGATGAACTTTGAAGGACATATAAGATGATGAAAAAATAAAACAGAATAAGTAAAGTCAGAGGAAAGCATAGAGAGTTTTCAACCAATCAAAAAGTAACCCAATTAAATTGGAGTATTGAATTTTGTGGAGGTAAATAATTATAAATGAGGTTAAAATATGGTTGGGAACCATTCATATTTCAAGCCATGAATGCCTAGATTAAAAGATTCTATAAAATGAGTGGAGTAGAAATTTATCATTTGTTTATATGTAAAGAAAGTTAGTATTAAAATTCTTTCATGGCATCCATTTCTTTGATAGCAACATTACATAGATGTGTGCTTTTTCTCATAAAATATGACTGTTGAAGATCATTTGATAGCTTTTTTGGAAATGCAAATGTATGCCTGCACATGGATCTGATTTTGTTTATAGGAGAAAAATGAATTAAGGAGCAATGAAAAATGTGGGCAAATTCAAGTGCTAGGTACTAGAGTTATACTGAGGAAGAAATAAAACCATTAATGAACTAAAGGAACTTCCACCTTACTCTGTGGATAGAAGGTCATCACAGATGCTAATATTGTAAACAATAAAGTGTTAAATAAATGTTAGTTATTTTACTTTTTATTCTGGGTTTTACTCTATGCTTTCAATAACTCCCTTTAACTTTATAATAATGATTCCCACTTCTTCCCTGCCTCACTGGGCCAGTCTTTCCCAGCAATTTCTTATATTCTGGAACATTCTTAACACATGCCACTCAACATTGAAATATTGCAAAAGTTCTGTGCTAATTGCTTAAAAGTCATACTTGAGTTCTAGTTGATTTGCTTAACCAAGTTTAATGAACTTAATTTACAGTTTGGATTAAGGTATTACTTCTTCCAGGTGCCAATTTGTATTCCCAATGAAAGATAATGTGATTTAAAGGGTTTTGTGTAATAAGAGTAATATCAGGGATGAGGAGCAATGTGTATGTATAGGGGAGATACTTCTTTGCTTATCCTAGCTTCTATGCAGAGCCCTATCCCCCTGAATCTGAGCTCCCTAATCAGGGGCTGCATCTGATTCTATGGCTTTTATAACTTCCAGTGCATCGTTGGTGCCTGACAAGAATATAATTAAATTAGGAGAACCTTTTCCTTCAAAGACAGAGCCTGTTCAAATCAGTTTAGCCTTCAGAGTTATGAAAAATACACAGGCTTATAGGACAGAAGGCTAACTGGAAGGAAAACCAGGCATCAGTTCTACATGAGGTCCAACAGAATTCTCTTCTTTCTCCTCAATCAATATTTATTTTGCATATGTCATTTGAAAATGTTTTGTTGCTGAATCATTATTATAGGTCTTGTCTATAGAGACACTCAATAAATAATGAAGCAGTTGGTGACCCAGTGAATACAGTACTAGACCTGAAGTTAGGAAGTTATCCATTCAAATCTAACCTTAAATCCTACTAGCTCTGTGACGTGGACAAATTATTTAATCTCTGTCTGCCTCAGTTTCCTCAGATATAAAATTGGGATAGTTACCTGTTTATAAGAGTTGTCATGAGGATAGAATGAAATAATATTTATAAAGCATTTTCCTAACCTCAAAGCACCACATAAATAATTGCTAGCTTTTATAAAGGTCTGTTAGATTTGATCAAGTTATTCACCAAATTCACTTGAAAATGCCCCTTTTTGGTTACAAACTTGTAAGTTCTGTTTCCATTTTTAACAGGATCTATTTCAATTCCCTTGTAAGCATGAGTAATTCATATACATCTCACCTCCTTTATTAATATTGAGCACCAGAGAAAAATCATATAACATTTTCAGAATCGAGATTTTCTAGATAAATAGCAAAGTGAAAAGATTATTATTCATAGTACAAGTTAGCTCCTTTAGATATATACCTGTGTCTGTCTGTATGTAAATCCACCATGTTTAACTGAGTACATCAGCACTTGGAGATTGAATTACCCACAACCCAGGGATAGAAATAATTATATTAGAGCTCATTTCAGATCATGTAGTTCTCTATTAGTAATTGTATTGGGCTATAGAGACACAATCATTAGAGACATAAAATGGTCATTTTGTATATTAGTAGTAAAAGAAAAGATAGTAAACCTTTAAGGAGAATTCATAAAATACGTGCTTTCAACTCAGAGCTAAAACATTGATTAAACTATATACTACAAAGATGAACCCTAAAAAATAATAATCCAATAAATCATACAAGGCAGTGTCTTTAAACAACTAACATTATTTGAAATAATATCAATCATTGATGACGACAAATATGGAACATGCCAACATATATTTTTATTTCCCAAATTAAGATTCCACTCCTCCTCCCTCCTACTCTTCCCTTCACCATTTTTTTTTGCAAAATGTTTTAGAAAGAAGGCATTTGTAACTCTTCAGAGTAGCCTAAAAATGCTGAGAAGCACCCTGTAGTCAGAAATCTCTGTGTTCAAATCCTATCTTCTACAATTATTACCTGTGAAATCAGAAGTAAGTCATTTAACTGTTCAGTATCTCCTGATAGCTCTCAGAGTTCTTCACCTTTTTGTGTTTATGAATTCCTTTGGCAGTCTGGTGGAGCTAAGGAGCTCACTTTAAAATAATTTAAATGTATAAAATAAAATGCATAATATTACAAAATAAAATAAGTATATTCAAATATGGTTTAAATATTTGTATATCTATATATATCAAGTTCTATATATATTATTTTATATATTATATATTATATATTATATATGTTATCTATATTATATATTTTAACATTGTATATCTCTATCTATATGGGGGGGAGGAAGGGAGGGAGACAAAGGAGAGAAGAAGAGATAAGAAACGGGTTGTGGATATGTATACATTTGTATACATAAAAATGGTCTCCAAACTGAAAATTCTCCTCTATAATATATCAAAAGTCATCTTTCTTCTCTTTCTCTTTCCTTACTCCACAAAACCCACACATAAAGCACATCAAGATATCTTAAAGGATCAAGAACCTTATTAAAACAAATTTGGGATATTATCCTTCCTTGATGGCTTCCCTTCTGTGACTCTGTTTCTTCTAGAGTTAATTCAAAGTAATTAAATCAATCTGTCCTCACAGTCCTAGGGCATTGGAAGGAATCATTGATTAACATTATGGTAAGGTACTTAGCATCATACAGAGTTGAATAATCACTATCCTGAGAAAAGACCAATGTAATAGAGCAACTAACTGCTTAAAAATATTGCAGTAGCTTTTCCTTTGGCTAAATCCATCTTTCATGGGATACTATAGGGGAAGGCCAGCAATTCTTTTGGTCTTTGGCCAGCAGTTCTTTAGATGCTCCAGCTTGTGTATTTGTAATGTTAAACTACTACTTCCATCCTTTGAAATGTTTGTTTACCTGCAGGTGCATTAGGAAAAGCCCACCTCTTTTTACCATCTCTGTGAAAGGTTAAGTATTTAAATCATTCTTCCCAAAGGAAAATGAAGAGGGACCGGAGTAGCCTAGCAAATTGTAGCTTAATGGATTTTTTCTTTTGTACTTTTCTCTAAAGGCTATTTAAGTGATGACCTCGATGAAATTAATTAATGCCATCCCAATGAAAATTAGCATGTTATTCCTCAATGTTGAATGGGAAATGGGGGAAATTTCCTATTGGCTTCTCTGTAAGGAATCTCTCTAGAGCTGATTTGGCTGGCACGGCATGTTCTTCACTAAACTTTATGGTAAAATAATCAACAGGCCAAGATTTAAAGCTTATCTTAATTATGTAATATCAACATTTAAGTACAGGAAATTGCCTAAATGACTTGGGCAAGAAGTCACCAAAACCTTAGGTTAAGATCAGGAATATGCTAATAAAATGTTCAACCACAGGTTCTCCAATATACTTTAAAGTTTAATCTGAAAAATTAATGTTTTCTCAACACTTTCTTAAGTCTAGAGAATCAACAAAACAATAGTTCAAACTCTATAGTATTTGCCAGTTATTGATAGATAGATGTTTACATTGAAATTTTAACAATCAGCTCTCCTGAGTTAATCAGAAATGGTTCCAGCATACCTCTGATTGGAACTTAACCAAGACAGAGACTTGAGAGTAGAACAAGGAACTCAGAAATGCATTCTCTAGAAACATGATGCACATAGGATGCTGACACACACATCCTAGATTTCCCAAAACTTGGCCATTGAATTTAATGGTGCCCTAAATCTCCCTTCCATAACTCAATTCATTTGCATATTTTTGCCACTAGGTGGACTTTATGTCTAAACAATATAGGTACTCTTCTATATGGAGCTTTGACAATCTCTTTGCTAGCTGCCTCTTCCAAGCCCAAACTGGCATCTATTTACTTTGAATGAGGTCTATCCTGAGAGAATGTAAGTTCCTTGAAGACAAGAGGATTTTGTTTTTGTTGTTATCTCACCGGTGGCCAGCTTGGCATATATTAAGTACCCAATAAAGATTTGATTGATTGATCAATTGATTACTTTAAGGAGAAAGGGCAAGCCTTGCTTCTAAAATTTTTGTGCCAAAGAAGCAAAAGCGCTAGTCCAGGATTCAGGAGATTCAATGCCATTCAATGCAGTCATCAAAGCTTTTCATCTCAGTCCTCAGTTTTACAAACTGTAAATCAAAATGTTTGGATTAATGGCTTTCAAAGGTCACAACTGACTGAAATTCAAAAACTTAATGCTTGAAATCCCACCATTACAGATTCATTTCTATGTCCTAAATATTATTTTCTCATAGGACTGTAGATTCAGAGATATTAAGAATCGTATAGATCAGCTCTTTATTTTACAGGTGAGAAAACAGAGGCCAAGAGAAAGTGAGGGACTTGCCTAAAGTTCATATATTTAAGAACTGGCAAAGGAAATATTTGAACCTGTATCATCTAGTCTGTTGATCTTCCCATTGTACCATGGTGCTTCTGTGGAATCCTCTTTTAAAATACAAATACTATTAAACCAAAAAAATAAAAAGTCCCTCAATGGGACCCTGGTATGACTGCATTATCAGGTCTTTTTGTTCCCCATAATACTAGAAACTGGAGCATCAATAGAATCCTGGGTGTATGGTCATGGAGAAGGGACATTAAAGGAAGTAGGAGGAACTATGGGAAAGACAAGGATAGGGAGTTTCATATTTAAAAACAAAATCTTTTCCTGAATTAATGTTGCCTAGTATTGTCTAGTATATATATATATATATATATATATATATATATATATATAAGCAGAACAATTGTACCCATCTAGAATCTTCAAATTTCAATTATTTTGAAGACTCTTTAAACACTCATATTAATATCATGAATGATGTAAAAAGTACTTTACATTTGGTAAAATCATCATGTTATAGTTATAATTCTTGCCTTAAACGTGTTCATATACATGCATATACACATATGTCCATTTTACTACTAAAATCAGTAAAAATGAACGTATGCACAAATGGATTAACATTAAAATCAAAGTAGTCATGATTATTTTAAAAACACAAATCCTACTTGAAAGGAATATCTAAAATATGAAGTCAAAACTGAAAAAAAATGGTCCAGTGAGCAAACTATCATTTCATTTGTATAAAATACTAGTGTTCAACTTGTCTATTATTTTGTAGTCTGCTTTTTGGCGGGATACCTTTTTTAAGAGTTTCATTGCATGTAGAATACCTGATCTTGTGGTCTCTTCTTCATCACTACAGAGGGCAGCAGCAGACAACAGAGCTCTTTAGCTTACAGAGAAAATGTTAAACATTTCTAGTAAACAAATGTGCTAAAGAGCATAAATGCATGCTTTAATCAGACCAAATTTTATTTTGCCTTCACATTCAAGATTTATCACATATTTAGCCTTTCTCTTTAAGAGAAAAGGAAATGGTTTTAGAAAAAAACCCTAGAAATCCTGGATCATTTCTCAAGTTGAGTCTGTTAGATTTTACGAATTTACCACAGCCAGAATTTAACAACAAGTCTCACCATCTATTCAGGTTATATCATGGCAAGTAATTGCCAAATGACTCGTTTTTTTCCCCTTTCTCAGGTTTTTTTTTTAATTCTAACAGTAGATGTGTTTTACAACATATAAATAGATAAAATAATAAAACATATTTTTACCTGCTCAGAACTTTAACCTGCTTTCCCCCCCTAAGTTTACATTCAAAGATGCCCTCACATTGGTGCTTCAGGGTAGAAATTAATGTGGAAGACAATTTGAAGGGATGAGCAGTAGCACTTGATTCCTAGGTTGGTTGCATATTACTAAGACTGATTGTACATGCAAAGGAGGGCAGCAAAGGTCTTATGATCAAAAGGGAAGAAATGACTGACAACAGAGAGCTAGTTCAAAGGAACTAATGGAATAATTAGTCCCAAAAAGACCAAAAAGACTGAAGAATTCATGATGTCATAAAAAGCAGAGCTACTTAAATTGGATTAGAAAATAAAAATGACATGAACATTGTAAATATTCACAGATCACATCATTGACGTGTAATGTGCCGTTAAATGATGTCAAATTAAAGGGGAAATTACATGTGTTAGAACTAGGATGAATAAAAAGAAGACATTTAAAGATACATGGTCCTTCAAGTGAAAATCTCTAACATATATTACATAGATGATCATCACACAGACAGTGAGATGAGATGAATGAAATATAAAATAAAACTGGAGGAAGGAAATACTGGCTAAAAACAACTCAATTTTAAAATATCATAAATGGTAGTTAACTGAAGTATAGGGCAGTTGCTATAGAAATTTATTTTCATATAAAGGAAACCCAAACAAAGTGACAATCAATATCTTCAGGTTTCATCAAACACAGTTAAAATTTGTCCTAGTTTCAGCTTTCAAAATCCTGAGCTTTCTGTATGTACTTGAGAAGTAAGGAGAGAATTTATAGGCCAATTTTGATTTACATAGAATTCCTTTTTGTTGTTATTAATGTAGATAGACATTTATTTTATATTTATTTTGGGAGTTGGTTTTGGAAATGATAAAAGCTACAGGAACCATAATATATTTCAGGTAAAGTCTTTTGATAATCAGTTTAGTCATTAATATATAGATAATCTGAATTTATCCCACAATTTGAAGCATTGATACTTAAGTAGTTTCAAGGCATTAAATATTGACACAAGTTACAAGATCATGTTCCTTTATATACACACCTCATTTTTAATGAATGCTTTCAAAAATGGAAAAATGGATCAAATTTTAGCAGTAGTTTCTTTTTATAATTTTGTTTTTTAAACTGATAGCTCACAGTAACAAGACTGTATCTTAAATTCATATCATATGAGCTAGACTTTATTAGGTTGATGGAAAATGGGCTTCTAACTTTCCAGTTCCTTCTTCTCTAAGCTTTCCTGAATTCCAAAGACTTTCTGATCTCTTTTCCTAAGAGTTTGAGGTTTGTGCTCAAAGACTTTAAAATGAGTTACAATGTGACAAATATCATAAGAAGCCTCTAAATATAATATATAAAAATTGAAGTTATCTTCAACCCTATGACTTTACGGTTACGGAAGCTGAGATAAAGAGAGAAACCAAGTTATTTGTTCCTCATCACACAGGGCAGGATTCGAACACACTTTTTCTGTACCCAAAGTCCCCCAAATCCAGCGCTTTTTCCATAATACCATAACACACTGGAATTTACATCATATCCGTGAATTTAATATTTCCCCTAGTGCAGTTTTTTTAAAGTTCTCTAAATTTCACTTTTTATTATCTCTAAAGTAGGAATAGAATGTTTTATCTACTGCCCAAAATCCCTGGAATGATCAGATGAAATAATGAATGGTTTCATCTAAACAAACAGAGATATGTCAAACATATCCCAATTGCACAATAAAGGGATTTTTCTGAACTCTCAGAAATTTGCTCGCCGACATAATTTAGTGGGAAACATAAAACAAAGTGACTATAATTTAAGTTTCAAAGAAATCACCACAAAATTACTTTGAGTATGTTGTAGAGATTTGCCATTTGGGCAACTATATTTAAACATCTCACAAATATTATTGAAGGTGATTCTTCTCTACACATAATGCTACAAAGAAAGAATTACCTCCCATAAGATGGATAGAACTTTTGTCATATTTATGCAGAAGAGCAAGAATTAAAATCCTCTTATTTATCTATCCTATGGCTCTAGTTAGAGTCTTTGAATGCAAGGCTTAAATGGGCTAAGATAATAGCTAGGAGACTTGGGTTCAAGTTCAGACTGGCACTTAGCTTCAATTTCTCCATTTAAAGAGAGAGGATAATGTTGAATTAACAGCTACTATTTGTACAGCACTTTAAGGTTTTCAAGGCATTTATCTCATTTTGTTGCCATAATATCCCTGACTGGTTGATACTATTATTATCCCTACTTCATGGGTGAGCAAGTTAAGGTAGACAGAGGTTAAGTACATTAGTATGTTTTGAAGCCAGATTTAAAATTAGATCTTTATGACCCCAGACCCCAGTGTCTATCCACCATGTGACTAGCTTCCTAACAGGTTGGATTGGGAAAGTGACCTGAATGTGTTTAATAAGATTATGGAATCTGTAAAACTTTCTTCTGTAAAGATGTATAATTTCACTTCTTTCATTAATGCAGATCAACATCTTGTCTTAGAGATTTAGCTGATAATCTGAGAGTTTATATACCTTGCCCAGGGTGACACAGTTCTTACCTATCAGATGCACAGGTTCAGAACATCATTTGCCATGCTCTGCTACTCCTCCTGTAAATGATAAGTAAATGCTAGTTGTAATTCATGAATAAAAGAAGACATAGTTACACAGAGTGTTTCTACAATGTTTCATATAAACTCAACCCATTTTGCCTTCTCACATACAGCACAAAGTCAACATTTCTATATATCAAAGATCAGTGGGAAAAAAGGACAGGCTCTTGTGGTTGTTGTTTGTGGTGGTAGTGGTGGTGGTATTCTTGCTTTGATGTTCTTCTAGCAAATGTATAGGAAAAGTAACAGATAAAAGAATGATTTTCATTCCTCAGGGTTCATGAAGAAATACAGTGTCATATAGACCTATAAGAAGGAAATTGGACTTATTTATGAATAATATATTACTTAGAAACTAAGTAAATAGAACTTTTAAAATTAAATGAGCCCTTCAGTTTTCAGTTCTTTGCCTCCACAAAAAGATATACATATGGTGATATAGATATAGATATAGATATAGATATAGATATAGATATGATATCCATTGCCATAGAAGGAACAGAGTCAGAATGCAGATTGAAATACACCATTCTGGAGACAGCTAAGTGCCTCAGTGGAATGAGAACTAAACATAGTAACAGGAGATCCTAGGTTCGAATCTAATCTCAGATACTTCCTAGCAGTGTGACCCTGAGCAAGTCATTTAACTCCCATTGTCTAACCCTTACTGCTCTTCTGCCTTAGAACCAATACAAAATATTTATTCCAAGATGGAAGGTAAAAGTGTTTTTAAAAAATCATATCATTATTATTCACTTGATTTTCTACATGAATTTTATTTCTAGTGTAAGAAATATATTTTTGTTTCACAGCATGATAACCAGGGAAATGCATATTATATCATAATATATGTACAACCTATATCATATTACTTACCTTCTTAGGAAGGAAAGAATAGGAGGGAGGGGGGTGAAAAGAATGAGTCATAGTTTTTGGACATAAAAATATGGGAACTGGTCTTTCTTGGATAAGCATAATTATTACAATTCATTACATTTATAATAGATCATATTTCTTATATTATTTTTATATTATATTTTATATATAAAAAACTTTCTAACTCAAAAAAATCAAATAAAGTAACTTTGGGAGATAGTGAGTTCTCTTAATAGAGATCTTTTAACTGATGCTATATAATAAAAAATCAGGAGTGTCACAATGGTGTTATAAAAATAATTTGGACTATCTGACCACTGAAATCCTTTCCATCTCTGAAATTTAATGAGTCTGTGAGAGAAAAAAAAGCAATGATGAACTGAAAATGTGCCATATAGAAATTATTAAGAAATAAATTTCAAACATGAGCCCAGAGTTTCTTTGAAATATAAAATAGTAGAAAACTATACATTATTTGTGCACAAATGAAAGCATTCATTATATGTTCCTAAAATGAAAGGAGTAAAGGACAAATGTAAACTAGGATCAATATTTTTAACACTTCTAGTTAAAGAGGGAAGATACTGAGATGATCATTAAGAAAGTATGGGAAAACTAGAGAAGTTAAGTTTAGGGGAAATGCAAAACAAGTTTTCAAAGAAATATACAACTAACTCTGGATTTTTATTGCTGCTTCTTGAAAATTTTACAAAATTAATCTTTTTGTTCCTGGGAACTAGAGCACATCGAAAAAAGGTGAGGTGTGTCTATACTTATTCTTTCCCTTCTCCAACTATACCACTATATTTTCATGATGGTATTGGTGAGTTTTTCATCCTATCCTGAACCTTTTGGAAAAGTTGTGTAGACAACACTAGTGGAGAAGCTTGTGCAAGATTCATAAATCTTTTACAAAACTTGGCTAATTTAGATGTGGCAGGTGGTAAGGGTATATATGGCCTTAGGTAAAAACCTTTGACAAGACAGAGGGCATCTGGATTCTGAATTGGTCTAGGAGGTGACAGGTGATTGTAAATTTCCCTTTGCAGTCTATAATCTTGTCAGAAACTAATGTAATTCTCTCTTTGATGCAAATTTCATTAATATTTAGACTAACTTTAATGTAGAAGATGAGATGATAGCCCCATATAAACTATTTTATTGACTCTAACAATAGAAAGGTCTGTAGTTTCACTAGAATTATCAAGATTGTTTGAAATATGTTTTATCTAACCTTGCATAAAGGACTTTGAGTATTTTGTCAAGGATATTTTTATTTACTTTAATAGAGGTTCATACATTGAGAGAGGGATCCTAATTTCTAGTAAGACAAAAAATTAGGTTTTAATGTAGTCTCTATATTTTACAATCCAAATAAATGGTTCCCATAATATAAATGGTGAATTGGAGTAACTCACAATGGAGTTTTTTTAAATCACCTGTGTGAATTTATAACCTTCCATGGCTTAGCACTCTGTTTAAAGAAGAATCTTTTACTAGCTTATAACATCAAGGCATTGTCACAAGTAAGGTTTTAAAGTTGCTACAAAGTACATTAGTAAGTACCCATATGATTTCAAAGTACCAAACAGATGAATACTTTAGGAAAACTCATTGGACTTGGAGTCACAATGTGGACTTTGACAAATTAGTTCCCACCTATTAAAAAATAAGAATACTCCAAAGCTCTTTGAGTAGTCAGACTTTAGTCCCAGAGTGAAGAATTTGCTCATAAGTACTTTCTCTCCAGTTCTTGACAAAAGTAAAGATGATTTATATTCTAATTGCATAGGCTAAAAGTTTAAAGAAAACTTTATTCTTTATTTGTTACTACATGGTTTTCTGGTTCTCAATATCTTTCATGTCTCTCAAAGCCTAAAAAAACTATTGCAAGAGCACATCAATTAGAATAATGCCTTCAGCAGGCAGGCCTCTGTGGTCACCTCACTATATCTATGACTATTGTTCTCCCAAAGAGAACAGATTCCCAAAGAACTCCTTTAGTTCTCTTGGATTTTGCCATATACAAATTTTTGCAAACGAATCAAAGGGTATATCTGCAAAGAATACCACAATTAACTTGTTAAAAATCAGTTATATGGTCAGTAACAGAACAGAATGCTATGAATTGTGTCATCTAACTATTTTGATAGACAAAAGGTTAGTTATATATGATAATAAAATATGTATAGATTAAATGTATTACATACATAAAGGTAATACTATAGCTATGTAGTATTATATATACATTATATATACATATATATACATATATACAGTGTTTGTCATAGATCAGATTTTTTGTCATTTTTAATTGAATTAGCTAAAGCCTTACTATATCACAATCTATATGTATATATAAAACCATTATATGCTTCATTGTATTGGAAGACTAATGGATTTTGTCCCTAAGAAGTGTATGTGCATTATATATGCATGTAGGTATCTCTTACTACATATGTATATATGATCTATATGCTCTAAAACAACTACATAATTCCATGCATAGGATAAGAATTATACATTTGTGTATATGCTCATATACTACTTCACTATACATTTATGTATTTTCTTCCCAATACAATGAAATAGTTGAGATATATTACTTCAATAACTATAAGTTGCTCTCTACCACATTATATACAAATAACCATATGATTTTACGTAAAGAGAATAGTTACAAATAATATTTTTAAAATATCACAATTAATAATATGCTATGGTAGTAATGATTGCTTATATTTATATAGTACTTTATAGTTACTAAAGTCTTTTATTTTCATTACCTAATTTTATTTTCACAACAATTATCAGCTTGCTCTGGAAAGCAGTATCAAAGCATAAAGACTACAATATTGTTTAATTAGAACTACAATAAAAATCAAATTCTACTCACAATACAGGTTCCCAGCCTGCTGCTTATCTGGATATTCCTATGGGTATGGAACCCTGAGCAGATCTAAGCTTTTGCTGCCTTCTAACTTTTTCTTATCCTTTATTCTATCCATAGTTTGATGGAATTCCCAGCAAGAAAGGAAAGAAATGTGTTAGCATTCCTCATGTTCCAAATCTTGCCAAAAGGAAAAAAAACCCTGAGAAATAGCCATTTGATTTGGCAACTGGGATACTTGGAAAGGAAAGTTGGCACAAAAACGCAATCTCAGAAATTTGGAAACTTATCCAGAGAAGTAAAACAGCACATTCAAATTTACACAATCAGTAAGTTGCCAGAGTGGGATTCAAACCCAGATTCTCTGATCTAAATCCAGTGTTTGAGTGAGAGTACCTAGGTTCAAATCCCAAGACAAGTCATTGTCTTTCTCAATCTCAATGTTGAAGATGAGAGAATTGGACCAGATGATCCGTAAATTCTCTAATCTAAATGACATACTAGAAAGACTAATGGATTTTAAGTCAGAAGACTAAACTTCAGGCCCCATCTCCTACTTTTACTTTATTATTTTAGGCAAGTACTTTATCTTCTCTGACCTTCCACATCCTCATTGGTGAAATAGGGATTACAGTATATACATGTGTAAATGTACATGACTATTGATACACATGCATGCTATAAAAATATATCACTATTTGTTTTTTGGTTTGTTTGTTTTTGGTTTGTTTGTTTCAACCCTTACCTTCCATCTTGGAGTCAATACTGTGTATTGGCTCCAAGGCAGAAGAGTGGTAAGGTCTAGGCAGTGGGGGTTAAGGGACTTGCCCAAGGTCACACAGCTAGGAAGTGTCTGAGGACAGATTTGAACCTAGTACTTCGCGTCCCTAGACCTGATTCTCAATCCACTGAGATACCCAGCTGCCCCCAATATATCACTATTTGCGAACATATATACTTGCATGTATGCATGTTTAATCATTCCAATTTCACCAGTGTTAGATTTCCACCAATCAACCATTTATTTGTAATTATAATCTAATGGCACTTCTTAGAGGAACTGGGAAGTTATAAGACTTGCTTTTAGCACACAAATATGATATGTCAAAGACACTTCTGGAACTACAAGATCTGATAGCCCTTGGACGATCGTACACTTGACCAAGGGTGAAAAGCTCTTCCACAAACTTTCTTAATTAAAGGTCTTCCTTTTGGGTCTTGTTTTGTTGGGGCTAGATGAAGTAAAAAATCACTGAGTTCAGAAAGTGTATTATTCAAGTTTTGATCTTTAAAGATACCAAGAGAGATAGAAACATATGGAGGCCAAAGAAGTGTTTTTATTTTAAAGATTGAGGCAACTGGAGTAAATTTGTAGGCAGCGAAGAAGTAATCAGTGTGGGATGCAATTTTGAAAATTGTATGAGCTAGAAGAAGATAATTTGTGCAGCATGATCCCAGAGGCTATAGAAGAAGGTGAGATCACAAACAAAAAGTAGTTATTCTTGGCAAGAAGAAATGAACTTTTTTTTTTCAGAAACCAAAAGGAGGTAAATAAATTGGGTGAAGATGAAGAAAATTTTTAATGAAGAGGGAGAAAATAAAGAAATCCCACTAAAATGGAATATGCAATCTCATGATGTACTGATCCTTCTATTATTGGAGTCTTCAACTATAAATTTGATTTTTGTCTAGGATGATGCAGAAGGGATTTCCCCCCTCCCCTCAGATTCAGACCTAAAGAAAATGTCCACTATGACATTCTACAACTCTTTCCCACTATTCTACACCTGAAAATCACCTCAAAAAATTACTCTTCTTCTTGCCAAGGACCATTCCTCATTTTGTGCTCTTAAAATCCTTCCCTCTCATCCTCTCTAGAAATTCCCCTTTTCTTATTCCATCATCCCCTCTCATATTCAATCTTTCCTTATCCATTGACTCTTTTCTTGCTGGCTGCAAATATGCTTAGCTTTCCTTTGATCTTAAAAATATTCTCACTAACCTTACCCAGAAATATTTTCCTATGTCTCCTCTATCTTTTAAAGTCTAAATCTTAGAAAGTAATCTACACTCCTTCCATCCATTTCCTTATATCCCATCCACTTCTAGACACCTTACCATCTAGCTTGTGACCTCCTTATTCTATTTTCACTTTTCTCTCCAAGTTACCAACAATCTTTAATTTTCTAAATCCAATAGTATTTTCTCAGTCTTCATTCTACTTGTTTCTCTGCAGCTTTTGACCTTGCTTACCACAACCTTCCCTGATTATCTTCTCTTTTCTTGGGATCTATGATCCTGATACTCTAGAATTCTCATTCTATTTGCATCATTAATCCATCTAAATGTCCATTGGAGCATTTTTTATCGAATTGAACATTTTTATTTATTTAATTAATTTAGAATATTTTCCCATGGTTATATGATTCATGTTCTTTCCCTCCCCTCTTCCTACCCCCCTCAGAGCCAATGTGTAATTCATTGGGGGATTTTAAAATGTTACTTTCCATATTAGAATCAATATAAAGTATTGATTAAAAGGCAGAAGAGTAATAAGAGCTTGGCAATGAGGGTTAAGTGATTTGCCGAGGATCGCACAGGTAAGAAGTGTATAAAATCAGATTTGAATCCATGGCCTCCTGTGTCTTGGCCTGGCTCTCAATCTACTGAGGTCCCTAGCTACCCTTGTTTCAGTAAGTCTTAATACCTCCCAAAACTCACTCAGATAATCCTTTCTTTCTTTCTTTCTACAGCTATATGGTACTTTGCATGTTTCTTTAACTGAATTGGTCACAGTAAAGTAGGATAAGAGCTAACCAAACATAAGTGAAGCAGATGTCTGGTCAGGAGCTTGATGTGGTAAAGGCTTGGCACTTGCATTATCCAGAATGCAGTAGGGAGTATTAAAATATAGATAAAATATTGACAAGTAAGATTAAGGATCACCTAATGTCAGATGATATAAATCTGTTGTAAAATAATTTCATAGAAAAACTCTGGAGGATGGATCTGAAGGCACAATCATTAATTCTACAAGGACTTGCTTTTCTAAGAGGCAAAAACCTAAAAATTGATAGTAAGACACTAAGCTATGGTGCTAAATATCCTATCCAAAAACCTTTTAAAATAAATTTTCACTAGAATTACTGGTTTATTACAGGTGATATTGATACAAGGGAATCTTTTCTATATTTCGGTGGAGAAAATAATGATTCTCCTTTTTGATAATGTACTTTTTCCTATCAGGTAGAGTAAGAGGGAATAGACTGAAGTTCATACTTTAGAGAGATTAAATTTAGATAAGGAGGAAACTTGCTTACTAAGGTGAGTGTGAAGCATCAGAATGACTTAGCAACTGAGTCCTTAAATAAAACCATCAATTATTTTTGAGGTGTCTCATCAATATCTTGCCCATATGATGATTTAATTCAACAAATGTTTATGGTTTACTCATTATATGTAAGAGATTGTGTTGGGCTCTGGGACAAAAAGATGCAATTGATTAAGTCTATATCCATTAGAAACATAATGCTCCATGGAAGGGGGTTGAGATGGGATACGAACACAAATAACTACAATACAAGTTCAGATTTTATTTCAGAGAGACCTTATTGAGTGAATGGAGAGACTTTCAAAGAGTGAGGAAACTTCTAGCTGTGAGGCAGAATAGGGAATCAAGAAAAAAACATCATATAGAAAGGAATATGTCAGTGATTTAGGCCTTGAAGAAAGAACAAAATTTCTCTAGTTAAGTATGTGGGAAGTAGGGAAGCAGGAAGAAGATTTCATTCAGAAAGTTTGGCATATACAAATACATGGAGAAGAGAGAAAACAGAAAATGACTGCCCAGCTCCATTTGCGTAACCTCAGCACTTAGATAAGTGCTTGGCACATGAAAGGTGCTTAGTAAATGCTTGTTGGTTCATTGATGTGTTTAACCTTCAAATGAATTAAGCATTTATTAAATACTTGCTATGAGCAAAATACTTTACCAATTTCAAATAGAAAATAAAATTAGTCCCAGCTCTTAAGAAGCTCATATTCTCATGGGGAATATAATAATTATTCAATGTTGCAGCAGTAAGTCAGATGGAAAAGGTTCATGGTTCTTAAAAGGGTTGCAGTGGTAAAGCTGATCTTTAATGTCATTTTACTGGTAAAATCTCATCAGTTTCCTGATGGTGAAACATTGGACAGTGCCAAGGACTTTGATGGTAAGAAGTTTCTTTCCTGAACCTTCAGGAGACATGGGCTTAGCACCTGCTGGAGCAATTGCCAACATACATCTCCATGAGGGTTGTTTTCCATGGTGCTGGCTGAGGTCCCTGTTTTGCAAAGACTGCTTTTCCCAAGGTTTTTGGGTTCATGTTCTTGAACTTTACCTATCATTTTTTGAGGGGAGATGACATTGAAGGTAGTGGTGCCAACTTCATTTGCCTGGTACTTGGTGCCTTCTGTCTTTCCTCCATTTGCATTGCCTGCCCTACAAGTTTTCAAAATGATTAAAGCAATATTTTAATTTTGAAACTGAGGTTTATAATTTTTAAATATGGCAAGTTTATTTGTTCTGCATAGTATTTGTTTCCTAAATATTCTAAAAATCTAGACAATATTGATGTCATGTTGAAATTTTAAAAATCAACAAACAAAAAGAAATGGAACTAAAGATTCTAATTTCAAGGACACTATTTGATCATGAACTTATGTGAGAATTAAGATGTCTCTGCTTTAGTTTCTCATAAAGTATAGTTAGAAGATTGGCTGGATTTAAGGCTTTTCATTTAAATATTGCAGTTTTCCATTAATAGAAAAAATAAAGCAACACAATGCATTCCCTCGGAAACTTGGTCTAGATGGCTAAAGCAAAATAGAAAATTGAGCAAACAGCTATTATTTCATTGGCAAAATATTTTATATAAATACTGTTGTTTAATTGCAAAGTTTTTTCCTGTATAGTTTCTAGATAAAGATTCTGTCTTCCCATATCATCTGTTATTAAATATAAACTCATCTGTTTGACACCTAATGATAATCACAACCCAGCTTCTTTCTTTATCTTTATCTTCTTTATCTAGGATCCAGCCATGCAAACCTGCTTTTATTTCTTACCTATGATGATTCATACCTCACTTCTTTGTACCAGTTACCTACCATCCTTAGAATATATTACCTTTTAATTCCACCACTAGTTCAAACACTACTTTCTACAGAGGTGCTTTCCTGGTTCTACTAACTGCTAGAGCCTTCTTCTCTAATGTTACCTATTCTCTATGTATCTTGTGTATAACAATTTAAATACAATGTAAGCTCTTTTAGATCAGGAACTATTTATTTTTATTTTTTTATCATTTCCTCCCATGCTTACCCAATGCCTTCAATTAATAAATGCTTGCTAATTGACTGATGTCCCTTTCCCTGCATAGTTACAGACTAAGCAATTGATTCTCACTGAAGAGAGTCTCAAGCAGGAAAAGAATCCTGCTTCCAACAGCATTTCAGAATTGCAACTTTACATGTGTATAGACCATTTTCTGTTTCCCTCCCAATTAAAAAGGTATTTCATAGTTCCTCAAATGGTTAGGTATCAAAACCTCTTTGCCCACAAATCCATATGATCAAATTCAGAAGCAACCGCCAATGATTCCTTCAGGGGAAACTGCTTAAAGACCTCTAAAATTAGATATGTCATCAATTTTTTATTTTATTGCCATAAGGACATTTGAATTTGAGCCACATTTACTAGTCCTCTCTGTACAATCTTTTTTCTCATAAAACCACTCCCCTAATCTTGATATATTAATCACATGGTTGGAACCAAAAACATTACTAACGCATGGCCAACAAAGAAGAGCATCACCTAGCTAGTAGCATTTAAATAGTGTTTCTCCTGCTATCTCAAAGCAAAAACACTGACTGTTGTCAGTATTTAAGAATAAACTTTTCTCATGTTCATTCTGGAAAAAAATAAGAGGATTCAGTATTTTACTAGAGAATGAACTAATGCAGTGTGTTATTGTAACAGGACTTGTATCCTACTTGTAAAGCAATGGAAATTATGATTTTAAATTATGATGTTAGATTAGATTTTCTGTAGCTTAATATATTGTAATATAACATAATTGCTAAATGCAAATGAGACACTGTACAGCCTTTCCTTGGAGTTGTTCATGAAAGCCAAGCATTTTACATATTACGGTGAAGTGTATGTTATTAAGAAACAAATTATAATGATGCTTAATTTAGTTGGAAGACAAGAAACTGTAGCTTTATAATGGGTGACAATGTAGTAGGGTCTCTGTATTGTTAATATGCCAACAGATGTTCAACACAACTTCCATGAACATAAAACGTGACATGGGTGATAGCATTGTACCTTTAAGACTTCCATGTGTTCTCACTATTCCAACATAGTCACACAGTGTAGGGATAATGTTACCTTCCATCATGCTGCTTTATCATGCCGAGCAAATGATCTTTGCCAAACAGCAAACAAATCACAAAATGTTAAATGTATAAGAAACCTTTAAGAAGAACATCTAGTCCAATGTTGGTGAACCTTTTGGAGATTGCATGCCCAAACTTCAACTTCAAGCCTCCTGTGAGCCCTCCCCTCCATTACCCCAGAGAGCAGAGGGAGTAAGTCCTCTAACTGGTCTGCTGGGCAAAAGGATGAGGCATGCAAAAATGGCCTCAACCTCAGTGGAGAGGGGAAACAGAGCAGATCCCTTCATGATGCCCAGCTACCTGTGCCACGTCTTCTTCCACACAGAGTGTGGAAAACTTCCAACTCCATTTGATAGTATTCTAGAGGTACACAAACTCTTTCAACATATACTATTGATATTTCTCATTGGTACTCCTTAAGAAATATCGACATGGGAAATTAAGTGGCATAGTGGATGAAGTGCTGAGAGTCATGAAAATTTAGATTCAAATCCTGCTTCACACACTATTTGTGTGATTCCTGATAAAGTATTTAACCTCTCTCAACTCAGTTTCTTTCTCTGAAAAATGAGGACGTTGAATTTGATTACTTCTTTTTTTTAAACCCTTAGCTTCCATCTTGGGGTCAATACTGGGTATTGGCTCCAAGGCAGAAGAGTGGTAAGGTCTAGGCAATGGGGGTTAAGGGACTTGCCCAGGGTCACACAGCTGGGAAGTGTCTGAGGACAGATTTGAACCTAGGATGTCCCATTTCTAGGGCTGGTTCTCAATCCACTGAGCTACCCAGCTGCCCCCCAATTTGATTACTTCTAAGGTCTCCTCCAATTCTAAATCTATGGTTCGGTGATTTGGCAAACCTTAATTTATTACCTATATGTTTATAGTTACATTTGTCTTGTCTCATATAACCTAGTACTGTGCATTTTCCATAATAATAATCAATAAATGACTATTAATTAGTTAAACTGAATAAGCCAATTATATGAAACTTAAAAATGAAAGAAATAAGAATTTAGTTAGCACTTAATATTTTCCAAGCAGTGTATTAAATGGTTTATAAATATTTATTTGATTCTCACAACTACTCTGAGAGATAGGTGCTATTATTTATATATTTCTGTTTGAGAAAATTAGGTTAAATAGTAGTTAGGTGGCTTGCCCAAGGACACATAGCTATTGACTAGTAATGTCAAACTAGAACTCAGTACTTCCTAACTCCAAGCCCAAAGTTGTATTGATTGTATAACCTAGCTGCCTCTAGTAAAAGTAATAGTTCCCAAAACAGAAAATGGCAGTAACTATTAACTCAATATTTCTGGCATATTACAAACCATAATTTTAGGTAACCTGGTGCACTCATCATCCAATAGTATTGTAGCATTTGGTCCTGCATGATTCATCTTATTTTCATATGAAAGCTGAGGAGGCAGGGATAATAATTAGTGCTACAAATGGTGAGTGGGATTTAAATGATGCATTGGTTTACAAATTATAAAATAAACCCCATACATGATATGTTTTCCAAGATTTCTAATCCTAGTGTTCTTCAAATAGAGCACTTCCCAAAAAAGCACAGACACCAATGGGTTTGTTGCAGTACAGAAGAAACCAGCTCAAAAGCAATTCATTATTAATGCCTGAATATTCTTGCTAAACAGTTCTGATTATTTCACAAGAAAGAGGTCAAGGTAGTGGAGAAAGGGATTTAATCAAATAAACTCTCAATCTCTCTCCAAATAGCATTTTCATCCAGCTGCATGTAAATTCATCAGATGACTAGCCTCCAAAAGCACAGGCAAGGTTAATCTGCTATGACTGTTAAAACTTCTATGATATGCCTATTGAATAAAGATTTAAAATGGGATGAACCATGCGAGTTACCCCAAATTAGGTTTTTTTGGCCATAAAAGATGCAAAATTTTTACTGTTAAAGAAATCATATAAATAACCAAATTTCTTATCTCTAAATTATAATTTATTATCTGTCCATAGGTGTCTTTGTCGTGCAATGTGCCACTCAGTAGTTGAGATTTTGCGCACTGTCCACCTCTGCCAGAAATCCCACAATGAATCATCTACTCTAAATGAAACTGTCTATATAACCTTCAAATATTAGAAATGTTTATTACCAAGGAAACAATCTTGCTTGAAAGTATCATGGTTCATAGCAAGAAGTCAAGAAACTGCTCAGTCTTAAAAATAAATTAAAGCCGGCATTGTTTTCACATGGAAAAAATTTTTTTTAATTCAGCCACTTTCAATAAAAGATACATTTATTGACAAATGTGAACTAGCTAAAGGTTGACTTGCTATTCTTAGGAATACTTAGTTTTGCTCACAAATCTTTTAAGTGTAAGATGAATATTAAAACTAGGGTTACCATTAAAACATATGGTCAGTAATGTGATTATTCATATGAAGAAATCATAAAGCAAGGCCCAGATAACTGATTTATAGCTATGCTTCAGAATAATCTCTAGAAATATGTTTGTGATTATCTTCCCCTTCAAAATTCATTAATTTTGTTGAAATAGATTTGCAAAAGTTATAACTGGAGTACTCAGACCTGGTAACATTTCCTGGTTAGTTTCTGCTGCTGTTGAAGACTTTTCAAGTTTTGTTGTAAAAAGGTTTTTGTTTTGTTTTGTTTTTTAAAGAATTTGGGATTGTATCTCTCTATGGACTAAGAACAAAGGAGAGAGGTATATATGATATTCAATGGGAGAAAAACAGGCAAACAAGATCCTAACCATGATTTGGTGAATGAAGTTTAGGAGCAAATATTTTAAGAAATTTTTTTTTCAAAGAAGTAATTCTATAAGCAGAAGTAACATCGAGAGGTTTATTTGGTAAAAAATCCATGAACTCTCCTTCTGTTACAGAATACTTGCTTTGTAGATTGGTATTTCTAATAGGAAAGAGCTTGGTTAAATAGTCTACCCTGTGCTCAATCCTGAGGCAGTCACTTCCTTGCTTAGCAAGGTTTGAAATAGATTTCTTTCTCTTTCAATTCAAGAAGTTTCCTGGCTATTTCATACATGTTGTATTTCCTCATTTAAGAAGTCATGCAGCAGTTAAAAACTCTGTTTCTTCAAGACAAAAAAAAGTGTTTTCCCCCTAGTATTCTGTGCCCTCTTAGCTCTAAGCACCTTTCTTGAATCTGAGACACCATTTTACATGAGGACGCTTTCTAAAAAGCAAAATGTAACTGTCTAATTAAGAGCTGTATGATTGGCTAGTTCATGGACTCTGTGACAGTTATGACAAATACACATATTGGCATAGCCCTAACCTCACTTCACAGTTTGCAACACAAAGATGGTATTTTCAGAAATGTGGAGAACACTCTGATACAAAGCTTCACCTTGTCTGGTGCTATTGCATTTAATTTTTTATTAACTGCCTGAACATATGCCATTCTAGAAGAGGGTAATAGTTACAAAATGTCAGCAGAAACATTTAAACTGCTAAAATGTAAATGATTTTATAAATTTGTAATGAAAGGTAATTGTCATGTGGGAAAAGTAACAGAAAAACAGATATGTGTAAATGTAAAACTGGTTAAAAATACATCTTATTATTGGTGGAGACTAGGAAAATCTAAGTATATTTTAATGAGCCCTGCACGTAGTATTTAAATAAAATTAGATCCATAAGCAGAAAATGTGAATTCTATAATATTTTATTTTGTAACATTAGCAAAGTTCATAATAATGACAAGACCTCATGGAACTTTAATGTTCGAAATTCAATAAACAGTGGGATATTTGGATGCTTCACCTCCCTGCAAAAAAACAAATAAATCAAAGGGAGATAATATAAATAAAGGAGCGGCTGTTGCCATCAGTTCAGCACAGTTTCCAAAGAGCAATATTCAAATCTGGCGACTTAGTTTTCTTTACTTTCCATGAACATGAAAAACAATTTAGTGATTAATCCCTTCAGCAGTGAAGTGCTGGGTCAATGCTTTCAGATATGTCAAGAAGGAGAAGACTACAGCGAAGAACGGAGTTTTTCTCCAGCCACCACACAGAGCAACCACCTTCCAGTTAGGTTTGCGGGCAACCATCTTTAAATGCTTGAGCTGTTCTGCGTGGCCATGACAAGATTTGCAATTCTCTACGTTTATTTACACACCATCACCCCAACTAGACATCACATCGAAGTGGCATGGTCACAGCTGACCCCAGGGTAGTCCCTGTCTCTGCCGATCCAATTTTATCGTGCTCTGCAATTGAACTGCAGTCATACTACACAGGATGTATGCACACTACTCCGTGCCACGATAAAATTAGCAGAAGCTTGTCAGGGTACATTTTCTAGTTTTCCAGTGACAGACACTGGACAAATAGGTCTGCTTTTCAGAAACCCACAGAGGTTTGCACTCTGCTGAAATGTATATGAGCCCAGCGTGTTTGTAAGTCAGCATGTTTCTATATGGGAAAGCTCTCAGTGAGAGTTCAAGAACAAAATTAAGCCCTCACTGCATCTTCCTGGCTTTTCTTCCATGCCTTAGAGCAGATCTGAATTGCCGAGGGGACGAGCCTCACGATTTTGATCTGGGAAAATAGGCTACTCTTTAAGAGTAGCCCAGAAAAATTAATTCCTTCATCAGAGACTAAGGCAACAGAAATCCATACTATTTTGAAATCAAAAGTTCAGGGAGAATTTTTATTTGCAGCTTGAAACGAGTAGATAAATCACGTTTCAAAGAGCTCCTTATTGAATACTCCCTTTACCTGTAAAATGACAGAACCCAAGTAAAAAGCTGCTCAAAAGGACACAATAAAAATATATCTGTAAGAAAATGTTCGTGGGGGTGGGGACTGGGGGGCAGGAAATAATTTGTTTCCAAAGCTAAAAAGCTGGAAGGATCATATTGTAAATAGATAGAAATTGACCATTTTTGTGGGGGCGGTTAAAAATAAAGGCATACAATGTGTTTTGTAATCTATACCAATGTAATTTTATTAGATATTCAGTGCAGTTCTTACATCAAACATCCTCAGAAGCCCCAGGATCATTTTATATTCACTGGAAGACAGAAAGAAATCCAAAACCTAGTTAAATAAATTGTTCATTTATTCCTTTCCTTTTATGCACCAAGATCTACATGTGGTCATTAATTATAAAGAGACTATTATAGCACCATATTTTCATTCAATACGATGTCCTGGTATATATCAAAGAAGTCCCATAATTAAAACAGAAGGGCCACAATGACAATTAAAATTACAATCTATATGGGGAAAGAAAGTACAGTTCTGCAATTTTTCACCCTGTCACTGTCAGCAGGATGGGATATTCTGGTCACGTCGCTTATAAAGAAGCCTAAATTCTTCTTCACCAATGCAACCTCAAAAGCATTATCAGCACCTAAGCAAAAGCCTATGCAAGTATAATTTAATACCAAGCCACAGTTTGCAAGTAATAGCGTATAAAGTGATATTTAAGTGGTGTTTTAAGCACACTTCTGATGGCTACAGCCGCTTTTTACTGGTAAATGCGTTTTCCTTTGAGTAGTGATTATGAGTCCTGGGTGAAGAGGTCCTGTGTGCAGGTCTGCCTGTAAGCCTTACTTCCAGCTGCCAATCTTTACTTCACAGTGAAGAAAAAGCCACATAGCACCTTGTTCTTCCTCTTGTATGCTGTCATCCCCTGAGCCTGATAACTGCAAAATCATTTCCACATAACACTTTTCTGCTTCTGCCTCTTAAACCTTGAGACCTACACATTGTGCATGCACTTGCACCCCTGGCAACCAGCTCCCTGGAAGCTCCTTCCTTTGAACCATCGGAGTCTTCCAGACGACTCTTTTTTTAACACTTATCTTGGTAAATATCTGCATTAATGGAGTACAAAGCTTTTTGGTAGCAATATGTATTTGCTACAATTTATTGTCTATAAAAGTCATGAACAGTGAATTATGACTCTTAAAACTGTGTTTTTCTTTATAATAACTTTAAACTGAGCACTCATATATGAAGCATGCAATGGAGATTGAGAAGGTTTTGTATAATAAAACTGTGACATGGTCATTTTTTCCAGTTTTGCATTACAGCGACACACTCATGCATGGTGCTTTTTAAATTCTTATTATATGTGAGGTCAGGGGGTCGAATGTCAGAAAGTACTGTTAATTTCACGGGGTTAGGGGAAAGTAAATTCAGAGGGAATACAGATCACTTAGCACAGAAAAGCAGCTCCTCTGAAGTTT
Organism: Monodelphis domestica; assembly: GCF_027887165.1. Classification (NCBI taxonomy): domain Eukaryota; kingdom Metazoa; phylum Chordata; class Mammalia; order Didelphimorphia; family Didelphidae; genus Monodelphis; species Monodelphis domestica. The sequence continues at coordinate 160,548,408 of NC_077230.1, forward strand.
GGTTTTACATTTGTTAACCATATCCTTCAGCTGACGAACCATTGAGACCACTGTGACATTCTGGTCCCTAGTATAATGGTTTGACATGCTGCAGTGAAAGTGTGATTCAGTCGCCCTACTCTCTGTGCCAGCTCCAGCCTTCCTCTGAATCAATGAAGCACTAAAACTCCACACAACTGGAACTGAACAAAGCATGTTGCCATTTTGGCTGTGATGTTTAAATTATAGAGAAAGCAGTCAGGATGTCTTAAAGTTCAATCTGACAAGAGATGTAAAATATATTTCTGTCTTCATTCTCTGGGAAGGTAGCATCTTGCACTGCACAATATCACTACCCAGAGTCCTTTTAAAGTGCTTTATAATGTAGCATCAAAGACCAAATATGTTCTCAAATTCAGGGTTTCCCCCCTCCCCATAATCAAAAAACACCTTAGAACTGGAGCAACATAAACTTTCTGAAAAATGAGCGTTTCCTAGACAAGGGAACTAAATATTTTTCTATTTCACTTTTAAATGATTTTAATTGAGGGGAAAATTAGTACCTTTATTTTTCCTTTTGCTCTGCACAAAAAAATCAATATCGCAGCAATGATCCTTTGGGTCCCGGGCATACAACCAGCATGCAAGATTTAAATCAGTTCTACTTGGGGGGCACAGGAAATATTTCAGTGATCCATTTTGTTACAGTTATAATATGGTGAATGGATTACAGTCAAAGTAACCTTCTTGAGTTTGAATCATTTGGAGAATGAAAACCTCTTAAACCCAGCTAAAATGGTGAAGGAGTCATTACAAAGCATGAATTTCTGTCAAAATTGAGCCCAATTGGACCAAGGCAAGTAGCTATAGACAGGGTAGGTTGGGTGATTTGTTTAGTCTTTTTTTTTCCCCCAAGATTTCTCAGACTCAAAACTCAAAATGGGCTCAGCTGCCCCCTCATAATTAAATTTTAATGACTTAGGCTGAGTGTTTGTGTTTTGGCAGCATGTTTAATAGTGTTAGCATTTAAATGGTCACCACTAGTCTTTGAGGGAGGCAGCAACATTGCAAGGGATGAGTGAAGTTGCTCACCTCCAAAGATGCTATTGTTTGCTATAGTGGCTGCAGAATCAATATTGCAGCTAACTACCAGTCACCAAATCTGCAGGAAACTACTGAGTTTTCTTTATTAAAAAAAAAATAAGAAGAAATAAGAAGAGAAAAAAGAGAGAGAGAGGAAGGAAGAAAGAAAGGAAGGGAGGGAGGAAGGAATGAAGGAAGGAAGGAAGGAAGGAAGGAAGGAAGGAAGGAAGGAAGGAAGGAAGGAAGGAAGGAAGGAAGGTAGGAAGGAAGGAAGGAAGGAAGGAAGGAAGGAAGGAAGGAAGGAAGGAAGGTAGGAAGGAAGGAAGGAAGGAAGGAAGGAAGGAAGGAAGGAAGGAAGGAAAGAAGGAAGGAAGGAAGGAAGGAAGGAACGAAGGAATGAAGGAAGGAAGGAAGGAAGGAGGGAAAGAGAGAGAGGGAGGAAAGGAAGAAGGAAGGGAGTACAAAATGGTAAATATAGTACAGCCTATTGAACTGGTGGGAATAAGGTGCTATTTTTATTTTCATAGTCTACATTAGATGATTTCATTCTGTATATTTCTATTTTCAAGAGGGGCCATTGTTAGATAGAAATAGTGTGCTTTATTGCTTAGGAAATCAACCTTTCACACAACTTCAGAAAAACAACAAAATGGCAAAAGCAATCTAGGGTACACATTTTAATCAGTTCATGTGAATTTTTTTTTAAGGATTCATTATTAACTTTGTAGTGGTTTATTTCACTGCCTGCCTTTTATAATTAAAAACTTTTTTCCCTCAAATCCCCTTTCCAGCCACTAGCCTGTTGCCTGAAGTTTTAATCCTTCATTACCAGTTAAAACAAAATCACCAATTAGGCACATGAACACGTCTGTATTAATCTCATTAAGGTGATGGCACCAAATAAATTGGAACTATTTTTGTGCCTTTACTGTGTTCCTATGGCTTTATCAGGCCCTGTGGTCATATACAAAGACCTTGCAGCTTAGTCATTTAGAGTCATTCGGTTGTGGACTAAATGTGGCATTACCATCTATGGCTGGAAATTGCTTTCAGCTTTTAAACTGCACTGACTAGTCTGTAGTTAATCTTAGATCATTCACTCGCAAAATTAAATGAGCCAGAACGATGGTCTTTTTTTTTTTTATAAAATAATACATCACAAAACACTTATTTGCCCTGCCCAAAAGAGAGATCAAATTCATTTAAAATCCCATAAACCAGAGTTGTGAATTTTTAATTTTATTTAGTAGCAGAGAAATAGAGGGTAAGCTATCTTTTCACAGCACATCATTGCTATAAATTTACATATGGAACATAGTTTGATGCTTAACCAACCTTTAATCTACCTTTGATGTATACTCCTGCTTCAGTATGGATCATGTGACACTCTTATTAATGCAAATGTAAGAAAGACTGTTTTGGATCTCTGATGTAATTAGCCATAAACCATGTAAAAAAGAAAGTGCATACTTTAGTCACTGGAGTTGCATATAAAGTTGCCCAGCTCTCATCACAGAAGAATAACCTTAAATAAAAAAAATAAAAAAATAAAACCCAAGTTTCTTTTATGTTCATTTGTTTGGGAATTTCTGCTGAACTTATTACTGAAGACAACTTCGTAATAAAAGAAATAGATAAACAAGCTGGATTACTAAATATTTCTTAATTTCATGTAATTGGTCCATTTTAATTGTAGTGGAACTACTATCTTCCACTTCAGTTCACTATAGCTAGGTTTAAAAAAAATAACTAAAGTGGGCAAAGGAGAAAACATTACTTCTTATCTAGTCTTCAAATGTTAAAAATCACTTCAAAATTAGAAGCCATGTTATAAATGAGCTCACACATAGACCTATTAAGTGAAAGCAGTATATTTGAGTACTTTCCAATGGGAAGGCAAGAGTTTTTATTATTCCCTTTGTTGTTTTAGCAGACACTGATTTTATACTGAGTACAAACACACCACACAACAAATGAGGTGGGATCACCTCATCATGCCACATGGAGGCAGGAAGTCTGGATATTTCTTGGGCTGGCCCATTTGGTCCCATGGTGGTTGACTGGACGCTAAGGTCAGATATTGGAAAATAAGGTTCATGCTACTCTGTCAGTGGGGCCTGCACAAGCTGTGTGTTTGACAGAGAAGGTGGTGTGTGGTCTAGACCTCAAGAAAAAGGAAGTCAGCCATCCAGATCAAAAATCACCCTGTCAGCGATCCAAAAAATGATACTGACATCAGCTCAGGGAGACAAGAAGAAAATGGTGAAAATGCCAATTAAATTTGTTCTTTATTCCAGTGACAGTCTAGAGAAAAGAAAGGATTCCAACTCAGTAATATGCAAGGTCCAGTGTTAGAGGAAAGGAATAGCAATGCCCATGCTTGGTGACCTCTCCTTAACTACTGTAAGACCCACCCTGTTTCATTGTTAATGATGATGGATATTTCTAGAAGGTAATCAGTAACCTTTACTTTGAATACAATACCATGTAATGGTTCAGAAAAGATAACATAAAGTTTGGAAAATATAAATTTCTTCTCATTTGTATTTTATCCTCCTAATTCCCAAGCAAGAAAGTGCCTAAGATTAATACATGCATTCCATGAACATTTTCAACTATTGAGATTATTTTTCCTCCTCAATAAAAATATGTTTAGTTATTTGAAATATTTTTATCACTTTTGAGTCTAACCTTTCTTATTTCCTATTGCATACATATATGTGTGTGTACATATATATGGATATATGTATGTGCTTGTGTGTATGTGTGTATTGGTCTTGCCAAAAAGCTCTTGAATTGACACTAATTATAACTAGGTTTCTTAAATCTCATCATACTCTGCTTTAAAAACAGATATTAGGATTATATTTTTCAATAACATTTAATGATTTTTTTTCAGGAGTCAAAGTCTACTCCAACTAATTCCCACCCCCTCCCAAGAATGTGGACACAGAAAGCAATACATTTTCTTAGAAGATTAACCTAATATAAGGTGACTGTATAGGACTAATAGAAAGTACTTGATAGTTTTTCCATCTTGAGAAAAATATCTGCATATTTTTTGTTTATTCTATAAAATATTCCTTTTTTAATAGCCTGAACCAAATAATTTCTCATTTTTACAGGCTTCACTTCACTTTTCTCACAGTGAATAAATTGCAACTTATTTCCATGAAATTCACAGATGACACAGATCTTTATTTTGCATAAAGGCATAAAGAAGTGTCTAATATCTTCAATATTCATCTGCTAAGTGGACATTTGCATTGGGTTAGAACGGAAAAAGAGCCCCAACCCTCCTGCAGTGACAGCTGTACAAAGGGATGACATCTGACAGCTGTGACAGTGCTGAAGGGGAAACTCAGATGACTCGCAGTATCCCTGATCCAATTACAGCACACATCCCTCTGACAGACCCAGCAGCTTGACTCCAGCATTTGGAAGGACAGTATTGATCTCTTGTCAGAGACCAGTTGCCTGCCTGCAATTGTGTGCTGCTGAACTTTGAAAAGCTATAGTACCCTCTTAAATGATAGGGGCAGTCAGGTTATAGTATTCAGGTACAAAGAGAGGTGCAAAGGGTATCTGCTAAATGCTCTAAACTTGAACAAATCATAACAATATGACAGTCCAATCATACTCAAGTAGCCCAGCTGATCTAGCTAGCTACTGTCTGTGCTAATGGAGAGACAGCTCTTTGTGGTTAGCAGGATGATCTTACTTGATGAAAAGGCCACTGCAATTAGTGCATGCTGGTTGGCTGTGCTGGGTGACAGCAGCCTGGATGGTATAATGGCAGCTGCCAATAACCCTAACTTCTAGAAAACAGACAATTAGGCCTTTGATCCTAACACTGTTAGTCCCTCAACTCCAGACCTCTGCTCTGCCTTTACTGTAAACCTCACAAGGTCAATGTGGTACAACCTCACCAAACAAAACAATGTGGGTAAGGGGTCAATTACGTCTCTCCTCTTGCCTTCTGGTCCTGTCTGCCTGAAAGTTAGATGGGAATAAAGTATCATATGGTGAGATATTTTAAAAAATCAAAGATTCACTTTATATTTCTTTCGATACATAGTAGCACTAGGTATTAAGATCCACAAAGTATTTTAAGATCCCTTAAGGTTATCAGTTCTAAAAAGGCATCTAATGATAAACAGTCTCATAGATTAAAAGATAAATGTCCCATTCTGTGTCCTATGATTACCAAGATCCTGGTATAATTAAAGGTTATGTGCCAGCAATTTCATTTTTATCACTCTGAAAATAAAATAGTTCCTCAAAAATTTTCCGAATACTTGAAGCACATGAATATAACGTGTGTTCCGATCACTGCATTTCAACTTATTCCCACTCTTCCCCTCCTGACCCCTTCTCCCCCAGCTCAGTGCTACACTCTTTTGTAACCTGCAGCTCATGAACAAGTGAGGCAAGCAGCTGGCATAAAATGCCGGAGGGCAAAATGGCGGAGGGATGAAAGAATTTTAATATCGCTATGGGAAGAACCAGGAACTGGAAAAAACGGAACCTCAAGTGGATAAGAATGTTACCTTGAATGTCTATATGATAGTGATGTGAATAATTCCTCCACTGATGAAGCTGAACCACCTTTATACCTCAGGCCATATACAGTCTTTTCAAACTGCTGGGCCTGAAACCTTGTAGCCAGTGTAGTTGGACCTTGGCTAACTCATGAGTCTTTAAATAATCATCTAGGGAACCATCTTCAAAACCTCTCCCAATAGGTAGGACCTACCAGAGTTTGCACCTTACTGGCATATAACAGAGTCACTTCTCTGTAACCTAAGGCATCATGGCAAAACTTCTGCAGAGGTGGATGATAACAAAATAAGAAAAATGCTAAAATTTAAAATCAGGATATGCCATAATAGTGCCAGCAGTCCAAGTTCCATTGTTGTCTTTATAATCTTTGTAACCATGGTTAAATTAATGGAGATTTATCTCCATGGCTCAAATCAAAATTAACTTTTCTTCTAAACACATAGGCTATGTGCCTTCAAAAAATATAGCTTGTGCATTTAGCTATGTTATCATTTAACAAAGAATAAAGGAATGAGGAAGCAATGTGCCATAACAACAATAACTCCATATTTGGAATTAGAAACCCTGGATTCACCTATGAATCCTCTACTTGCTCCATGTTTGACCTTGGGGAAGGTATTTCATCTCTCTTGAACCCAGTATCCTTATTTTTTTAGATTAGTGGTATGGATAAAACATTCCTTCTAGTTCCTACATTCTTTGATCCCTTCCAATAACTAAAATTTTCATAGATACTTGTTAATCAACCTAGACTCTAAGAGGAATTGGAAAGGGACTTTAGATAGTGACTAGTTCAATCTAGCATCCTATAGCTTAATTCCCTTTAAGACCTTCCCAACAACAGCAAAAATAAAAATAAAAAACTGGGCCAATATCCAGAAAAGATAGCAGGTGGTTCTTGGTTGAAAGATCAGGAACAGAATTCCAGAATCTAAGATCTGGAAGAGACAAGTCAGAAGCTATAAGCTTTTCAAAAAGACACCTGGCTAGGAATGCCCTCTACAGCATACCTGACAAGTGGGATACAAATCTCTACATCACCTTCTGGGAAAGTCCTTTGTTAACTTGGAAACAACGCAGAACTACTAAAGTAGTCAGAAAAATCTTGACTTTAATCAGGAAAGAGATAGTGTATATTCAGCCTCCACACAGAGTCAAGCACCTAAAAACCACACAAAGCCAAGGGCTCTGGGACTCTGGGAACCATATCTCTGGGAGAATGATTCTCCAGAGTGATAGAATTTAGGGTCTTTTATACTCTCAGGGGAACTTGGTACAGCAAGCAAGCATGGACAGTCCAGCAGCTGGGGTATCAGGGAGCAGTAAACTACAATGAATACAAAAGGAAAGGGTCAAAGTAGGAGCTGGGCCTCCAGAGGGAGGACTCTAATACAATGGGAGAAGCAAGGAAGACAAGTAAGGATAATCAACATTTGACTATATTTACTAGTCCCACACAAAGTGGGGTCACCAAAAAACATCAAGGTCTATTGTTCAGTCCAAAACAGGTGTGGCTGGGACTTCCTTCAGGGTGAGTTCTCATGGGGGCAGGGGCAAACTGGAAACTTGCAGAAAACCAAGTTGACACCTTTTAAGAGCTCTCAGTAATTTTGGAGTGTGGTTTGGTTTTGACTCAAAGACTAAGCAGACCTATAAATAACTTCCATCCATTATTGTTTGGTCTTCTCTTTAAGGACAAGCAGAATAAGTCTCATCCTTCTCCAGGTGTGACAATATGGTACAGTATCTAGAGCATGGGAACTTCAAGTCAGCAAAAACTGAATTTGAGACTATGGGACCCTAACCAAATATCTTCAGTTTCTTCAAGTACTCTCAGCTTCAGTTTCTTCATCTATAAAATGGAAATGAGAGTCATACCTATTATAAAACGCTTCTATGAAGATCAAAAGAGATATCTACAAAGTACTTGGTAACTCTTACATAAAACTAAAATGCCATTTACATAATAATCCTTCATTTTCAAAGAAGTGATGTATCTTGATAGATTCTTATCCGATTCTCCCCCTTTGCCACTCTGTCAATAAATATTTGTTAAATATCTGTTGTGTGCCAGGCACTGTGCTGAGTGATGAGGATATACAAAAAAGAGATAGTCTCTGGTCTCAAGGAGCTCATAGTATGTCTTTTTTTTTCCTTTTCCTTTATCTCTCCTCCTAAGTTTCTTTTATATGCTTTGGAGTCTGCAAATGTCCCAATATATAGAGGACCTTACAGTACAGGGACATCTCTGTTCCACTTGGATTTCATTTGTTATGCTATGAGAGGTTAGGGATTTAAAATAAACTATCACCATTAAAAGTCACAAAATATATTACTTATATAATTTTCCTAATAATTTCTCATACTAGTCCTCTACAAGCACTATATACTTCAGCCAAATTGGGCTATTTATTATTCCATACCCAGTTATGTTACTAAACCTACTCAAGATGCTCTTGCTATCATTACCTCCAGAACATCAATTTTCATACCCTCTCCATCCTTCAAGCCTTGCTGACATGTTACGTACTTTATAAAAACTTCTCTGATACTCTAATGAAAACTGATTATTTCTTCCTTGGGATCTGAACATTACTTTGTACCTCTTTTATTTTTATTTTTATCATATAATATATCTTTTTAGTTATATAATATGCATTTATGTTTAACACGTGAATTATAAACTTTTATTTGGTTGGTTTAAATTGCTTTAAAAATCCAGATAAATGGTTCTGACTACTTGAAACTCTCCTTTTCTTACCTACCTTGTTATATTTTAAAAGTCAGTTGAGTTGTTCTAACCATTCCACCTAACTTCACATCAAGCCATTTCTATGGATGAATTTGCCTTTAATGGAACTATGTTTGTGTATATAGCATTTCTCCTCTAATTATAAATTCCATAAAGGTGGGTTCAGTTTATTTTCATGTCTCCCATGACCGTTAAATAAATTAGTGAATTTAATTCCTTTAATTCTTCAAATTCCTGGAGAAAAGACAAATAAAAGCTTTCATTTTATCCTATGTGGTGATACTACTCCCAAGATAATTAAATTGGAGGGCATATTCACTACACCAATATGTAAAGTCAATCACTTGAATGGCAGTATTTCAAAATTTATTTTTAAAATTGTTAAATGTCTTTATTCACTTATCAACTATATAAGAGCATCTACCATGACTCTAATCTTGAATATAGGATTTATAATGTTGCCTTTAATAGTGGCAAACCTCTAAATAGCTAAATAAAGGAATAGATCCAGAATTAGTCTTGTTTGATAAGCTACAGATACATGAATAGTTATGCTATAGAACAAATTGTTTTGATATGCTTATTTCATATTACTGTACTACCTTTCAAATACTATTTTTTAAGCAAATGGGCTTTGCTTACTATTTCTCATACATGATTTTCAATACACCACTACCATGTGGTTGTATGTATACCCAATGCCTGTAATGTTTTCTCTCATCACTTCTGACTCTTGGAATCCCAACCACTTTTAAAGCTCCACTTATGGACAACCCCCTATATCAGGCCTTTCCAAATTCTCCTGATTCTTAATATTACTCACAAAAACATTACCTTACAATTATATACTTAAAACACTTAATAAATTCTTGTTGAATTAAATTGAATTGAATTGGGATCAAGAAGACACTCTGATGTCACAACTTATAAGATGAAAGTTAAGACTAAACCAATAAGTATGTATCTATAATCTAATACTATTAAAACAAGCTCACCCCTAGCAATGGTTTGAGTTCTATAAATAGGAATTAAGAGGAATAAGTAGAAAAAGTAGAGCATCTTTCAAAATATGACATGGTTTAAAATTCAGAATTTCCTATAGGTATAGCCCAAATGTTTTGCCATTAACTATATGGATATTTTAAACTATTTAATTCCACAAAAATGTATTAAGCAGCTACTTTGTAAAAATTACTGTGATAATCTCTACAGTTGCTTAAATTATCCATTTCAATGAAATAATATTAACTGATCTTAATTACATAAAGAATATTAGTTATTAAATTTTTATTTAAGTGTAACAGGAAAACAAAATTAAATACAGCCACATTTCCACAAAGATTTAGAAATGTCAATAGCATTTTAAGTTTCCATAAATTTCATATATTCAACATCCTCAAAGTAATAAAATAAACATTGGGACTTTTTATTATTAAGTTAAAGAGGATGTCCTAATCCCTTAGAAAGATTCAATTTTTTTCATGTTTCTCTAAGAAATAAACCACATCTCACAAATGTATTGAGAAAGTTCCTGACTTTTTGCTTAACAAAAAAGCCCAAGAATTCATGTCTTAGCATACTTTTTTTTAGGAATCAAATCACTCGAGAAACAATTGTCACCTGGAGGAAGGAACACATACCCAATTCATTTAGCTTCCTGTTGCCACATTCTCACTACCACTTTTCTACTAAGGAAGGTATATGTGCAAAGATCTCAAATTGAATTGTTTCTACTAGAAACCCTGAAATTAATCTAGTAGGACAATAAGTTTATTTTTTAATGTCTTGAAAGAAAAACTTTTCCAAAGATAGGTACTCCAGTGTTATGTAAGTTTTACATTACATCTAATATTCATCATATACCAATGAAATATGACAATGACAATAAAAATGAAATTAAAATGCCATACCTAGATGACATGGGCATTGTCCCCCTCCCCAGAAACTCAGGCAAACTCTTATCAGGGAAATTCCTTTGTTCCTTTACATCCTTGTGACTCTTAGCCTAAAACATCTAATGTTAGGTCCCTATAGGACCCTGAGATGATTGTGCTCCTTTGATCCTCCTTTAGATTTAAAATGGACAGAGAGATGCACCTCCAGGCAACATCTCGATTCTATCAGGCTGTATCTTAGATATCTGTCTGTACCCTAAAACCAAAGAATCTTTTATGAGGGTCATTCTCTATGTCTCCAGGCAGACTCCAGGAAGATGACCAAACCCCTGATCAAATGCCTGAGGGTTTACCACTCTAGAGTCATGTTTATACCATGACACAGCATCTATTGTAAAGTGTATAAAATCCCCAGAACTGATGTCGTCTGGGGGACAGCTTTTCCATCCATGCTGTCCTCCCAAGGAGCAGCCTTCCCTCTTGCTGTTCCACCTGTACTATCCTCCTGGCCATTCTCAATGTTACTTTCTAAATTAATAAATTTCTCCTTTTATTTTTAAGCTAAGTTTTGGGATCTTGCATTCTTGCAGAAAGGTATCCTTCCTAAACCCCAGGTGTGCACCTCACCCCCATAACATAAATAAGTATTTTGGGACATACATACCACCTAGTGAAGGAGATCTGAAGGTTTAAAAAATGTAATGACAACAACTTTACTTATAAGCAATTAAATAAAAAATATATAACTTTAGCATTAATAGCATATTAGGGGTAGCTAGGTGGCTCAGGGCATAGAGAGGCAGGGATAGAGACAGAACAGCCTGGATTCAAATCTAGCCTCTAATACTTCCTAGATCTTTGGCCCTGAACAAGTAATTTGATCCCAGTTGGCTGGTTCATACAGTTCTCCTGCCTTAAATCCAATATTTAGTACTGATTCCATGAAAAAAGGGAAAGGGGTTGGGGGTTCAGGTGGGGGATAGCATATAAACTGCTACTACCCTCCATATCTTCAGTTACTAAAGAAAACTTTAGTATATATAAGAATAAAAGAAAAAAAAAAGTTCAGAGATCTAGGATACCATTTCATTCAGTAGTTTAGATATATTTTTCTATATATTTTCTCCTTCAAACTAGGCCTTTTACACATCTTGAGGGTGGGGGGGAATCCCCAGCAGAAGACAAACAGCTTCAAACTCTTACAGGATCAGTTGAGTTGGGGGTGTTAGATGGATCTATTGTCTGATAGGAAAAGAAAAGTCAAAATGGAGAAATGAAAGGAAAGGGAGGAGTGGAAGAAGTACTTTTTCCTGTCCCTAAGGTAATGACATAGGGGCATGCTGGCAGTCTCACTATTCTTATTCTAGAAGAGGTTTTAGCCCTCACTTTCTATGAACAAAAAGCCAGCACAGTTCCCAAAACCATGACTCATGGTAATACAACCATTTGTCTCAGAAAGCGCTTGAAATAGAAGTTTTTCCTCCCTCAATTAGGAAGGATTTAATTGTGTTGATATTTATAGGTGTATTCTACATAATTGAAATCCCCACCCATTTTCTAAAGAAGGACACCAAAGACCTGCAAAGTATAGCTTTAAGTTGAATTGTCATTTGCCATCTTGTGAGTCCTTACAATATTTTTCTAACTTCCTCATTTCCCTCTTATGAGTAATGCATTTTACTCTCCTGAGGATCTTTTATGTAAATAATATAATGCTTAGAAAATATCTATTTATTACTATTATTATTATTACCTATAGAAGTCTTGGAAATATGGAGATTTTAAGGTTGTCCTAAATCCAGAGAGAAAAAGAATTATGAAAGTGATTTAATTCATTAGTTTGAGTATAATATCTATTGGGTCTAAGTCAAGGGACTTCGGATTCTCCAGTGGTTTATTTAACTTTGCTTTGTTCCATTTTAAGAGACTATTCCCCTAACCCTAGTCATCTTTCAAATACTCGTCATTAGCCAAGAGGAAACCAGGCAAAAGTGTGGAAAGATTGACAGAAATCCATCATCAGGTTCTGAAAAGGGAAACCCAAAGGGTCTGCTTTAAAGAGATCATTAGTGTTACCTTCACAATTTAAGAGTAATATATTAGACTATGAAAGGTATTTGATTAGGTCAAACCTTATCAGCAAAAATATGAAATTATGTCTATATATATAATGCTTTTTAAACATTAAAGTGTTATTTAAATGTTAAGCATCATATTTATTGTTAAAATAGGATAATATAGTAACCTATGCATTAACAAATAAAGTACATGGTAAATAAAATTATATTGAGTACTTTTGATTTTCTCTTAGTGTTCTTTTGATATATTCAAATACATTTTGATATATTACCTCAGCGAATAAGGAAATAAAAATTTGATAGCTAAACAAACAACAAAAATCCTAGCGATATTTATTGTATTCACAGTCATAGAAGAAACCAATGAAGTTTGAATTCAGATTGAAGCATAAAATTCCTCACATTATTTCCTTCATGAATGTTTTTCTAGTATAAAACAATATGCTTTCTTTCACAACATGATGAACATGGAAATATATATTGCATGGTAACACATGTACAATTTATATCATATTACCAGCCATCTCAGGGAGAAGTCAGAGGTGGGAAAGAGTGTGAGGACATGAATCACAAAATGTTAGAAAATTAATAGAAGATAAATTTTTAAATTATTTTCTATAATTAAAAAAAACAAACAGTTAATTGTATCCCATCCACATTTTGTCAAGGTTACCTTTCACCATGGATATATCTTAATGAAAGGCTTTTCCCCACCAATTCAATTTAATTTATTAAGAACTAAGTTGTTTTTTCTTCCTGATTCCAACAATTACCTTAGATCCAGTTGCCATTTCTCAAGGCCCTCACTGGGGTAGTCTCAAAAAGGAGGAAATCTCAAATCAGTGGTTGGAGGGATTTGAGCTGAAAAACACTCCCATGGAGGGAGAGAGGTATTCTACATTGGGACATAAGGCTTACAATGAGCATAATCTTTTCAAATTTAATGCCTAGCGAGAACACTCCATCTAAGACAGTGTCATGCTTGCATGGACAGCATCCTGTCTCAGAAGGAGAGTTAGAGCTCCTGGGAGCAACTGACATCATGAAGGCAGGGAAGGCAAGGATCCAAAGAGAAGATTCATTAGCAAATGAGGGTGGAGGAGATATGAACATGGGGAAAGTGGTGGAGTAATAATGAACTTGAAAACAAGGGACACAAGAAAAATTCTATCTTCTCTATTTCTTAAAGAACTAATTGACATTTTAAAAAATTAAGCAAAACAGAAAAAATAATATGATACAAAAAATTGCTTAGAAAAGAAATCTCAACATAGATATCTTAGAAGCTATAATGCTATAAATAGTACAGAGAGTAAAGAAGGAATAAATAAGTATAAAAACCACAAATAAAAGGATAAAAGTTTGAAACAGACAAAAAGTGAAGAGAAATAATGAAAAGAATAAAAGGAAAGATGTGATTAAATTATAATATACATATGTTTCCTCATTAACATACTCTGATTTTTGCATAATTGTATAGATGCTGCTACATGCTTTTCTTTTTATCTGACTAATACTTCAGTACTCCTGCTTCCTACTGTTAATCAGAAGTTCAAGTTTAGGTCTCTATTTGAAGGTCAAAGGGGGCCACAAATTTTAGCACAGTTCTCTGTGAGCCTGATTTCATAGACTACTAAATTCAGAGATAGTTAGAACCTTAGAGACAATTTACTCCAGCTCTATTCCTTGATTGATAAGGAAACTGAGACCTAGAAAGGTCATTATGTATCAAAGTAGCACACAAAGGAAAAGACAGAAGCAGAAATTTAACCTATGCTTTCTGACCCAAAATTCATTGATCTTTACAATGTACCATACCACCTTTTCTCTCTGTCCTGCTTTCATACTTATCAACACTGGTAAAAGAATATTATTATATCTTTGTAAAAAAGGCATGGAGTTCTACACTAAAAATTCTATAAAAGGCTTCAGGGTAAACATGGTGGCACTCTAGATACAAGACTTGTCCTCTTCTAAGCACCCACAGATATAGACTACCTCAAAAGACCAAAAAAAACCAAATTCATAAGAAGGAAGGGACTCTACAGTAGGGCGCAACAGTGAAGGTATATGGGATTTGGGCATTTCCACATTATAAGGGGGTGAAAAAGCTCCCACCCAAAACCTCGAGCTGACCTACTCTTCCCCACCTCACCTACGGAGTCAGAGTCAGCATGCGTCAGAATCAGTGAGTGAGTGAGGGCACCTCTAGAGTGAGTAAGGGGCACCTCTAGGTTCTTGGGAGCTGACTAAGACCACCAAAGACCTATGCCTGAGAGCAGATACACCTGAAACCCCAGCAGACTAAAGAGTGCAGACTGTGGGCTCTCATGGGAAAATGGCACAGAGAAGGGCAGCAAACAGCAGAAGCTGTGGAGATTCAAGAGGTTGCCTCAGGCAAAATTCTTGCTCCTTAGCTCTATACAAAGAGAACCTTCCCATCTCACTCAGATTTCTGACTAAAAAGGGAAGGAAAAACCTCCACAGTGAAGGCAAATTGTACCCAGGAACAACAACCTCCCTCCAAGAAAAACAGGAAGAAGGGTTTGACCCTAGAAAATTTTTTATGGAGGAAAACCCAAGCTACAGAGAAAATAGAAGAGGAAATTCAACTAAATTCACCAAAAACTTCCAAAAACTGGAATTGTCCACAAGGTCTTGAAGAATTTAATTGGAGCTTATCAAAAAGATGGAAGCCTTCTGACAAGAAAAGTGGGAAATAATTCAAAGAGAAAATAACAGTTTAAAGGACAAGAACTCCTAATTGAAGAAACAGCTGGAAGCCACGAAAAGCAAGATAGACTAAAATGAAAAGGAAAATCAAAAGATTATAGTGGAAAATCAGTCCTTAAAGACCAGAATTAGGCAACTAGAAGACAATGATCTTGCAAAACAGCAAGAATGAATAAAGCAAAGTCAAAAGACTGGCATAATAGAAGAAAATATAAAATATCTCACTGACAAGATGACAGATCAGGAAAACAGATCACGAAGAGACAATCTGAGAATCATTGGTCTACCTGAAAAGCCAGAAATAAACAGAAATATTGAGATCATACTACAAGAAATCATCCAAGAAAACTTCCCTGATATTCTTGAACAAGGGGGCAAAATAGATATTGAAAGAGTTCATAGAATACCCTCTACATTAAATCCTCAAAAGACAACTCCCAGGAATGCAATTGCCAAATTCAAGAGCTTTCAAGCTAAGGAGAAAATTCTACAAGAAGCCGAAAAGAGACAACTCAGATACCAAAGAACACCAATCAGGATCACATTAAACCTTGCAGCTTCCACACTAAAGGACCTCAAGTCTTGGAACATAATATTCAGAAAGGCAAGAGAATTGGTTCCTCGACCAAGGATCACCTATCCATCAAAACTGACTATATACTTCCAGGGGAAAGTATGGGCATTCAACAAAACAGAAGATTTCCAAGTATTTGTAAAGAAAAACCCTATAAAAAAGAAAACAAAAAGGAAAAATAAAAAATAGATGTTATTAAAATTATTTTATTCCTGATATCTGATTAATATTAAAATAGCACTGATTTCTATAATGCCCAGAACATGTTAGTCAATGTTTATTTTCATGGTTGCTTCCTAATAAAACACTACAAACTATGGATAATGTATTTTATCATCTTTAAAATTCTTTGAAATTATCTTTCTTGATGAAAAGAAAAATATATAAGCTGGTACCAGTTCCGGATATATCAACCAAAGAATTATATTTAATGAGAGCAAAAAAGGATTAAAAAGTTTGGCAAAAAAAGATCTCTCAAGAATTCACAAATGAAGACATATATCAGGAAGTAAGAACAAAGTCTTATCATGAATAACAATGAGTTCAAAAGAGAAATCCTCTACTTATTATGATGAATTATGCTGAGACTAATAATGGAGTGGTTTATTGACAGTGTAATAAAAAATAGGAAAAAAAGTCATGTTAGATCGTACAAAATTCACCTATTGTGATTTTACCTCTCATTTTTCTAAGAGTTTGTTATAATAGTCATTAATTTTCAATTAATAAAAGCTAATCAAAAAGTTCTTAAGACACAAAATCCAGGAAAGAAGTCAATAGTAAAATACTATTACTATTATACTAGTAAAATAGTAAAACAATAGTAAATCAGATATCTATACACAAATGCATAAAAATGGGGAATAATGAAAATAAACCAAAGATCCTAAAGCAAGTAGGAAAATTCAGCTATATGAATATCATTGGGTGTTGGTGGAATAAAAAAAAAACAGACTACATATATTAAGAATTAGGAAAATGTAGGGTAGGGAGAAGTAAGCTAAAGCCTTGCATTTAGGTGAAGATCAGCAAAAGTAGAGAAACAAAAACATTATCATGGTCATTTTAGCACATCAAACAAATCTCGTACAATTGAGATGTCAAAACAGGGCAGTGCTCCTTAATGAGGAAACAAAATCAAAAGGCAATTGAGATATTTTCAACAAAATAAATGAAAACATAATAGAGCATAGATAATGTTAATATGTGGTTTCCTAAGTCAATGAGTCCTGTAGAGATCCTCATGTACAAATTTGTGGTCCCATTTCTATTTGAGTTTGATACACCTGTTTTTTGTAGGACCATTATATCCTTTTTATTTTCTTTTGTCTTCTATAGGTCTTTAAATCAATTCAAAGTGGGTATGATGTATCTTATGCAAACAGATTGGGCTCTTCAGCAAATTCCATTTTTCCTTTTTTCAAAACTATTTTTCCTTTTTCTCTTCAGAATTTCATTCTGCATTCTTGGGAATTTATTACATCTTTTAAGATCCCTTCCCCTGTAAACTTTTACCCATTTTTGCTACCTCTGAAACCTCTGATACTTTTTCTTCAAATGTCTATGACACATAATTGACTACTCCTAAATTTCTTTCTTTATCTCAGTTTTTAGGTAGAATGGTTACTTCTTCATAAATGAAAACAGAGAAGGAAGAAAACTTTTTCTTCTAGCGATCTCTGAATTGGAAGGAACTTAAAAAAGGGAATTGGATCTTAATATAAAGAAATTGTGAAAACATTTTTAACTTTCATGGTGAATTCAAGTTGCCTGATCCAGATTAACTATTTAAAGAAATATTGAGATCCTGAAAGATTGAAAAGAGTAAATTTTATCTCATTTTTTCAAAAGGAAAAATATTGAATTCTACAATGTCGGGTTCCATTGACTTCAGTTCCTGACCAGATATATTATTGGAGTTGGCAATTGATCATTTAGAAAAGAAGTGGTGATTAGGAAGAGTCAACATGGATTTATCAACAAAAGGCCTAGCAATAGTAATCTTATTTCCTGTTTCTGATAGGATTATAGAATTGTCAGATCAAGGAAATGAAGACTATAGATGGTGTTTGCTTAGGCTTTGGAAAAGCATTTATTCTTTTGGACAACATAGGAAAAATAAAAACTAGTATTACAATGATCAATTCCAATACAGTCATTAATGATTCCATGTCATATTGAAGAAAGTTCTCCAGTGAGGTGCTTGGTGTACTTGGCTCTATGTTGCTTAACATTTTATCTATGACTTGGATAAAGATGTATATGTCATTTATAACTATCAAAAAATAAAAAGATGAGAAGGAATAGCTATTGGACTATCAAATCAAGATCTAAAATCTCATTGACAGTCTAGAACCTTGGTTTAATTAAATAAGATAAAAAGTAATGGAGAAAAATATAAAACTTTACATTCAGACCCAAAAAACAACTTTGTAAGTTCAAGAAGAAGCAATGGACAAAGTAATGATATACATCATTTTATCACAAAAATTCTGGACATTTCAATAGATTCCAATTTTAAAATTAGTTAAAACAATTATATGTCAATTAAGAAAGCCAAGGTGACTTTAAACTACATGAAGGGAAATCATAACATTCATATTAACGAAGCAAACCACTTTATTCTGCCATGTTCAACCAAAATCTGGAATGTTGTATTGAATTCCAGGAATCATATTTTAGAAAGGACATTGATAATCTAAAAAATGTCCATAGGAGGCAAACCAGAATAGTACAGAAGCTTAAGTCCATGACATATAAGAATCAATCAAAGGAAATGGGAATACTTAGCCTGGGGAAGATTAACATAGAGGAGACATGATTGCTGTCCCCAAGTTTTTCAAGATTTGTGACAGTGAAGAGGGATTAGACATTTTTTTGTTTGGTCCTAAAGGATAGAACAAGGGGCATTGAGAGGTTTCAAATATATACCTGATACTTTGATAACAATTTGGGTTTTTCAAAAGTGGAATGAGCTGCCCCTATTGGTAGTAGATTATCCCCCTTTGGAGATTTTCAAGCAGAGCTAAGATGGCCATTTTTCAACCATGTTGTAGAGAAAATTTACTTTTAGATATAAGAAGGGATTGAATGGCCATTGAGGTTGCTTCTAACCCAGTTATTCTATCACTCTTGTGGAAAATTGTATCTGAAAATTAAAGAAATGGAGTACATAGAAATCTGACTTATTTTTATTGCTTACTTTGTGTTTCATAGTTCACAGAGAATGTGTACAATTATGCTGATATAAAACATAACAAACACCTTAGCACTTTGAAAATTGCTAAAACTAGTTTTACATATTTTTATTCATTTGTTCCAATTTATGAAATGCTCTCCATGGCCTCTGAGTATATGTTCATGATAGAAATATCAGAAAACAAATTATTAATAGTAATCAGTGATTTCGCTCTTAGCTGCTGAACTTTAGCAAAAGCTTGACCTCAAAATCTAGGACTGAAGGCCAACCAACTTGTTCTCTCTTAGTTCATAAGGGGAAGGCATTTCTAAAGACAACCCTGCTATGTGAAGACCTGCCAACCTCTAACCTGTCAGAGCTCAGATTCATGAATAGTTGTTGGTAGAAACCTTCTATCAGATCTAAATATCAATGAGAATATGAAAAAGTGATCTTTAGGGGAACAAGACTCTGCGCTGAATTTAAATTTATTTTTTTATGTCTAAATCATTCTTGCTTCCCCCACTTCGAAACAAAAGGGGAAATTTTATAATTTCCATCCTGTTGAGAAGTTTGTTTTTTTAAAAAAAGATAGCTGCATTTTAATGACCATCCTCCAGCTAAGTGACTTACCATAGTAGCAACCATTCTGAATCCTGTAATGAATTCAGAAATCTGCTCGCTATTACATTTTCCACATTATTTCCTTATAGTACCTGAAATTCCAAGAAAACATAAAACATTTCCCTGAAGTTTTGAAATAAAAAGAAATACATTTCCTTTGGCATATAATTTTCTGTAATTGCAGTTATTTTTTTCTTCCTAGGACCTCCATGTGCTTACTTAAAGCTTTTGGCAAGTCTCTGTTGTCACCCACAAGCTATGAAGTACCTCAGCTAAGGCCTTGCTCTCTATTTTTCTAGTCAAAACAAGATGGAGAGAAAATGTTTGAGAGATATATATTGGGAGATCTACAAGGCTACAGCCTTTTAATGAAGGCGATTGCCTTTCTTTGAAGACCTTGCTCAAGAAAACAGTGAGAAATCCTGGACCTACCCAAAATCTATTTGTCTGGGAAATCATAAAGAGTTAAGTTAAGTTAGGCACAAGTGACTGGAGTTCAATATGTACTTCAAACTTTAGGATGGGTAGACATTCAGAGTCGCATTTCTCAGTTGCATAGAGATACTAGGATTTGGTAATAGGCAAAAGAAAAATAAACACATTTGGAGTGGTCATAGAAGGTTAGGAAAGTGGCAAAGAGATGGGGAGAAGCAGGGGGGTGGGGGGAGGAAATATATACCCTAGCTCTGATTTTGTTCAAAGGGAATCACTTTAACTTTCTAATTCCTACTGCTAATCAACATAGATTTTTGTAATTCTGTATTGACAGTGCTCAGACAACATGTAAAACATCCCTTATGTGATGCCAAACCCAAGGAGGCTCATTAACACCCATTTCGGCAGAATCAGAAATGTAGTTGTGGATGCAAATTAAGACTTGTATTTAAAATATCATAATACAATTAACTCACTTAGAATTCCCATGTATCAGTATCTGCTTGTCCTTGTTCTGCTTATCAGCACAATTCCAGCCAGTTGGGCTGCTTTTAATTACTCAAGCCAGGTGGGCTGCCTCCCCTGGAAGTCTTCATCCCTCACTGTGGCTTGATGGTGCTTATCACCATTTAATTCAGCCTTGGAAACCTGGAGGTTTTGTTGAACTGAGGAAATTCATTCCTCTGCTTATTGTTTACAAATTAGAGCATTGCTGGGTTGGGCCTATAATTCCTGTGGCCAATTTGGGCACTTTGTAACTGATTCTCTTTCTCTCAGATAGTTTATTGATGAGAGCATTATTCATTTTCAAATAAACAAATGACCCACCAAGCCAAGCTGTTTTGATAAGATTGTTTAAAAGAAGTCAAGCAGAGGTATGTTTGTTATTGTAAGCATACTAAGAATGGGGGTGGAGGGGGTGGAAAGGCATTCCCAAGGAATTCTTCAAAATATAGGGGAAGAAGAAGAAGCAGCAGCTCAGATTTTTCCAGTACCTCCTTAATTTGCCATGAACTACACATATCCTTTGATTGGGATGCACTTCATGGTAATTTCTAATTGTTGACATTAAAATGAAAAATATGCTGAACCAAGCAAAGCAAGGTAGTCTGGATTCAACGTATTCTCTCCTTCTTACTCTCCAAATTTAAGCATAACTGACAAAGGGGCTTAATAGCCTCTCTCAAGAACCATCGTTCAATCCCAAGTGCCATTAGAAAGGTTAGGTATTTAAATCTTGGCAATAGGCAGTTTCTGAATCTCAGAGCACCCAGGCAATGGATTTTGCTCTTTGAAAGCAGAAAAAATCTAGAAAGAAAGGAATTCTTCCCTCCAATTCAGAGACAGGAATGCCAATCTTGTATACTTTCTCACTTGAGGATTGCTTGAATGGGGTGAACTAGACCTTCAGGTAATGCAGCAAAGGGCTTCTCCGATGTACACGCAGTGCAAAAAACATGACACAGATCATGCTTTCCCATAGCATCATTTTCTATATTGTAAAAGCCAAGAAAATGATTCTATATAGCTACTACTCAGTTTTGTCTTTATTTATTTTTTTTTTGCTTTCATTTCCTGCCTCTTATTATGTTCAGGCTCCTATCTCCCACCCAGTTACCCCTACTAATGTAACAACATTATCCTATTAGTATTAAATAATGTGGATTTAAGAAATGCTTGAGTTACTCTGAGGGGGCTGACCAGTTAGAGGGAGAGTAGAATTGGAGAGATGTAGTCTACCTTTGAGGACAGAGACAAGCACACCAAACACTAGAAAAGTAAAGGAAGAAAAATCTCCTTGGAAAGTATAGATTATACATCTCCAGTGGCACTTGTTTCTCTCTCAAATGTGGAAATAGAAATTGTTATTTTATCAGCAAGGCTCACATAGCTTCTTAATCGTACTTGGTAAATGTACTCAGAACTGTACGAATACTGCTGATTATTCTTTGAATCATTGCTATTTTGTTGACAACCAAGAAAGCACTAAACACTGATGCTGTTTTGTTTCAGATTATGAAGATTTTTTTCTCCTAAATCAGAATTTATTCCAAATTATACAGCAATTGTTGTGGGGTACAGAGGTGTACCCCTGGGGTTCAGGAAGGATACCTTTTGCAAGAATGCAAGACTCCAAACTTAACTTAAAAGTAAAGAGATTTATTTGTAATGTCGCATTTTTTGGCAAGCAAGACAGCAGGAATGGAGCAACCTAAAAGGCTGCTCCCTGAATGCCTCAGTTCTGGGGTTTTTATATTCAATGAGGACTTGACTCTGGGGCAAGGGGTTGGGGAGGAGTTTTCCCTGAAGGCATGGGGGTGGTTCTCCTGATTTGGATCATTGGGACAATCAAAGGAGGATAATCCTCTCAGGGTCAGATGTTTTGGTTTGGGAGTCAGAGGGAGCAAGGGAACAAAGGAATTTCCCTGATAATAGTTTGCCAGAGTTTCTGGGGGTACAATGCCCCTGACACAATAAGTGATGTGTTTCATAGAAACTGGGTGTTTTCTGACCTAAAGTTAAGAACCAACCATGTCTTCTGTAATGGCTATGGAAGCTAATACACAAATATTTATAGTTCAAAGGATAAGATGACTCTGTTCTATCTCTGGCCTTCATATCTCCAATTTAAGGGTCCATTACTTATCTTCTATTTCACTTGATTTTCCCTCCTGTTCCATGTTCTCCCAAAGTTATTATTAGTCTCATATTCCCAATGTCTTATAATTCAACTTTCTAATTGCATCCTTCTTTGCAGATACTTTCTCAATTACATGATTTGGGGTTTAAAAAATTAAAAGGCACTATAAAACTAGTATTAAGGATGCTCATATTGACATTTTGTTAAGGTCTGGGTTTTCACCCACCACCAAGGAAGTCCACGGACAATGTAATCAAGCAAGGAGAAAACCTTTACTGGGAAAACTGATACGCACATCAATGGGAACCTCTACCATCAGAGTTGCTTCTGACAGGCTGGGCTTTAAATACTTTGCTGCAAGCATGGTTTTCCAGCCCCTTATCTACTATATACCATCCTTGGAATTTTGCCTGCATGTATGGCTCCTACCTGCTTCCTACTATTCTTGGAACTTTGACAATTCTATATTATTGGGGTCTTCCTGCAGCTGGAGTTTGGCATATTTATTGGGGTCTTCCTGGCCTTTATCTGGTACCCACTACAGCTGGGGTTTGGCATGTTTATGGTTCTTATGTTATTGGGGTCTTCTTGGCCTTTATCTGGTACCCACTGCAGCTGGCATATTTATGGTTCTGACAAACTCCCAAGGCCAGCCAGCTTGTTTAAGGCCTTCCTGTATTTTTAAGGCTGGTCAATTTTACCTCCCTCAATTTGTACCTACGAATAGAGAAGGGCAAGGAGAGTATAACATTCTACTTACAGTTTTTAAGAATGACTGAAGAGATCAGATGGTATTCTCAGTGGATTGAGAACCAGGCCTAGAGATAGGAGATCCTAGATTCAAATCTTGCCTCAGATACTTTCTAACTGTGTGACCCTGGGCAAGTCACTTAACTACCATTGCCTAGCCCTAACCACTCTTTTGCTTTAGAACCAATATACAGTATTGATTCTAAGACTGAAGGTCTTAAAAAAAGAAGAAAAAGATTTAAAAAAAGAAGTCTTAAAAAAAGACTGAAGCAAAGTCCAAATGACAGAATAGTAGGCACAGTGTGCTAGGGTTCCCCTCTGAAAATCTCCCCTAAATAGATCTTTAAAATATATGTTTGAATCAAAGTTGTGTAACCATAAAATTGTGATTTGCCAAGACTGTGAATTGCCAAAACAGTAAAGGTTTCGGCCAAACTACAAAGATAATTTTTAGTGTCTTGATTTTTAATTTTAAACTTTTTTTATTTTTTTAAATAAATTAATTTTTAATTTAACACTTAATTAAAATTAAGTGGTCATCATGGGAAAATTCCCAAATAGGAAAATACCCAAGTCAGCTGGGTTTTATGGAGATTTTTAATTAATATAAATTAAGGAATTAAGGGAAGGAGAGAGAGAGAGAAGAGAGAGAGAGAGAGAGAGAGAGAGAGAGAGAGAGAGAGAGAGAGAGAGAGAGAGAGAGAGAGAGAGAGAGAGAGAGAGAGAGAATAGTAGAAAGGGCCTAGGCCAAATGGCCTAGGCCTGAGCCTAAGGGAGAGTGAGTCAATCTTTATCACTCACCACCAGATCATCTTTAAGCAAGCTTGGAGAATGGTAACTCCTAAACTCCTCTTCAACTTCCCAACTGAAGTCACTCCAAACTGAACTGAATTCTCCCTTTAAAGAAATTTTCTCTTATGTCACCTCCCCTAAATTTTCACATCTACCAATCACAGTAGATGCTTTTTCTCCCAGGACTGCCCATTCCTAGTTCTTATCTTCTTTTGTTCTCACCTTCTCTGGTTAGATAAAAACTTCACACCTCTTTTTGTGAAGCTTGCCTTTTGTAAGTTGTTTGACCTTTTAGTGACTAATTTAACCTTTATAGGTACTTAACATCCTTTTGTATTAAATCTAAAAATAGACCTAGATTAAGGTTTTGGCTTTACTATAAGTATGAGCTGGGGACTTTTCATTCTTCAATCAGGTGTTTGCAACTTTATCTTTCCCTAAGGCACTGTCTGAGCAGGGTGGAGTAATTTTAAAGTTCTCAATACATTCCTGATCAAGTACCTCCATTGTTAAAAATGGGGAATAGTTTAATCAAATCTTCTGAAGTAGAGTCTGAGCAGTTTTAAGATTCACAGTTGGGAAATTCAGAAAAAATCAGACAGCATTATTGGTCCAGGTAGGTTGGAGTTTTCCATTCTTCTTATCCCTTATCCCACAACTTGGATTTAGTGACCCAGATGTTCCACAGAAAGGATCTCTCAGCTATAGATATTCTCCCTGGCTGTTCCTCATACCTGGGCTACTCTTCTTCCACTACAAATACGGAACTCCCTGGCATCCTTTAAGCCTCAGTTTAAATCCCTCTTTCAGCAGTGGAGATGAGTACAATCTGGTAGTTTTTCTATCCATATCCAGTCCCAAGTCCCAGGTTGCAGACTCTGCCTACACATTTAGTGATGTTTTGGGGTAGAGAAGTCCCATGCGGTATCCTGAGAACAAAGGAGGGTCAGCTTAGAAGTAAAGTAGCAGTGACACAGTAGATAGATATCAGGTTCTGATTCACGAAACCTGACTTCAAATATGGTCAGACACTTAATATGTGTTTAACCCTAGGCAAGTCACCATACCCTATTTGTTTCAGTTTCCTCATCTTTAAAGGAACTGGAGAAGAATTATAAACCACTCCAGGATCTTTACCAAGGAAACCCCAAATAGGGTCATGAAGAGTTGGACATGACTAATAAGGGCTAGGTCCAGAGGCAGTCTCCTCTTGCATAAATTCAAACCCAGATCAGAATTTAGAGAGATCAGACCAAAGTGATGACTGTACTTTGTCCTGCATCAGACCACTCTAGGAATATTGAAAATTGTCCCTTAAATCCTGGAATAATACAATATTCAAAACTCCAAGATTGGGACAAGAGGATCTTCCCACGAGAAGAGCCAGAGTCTAACATTACAAATCAGGTGGATGAAAAAAAAAAGACATTCATCACAAACAGTTATACTATAAATTATAATGGCAGGGAAGCTTTAGAAACAAACCCAGAAGAGAATGACTCCAAAACATCTATAAACAAGGCCCCCAAGAAAAAAATTCTGGGCAAAAACTCAAGTAGATTTTTTGGAAGAAATGAAGTAAGAGGAAAGAGAAAGGGAGACAGAGAGAAAGGAGAGAGAGAGAGAGAGAGAGAGAGAGAGAGAGAGAGAGAGAGAGAGAGAGAGAGAGAGAGAGAGAGAGAGAAACAGAAACAGAGATATGCTTTTATGATGCTTTTATAAATTAAATGAGAGTATTTGAGGAAAAATTAGAAACGAAACGAGAGCAATGGAAGGAGAGAATTGAACAGGGAATTAACAGCTTAGCAAAAGAGGAATAGAACCTTGTCTAATCCACAAACTCTGAAAACTAGAATAGAAGCCAATGACTTCATGAATACAAAATATTGACACAAAGTCAAAAGGTTAAAAAAAAGGAATTATAAAACATCAAAAATCAATATAAAAACAATCTGAAAAGCTAATCAAGAAGCAGAAAAATGTAAGACTCATTAAACTATTTTATTATTGTGACCATAACAAAAACAACAACAACAAATCTGGGCATCTTATTTCATGAAATTTTAAAAGAAAAGCATCCCAATCTTTTGCAATCAGAGGGCAAAGTAAAGATAGAAAAGCTCCGATGGTCATCCAATTGAAATAAAACACAAAATGAAAACTCCTAGAAAGATCAAAGACAAAACCTAAAGTTGCATGTAAAATAAAAAATAGTTTTATTGACCAGAGAGTCAAGTACTGAAGAGCCACATTCATTGTCTGCCTCAATTTTATCAACTTCTAAAATGGGGATGGTAATATCAACTACTTTCCAGGGTAGTTGTGGGGATCAAATGAGATAATATTTATGATTCACTTATAGTGCCTGGAATATAGTATTTGTTTAATAAATGTTCATTCCCTCTATCTTTTGAGTTCAACAAAAAAATTTCTTAGCTGTTTCTATACTATTCTTTGGTTTCTCATTACCATTTTACTGTTTCTGATTGTAGTATTAGATATTTCTCTGTTTACAAGGCAAAAACTTGTATTCTCCACAATTCTTTGAATAATTTCTAGATATTTTCAAATCCCTATCATACATTCTGAGATACTTAATAAATATCTCTTAAAAACGATTATATAGAAATCATGTCCCTAATGGGGAAAGTAAACAAAGTGTTTTAATTAATCCCAAATCTCTTAAACTAATGTCCTTTTACCACTAATTATGCTGAATATATGCACATTGACTATATTTTAAAAACTCCTTTATTTATGTTGAGGTATAAATAAAGTATGGGCTGGATGGACTAGTACACACAAGCAAAGAACTTTCATTGATTCTGATCTCTTCCCAGGACAAATGGGAATTTCTTCAAGGTCTGGAAAGAAAATCCAGTCAATGTGTGTGTGTGTGTGTGTGTGTGTGTGTATTCATCATCTTAGAAATAGCACCTAAATGAGTCTAACCTTGCATATAATTTTGTGCTTAATATATGATGATAGATTATTTGAAGGAAACTATGAATAAGAATATATATATATATATACATACATACACATAGACTTTAAGAAACTTTCATCCAAATACTAAGAGAAATGGGAAAAGAGACAAAATAGGGTAAATTTATATTTCATGAAGAAGAGCATGGGGGGGGGGGCACCAATACAATGGAAGGGTGAAAGAGGTTGGAGACAGGTAATACTTGATTCTTACTTGCACTGAAATTGACTCAAAGCGGGAAGACCAATAAGATACATTGGGCCAGAGAATTGTATTGTGCCCTATAGAGAAATAGTAGGGTAATAAATGGGTTGGTGGGAAGGTAAGCAAAACAAGGGAAGTAGAGAGTGGGGGGCAGTTTAAAAGGCACCATAGAGGGGAATCAATAAGAGGGGAGGTGCTAGGAAGGGGAGCAACATTAGGGAGGGTAAATGGGGTAGGTAAACTAAATAAAAGCAAAAAAATTGGGAGTATAAGAATTTAGGTTTTATGCTAAGGATGAGAATTCTAAAATAGTATTGTGGTTGCTGATTTTAAAATATTACAGGTTATGTCAAAAATGACTTTTTGTAGCTTTATTTACAAAGAGGTGGAAAGAGTCAAAGTAGAAAAATGTAGATGAAGAGTCTGAAATTACTGCCTAGCTACAAATATCCTAAATTTAATCCTAAAATCTCAAAACTGCAAATGTAAATCCAAAAGTGAATTTAATCAGAATCCAAAGTCCTAATTAGGAAGCTGAAATCAGAAGAACCAGGAGATGCTGAAGAATCCACTGAGAACCTTTAGTGATCATGAGGTTAAGACCTCCAAGAATCTCACCAGAATTCATACTGAAGGGAGTGTCAAACCAAATTGCCAACAAGGAGATAGGGTCTCCTCACTGAAGAGCCAAGGAAGGAATCACTCCACTGACCACCAAAATCTCCTCCTCCAGTCTGGCTCACTGATGCAGAGAACCTCATAGAATCCTTGAGATGGCCTTTTAAAGCAATTTTCCCAACATCACTTCCTGTCACTCCCCCACTTTGCAGGAATCAATCACAGTCTTTCAATTTGCCTAGCACTGCCCAGGGGGGCCTCTAGAGTTGTCATACACTCTACCAAGTGACTTGTGAACTCTCATACTTAGTGACTGGTAAGGTACTAAGTAGCCATTACTTGTGTTTTTGATTGATTAACTTCAAAGTTGCCAATTGATGGACAAAGAGTTTGATTCAATCTTCACAGAGGGGAAGGTAAGAGGGATAAGAGAAAAGGCAGAACCTAGGGAGGAAGTCAAAATGGAGGGAAATACACAGACAGTAATCTGTAAATGTGAATGGAATGAATTTACCAATAAAAAGGAAGCAGATTGTACAATGGATTAAAATCCAGAATCCAGCCATATGTTGTCCACAAGAAATAAACTTAAAGCAGGTAAGATATACACAGGGTAAAGGTAAGAGGGTAGAGCAGAATGTACTGGGCTGCAACTAAGACAAAGAAGGCAGGAGTAGCAATAATGACCTCAGACAAACCTAAAGCAAAAATAGATCTCATTAATAGAGATAAGGAAGGTAATTACATCTTAATGAAAGGCAGTAGAAATAACAAAGGGATATCAATACTCAACATATATGAACCAAATGGTGCAGCAGTCAGATTTTTAAAGGAGAAACTAAAGGAGCTGAAGGAGGAAATAGATAGTAAAATCATACTACTGGGTAGCCTTAACCTTCCTCTCTCAGAATTAGATAAATTGAGTAAAAAATAAATAAGAAAGAAATAAGGAAAATGAATGAAATATCAGAAAATTTAGAGCTAATAGATTTTTGGAAAAAATAGAGATAAAAAGGAATATACCTTCTTATATGGCACATACACAAAGATTGACCATGTGCTGGGCCATAAAACATTGCAAGCAAATGTAGGAAAGCAGAAATAATAAATGCAATTTTTCAGACCATAATTCAATAAAAATTATAACTAATAAGAGCTTGTAGTAAAGCAGATATGAAACTAATTGGAAATTAATAATATAATTCTTCAAAACTGGTTAGCCAAAGAACAAATCAAAGAAGTAATTACTGATTTCATTGAAGAGAGTGACAATCAGGAAACAGCTTATCAAAATCTATGGGACAGAGCCAAAGCCATAGTAAGGGGAAAATTTATATGCCTGCCTGCATATATCAACAAATTAGAGAGTGAAGAGTTCAAATAATTGGGCATGGAAATCAAAAGACTAGAAAGAGAACAAGTGAAAAATCCCCAAATAAACACTAAATTGGAAATCATAAAAATCAAAGAAGAAATTAATAAAATTGAAAGCAAAAGAACTATTTACCTAATAAATAAGAGTAGGAAATTGTACTTTAAAAAATCAAATAAAATAGATAAATTACTAGTTAATCTAATAAAAAAGAAAGAAACAAATTAACAGTACCAAAGATAAAAAGAGAGATCTCACCTCTAATAAAGAGAAAATTAAAATAATTATTAAGAACTATTTTGCTTAATTGTATGGCAATGAATATGACAACCTAGGTAAAATGGAGGAATATTTACAAAAATAGAAATTGCCTAGATTAACAAACGAGGAAGTAGAATACTTAAATAATCTCATCTCAGAAAAAGTTGAACAAGCCATCAAAGAACTCCTTAAGAAAAAATCCCCAGGGACAGATTGATTCACAAGTGATCTCTATTAAACATTTAAAGAACAACTAATCCCAATGCTATGCAAATTATTTGACAAAATAAGACAATAAGGAGTTTTACCAAATTCCTTTTATGACACAAATATAATACTGATTCCAAAGCTAGGTAGATGGAAAACAGAGAAAGAAAACTACAGACCAATCTCCTTAATGAACATAGATACAAAAATCTTAAATAGAATACTAGTGTGAAAATTAAATTTAACTCTCCCCTGATTGTGAAAATGAAATTAATTAACTCTATGTAAGGGTGAAAAGGGGGTTATTTTTAAAAGGGTTGGATTTTATATTTTAAGAGTGTGGTTGCCAGGAATTTAATTATTTCCCAAGATATTTTATTTACAATTTAGTTACAAAATGTAGAAAGAGTGAAGCAAGAAATCAAAGAGAATATAGCTATGTAATTTATCTCTAGCCCCAGGCTCAACACAGGTAGGGCTGATTAGTCCTTAGGCAGAAGGGTCTAAAGCTTTAGCAGAGGACCTGGGATTCAGGGAGCTTCTCTCAAAAGGAGAGGTCTCTCTTGAGGCTAGTTTCTTCAGACAATCCAGCAGTTAAGAGTCAGCTTTTCACTCAGCACATGTCAGTCCAGTCAGCAGATTCTTTATCAAACTCACCAGGAAACATGGTCTCATATCCAGTCAGCACTCCAAGGAAGATGAATATTATTTTTTTCCCTCACAGGAAGTAGCAGCTCCTTTTAAAGATGCTTCTTTTGTGTCACTTCCTGTGTCTTCCCCTAATTTTACATCTACTAATCACAGTTGATGCTCTGCTCTAGGACTGCCCAGAAGACAATCAGTCAATTCTGATTCGTCACCCACTATCACATATGTGGATCACAGACCTCACAGCTTTTGTGATTAAATCTAAAATGGGCAGATCTTCATACTCAACTTTTAAGTAGGGTGTTTACACTTTTGGTAATTAGATCTAAAAATGGGCAGATCTCCTTCTCAACTTTAAGTACTGTGTTCTAAAAATAGGTGGGGATTACACTTTAATCTTCACAATCAGGGGAGAGTTAATTTTAATCTTCACACTCTGCTCTGATTATGAAGATTTAAATTGTAACCCCTGCCTATTTTAGATTGTAATCCCGCAAAGTGTAAACATCCTACTTAAAAGTTGAGTGTGAAGATCTACCCATTTTATATTTAATCACAAAATCTGCAAACACCCCATTCACACTTGAGTGGGGAAGGTCTGTGACCCACGTGTACAATAGTGGGTGACGAATCAGAATCAACTGACTACCTTCTGGGCACTCTTAGAGCAGATTGTCAACTGTATTTGGTAAACAAAGAATTAGGGGAAGGCACAGGAAGTGATACAAGAGAAATTGTGTTTAAAAGTGAGTGACGACTTCCTAAAAGAAGTTTAATTCTTCATGCTTTTGAGTTGAGGCTCTTGAAGAGGGGCAGAAGGATCTGCTGACTGAACCTAAGACCCTATTCCTATAGACCAGGGGACCCCAAACTTTTTACACAAGGGGTCAGTTCACTGTCCCTCAGACTGTTGGAGGGTTAGAGTATTAAAAAATATATAAACAAATCTGTATGTGACTGTCTGGGATAGCTGAGGCTGCAATGCTGGCTGTGATAGGCCTGTCACACATTGCATAGGTCCATCAACCCCACCACTCTATGGGGTAGCAGTATACACAGTGCGGAATCCCCTCCCCCAGATTACCACTCAACATGCTGACATCTTCCATTGTGCAGCCACATAATCCTTTGTGAGGTGCCTCATTCTCCTTCAGTTACTCTCAGAACAAGGCACCACACAAAGGATTATGTTACTGGAAATAGTACGGTATGTGAGGGATACCGTACGTTGCAGCACTGCCACATACAGTGCTCCTCTCACTAACCACCAGTGAAAGAGGTACCCCTTCTGGAAGTGCAGTGGGGGCCAGATAAATGGCCTCAGGGGGCCACATGTGGCCTGCTGGCCATAGTTTGGGGACCCCTGCTTTAGACTGACATGTGGTGGGTGAAAAGCTGACTCTTAACTGCAGGATATTCAGAAGAGACTAACTTCTGGAGAGATCTATCCTCTTGAGAGAGATTATCTGCATCCCCAGGACCTGGGCTACAAGGGCTGAGGCCTCTCTCCCTGCCCAGGGTCCAGGAGTAAATTACTTAGATATGTTACCTTATCCTCTCTCTGATTTCTTACTTCACTCTTTCTACATTTTGTAAATAAATTATAAATAATATATTTTTGGAATTAATTAAATTCCTGGCAACCACACTCTTAAATAATCAAGTCCAACCCTTTTGAAATTAACCCCATTTCTCCTTTACATTTCAATTGCCAAACCACATTGGTTGTGACAAAATACCCTCAATCTTCTTAACTTTCCTAAACTTTTTTCTTTACTTTTGTGACTATACCTAAATCAGCTTTTAATAACTTATTTTGAGCCTACGCAAATCAGCTACAGAAGGTAAGATCATTTTTTTTCTTTTTCCGCCCTTAAAAAATATAACACATCTGTCTTTAATTTTAGCAGCTGGAACTTGAGGCCTCACCTGGGAAAACTAACACCTCACACACACACAAACAACCCAATTAGCCAATTAGCAGACCCTCAATTTCTCACCTTGAAAAAGATTCTTTCTTTTAGCTATGTTGCCTTGTCTCTTAATTAGCTATGAGGGCAAAAACCTGTGAGGAAAAGCTTTCACTCCTCTTAAGAGAAGTAAAATAGTCCTCCATCTTCCCCAATAGAAAATCTATTTTCTTTTTCCAAACCCCACCATCTATAGAGTTAACTTAAGTGAGAAGTAAAACCTGGAGAGATGAGTGAGGAAGAGTAGTGTTAAAGTAACAACAACAACAAAAAAAAAACTGGTCCTCTTTACCCTAAGAGACTTTCACAGCCCAAATCAGGTAAAAATAACTTATAGAAACCTTTTTTTTTCCCCCAGGCCATAAGTAAAGCAGCCCAGAAGCTGCTTCCTGGGAACATGTGGCAAAAACACATGTTTCTGACATATCACTCTGAGAGGGAAATCTGCTGCTTCCATTTGCCCCTCCTATTCTTAGCCTACAACAAAAGGAGTTAATCCTCTCCCACCTTCCAACCAAGAATTTAATCAAATCAAGGTGTGACATTCTTAATGGGATCATACTCTTACTTTTGATTTTGACACCCTGACTTTAACCCCTAGTCAGTAGATGGAGCTACTGTCTAAAACCAGAATTATAAGCAATTTAACAAATAAAATATACACATATAATAAATCAATAAATAAAATGGATGCTACATTATATGAAAGTTTTCTGGCTTTTGCACAATTAGGAACATTAAAGTTTTCAGAATGCCTCCTATTCCTTATGTTCTTAGGTAATTTTATTTTTCTATACCTAAATATTGTGACAAGAAATGCTACCATGTGAAAATTAAAGCTGAAATGCAGGCACACACACAAACCCAATTGGAGAATTTCAGATATTTCTTACATGGTCAAATGGCAAATACTGACCCCACCCAAAACATGCCTGATTTTTACAAACCTGTTCCTGAGCCACTAAATGAGGAAAATCCTTCCCCAAAAATGAAGATGGAACATCCCTCTCCTATATCTTAGCTGCAGACC
Organism: Monodelphis domestica; assembly: GCF_027887165.1. NCBI lineage: Eukaryota > Metazoa > Chordata > Mammalia > Didelphimorphia > Didelphidae > Monodelphis > Monodelphis domestica. The sequence continues at coordinate 160,581,781 of NC_077230.1, forward strand.
TACCTTTCTCATGATGTGCAACTCTTGACTGACCTTACTTCCCAAGATCCTACTCCTGAAATCCCATCTTCTCCTGTTCCTTCTCCCACCCCAGGACCAATTTCAGTCCTAAGCAAATCTCATCCTTCTAACAAAACTGTTACTCTCCAAACTGACTCACCCTTACTCAATTAAAAAAAATCTTTTCCCTTTAAGGGAAGTGCCTGAAATAGAAAGTAATGGGGATGTGGCTACACTAAGACACCATATATCTTTGACTACTCAAGATATAAATGAATATCCATCCTATTTACCCACTTTTGAAGCAGATCCCTTTGTGGTAATGAAAAAGATTGCTGACATATTTTTTTCAGTATGATCTGTCTTACAAAGATGTTGAAAATCTACTCAAGGCTTTCCTAATGGAATGTGAGAAAAATAAAATAATTTCTCATGTTTCTCATGTCCAGGGGCTCAATATAGCACACTGACCATCACAAGATTCTGGATGGGACTATAATATCTCTGAAGATTATTTACAACTATATTGTTGTAGGGAGGCCATTCTAACTGCAATGAGAAAGTGCTCTGAAAACACACAAAAATGGACAGAATTTGAAAAGCTTAAGCAATCAGATGATGAGACATCTTCAAGATTCATGGATACGTTTATTGAGTTTGGAGGGCAGTACCTAGATTTTGATCTTTCTAAACAAAATTACATAAAACAAATTAGGAGAAACTTTGTTAATAACTCTTGCAAAGTGATCAAGGATTATTTTAGAACTCATTGCCCAAGGTGACCTGAAGTGGATCTTGATGAATTGAGAAAAACTGCTGTTTATGTTTCAAAAGGCAACAAAGAAAAAGAGGAAGAGACTAATGATTTCATGGAGACAATTAGGAAATAATTGAAATATTTAAGAAATAGGATTGATAAACAGGAAAAAGGGGATGAAACTCAACCAATGGCACCTGCTCCTCTCAGAGAATATAACTATCAATCCATTACCTGCCACTTCTGTGAGAAGGGCCACAATATGTTGGACTGTAGAAATTTATTCAACGCAATCAGAAGTAATAATTATAGAAATAACTATAATAATGATCTTGAAAATCATAACTTTAGGACTGATAGAAATAACTATAATACTGATTATAGGAATCACAACTTTAGGAATGATAACAATTCTAGGAATAGAACTTGGGAAAATAACTCAGACCAACTAACTCCACAACAGTATAACTTAATTGGAGCACGTCCAAGTAATACTGAGGGTGCTACTGCCCCTCCATGTGGGATAGAAGGTGGTGCCTCTTAAATTCTATTGATTTTGTTGATATTATCCCTTTTCAGTTTCGTCTACCCTCCACACAGTAGCAAAGAAGAAGAAATGGATTTTTGAATAAAGTCCCCCAGTGACTGTGAAATATACACATTTTTAACATTTTTGTTAGGAAAACTATCTATATAATTGACCATATCATCCACCAAATCAACAGAAATCACATGATTATCTCAACAGATACAGAAAAAGCCTTTGACAAAATACAAAATTCATTCCAATTGAAAATACCAAAAAGTATAGGAATAGAAGGGTCTTTCCTAAAAATAATAATTGGTATATATTTGAAACCATCAGCATGCATCATCTGGAATGGGGGTAAATTAAAAGCATTCTCAGTAAGATTAGGAGTGAAGCAAGGATACCCATTATCACCTCTATTATTTAATATTATACTAGAAATGCTAATAGCATTAGCAATAATACTATTATTAGTATTATTATTATAGTATGCTAATACTAGTATTAGCAATAATCAAAGTAGGCAATAAGGAAACTAAATTCTCACTCTTTGCCAATTATATGATGATGATCTGTTTAAATAATCCTGGAGAAAAAAAAGCTACTGGAAATAATCAAAAACATTAGTAAAGTTGCAGTATAAAAAATAAAACTACATAAATCATCAGCATTACTATATATTTCCAACACAACTTAGCAGCAAAAGTTAGAAAGAGAAATCCCATTTAAAATCACCTGAGACAATATAAAACATTTAAGAATCTAATTACCAAGACAAGCCCAAGAATTATATGAACATAATTACAAAATACTTTCCATGCAATTAAAACTAGATCTAAGCAATTGGGAAAATATTAATTGCTCACAGGTAGGATGAGCCAATATAATAAAAATGACCATCTTACCCAAATTAACTTACTTATTTAGTGCCAAACTATCAAACTACCAAGAAACTTTTTTTTTACTGAATTAGAAAAAACCCTAAGAAAAACAAAAATTAAGAATATCAAGAAAAATAATGAAAAAATGTGAAGGAAGGTAGACTAGCAGTACCAGATCTTAAACTGTAGTATAAAGAGCTTTTGGGACAAAAATCCACTATTTGACAAAAACTTTTGGGAAAATTGGAAAACAGTATGGAAGCGATTAAGTTTATATCAACATCTCACACCCTACACCAAAATAAATTCAGAAGGTGTGATTGAATTAAACATAAAAAAGGAAACTATAAGAACATAGAATAGTTTACCTGTCAGATCTATGGGAAAGGAAAGATTTTAAGACTAAGCATGAGATAGAGAATATTACAAAATGTAAAATGAAAAATTTTGATTACTTTAAATTATAATGATTTTGCACAAACAAAATCAATGCAACCAATATTAGAAGGGAAGCAACTAATTGGGAAAAAATCTTTATAACAAAAACCTCTGACAAAAGTCTAATTTCTTGAATTTATAAGGTGCTAAATCAATTGTTCAAAAAATAAACCATTCCCCTATAGATAAATGGGCAAGGAACATGAATAGGCAATTTTCAGTTAAAGAAATCAAAACTATCAATGAGCATATGAAAAGTGTTTTAAATCTCTTGTAATCAGAGAGCTGCAAATCAAAACAACTGTGAGGTACTACCTCACACCTAGCAGATAGGATAATATGACAGCAAAGGAAAGTAATAAATGTTGGAGGGGATATGGCAAAACTGGGACACTAAAGCATTGCTGGTGGTGTAAATTGATCCAACCATTCTGGAGGGCAATCTGCAACTATGCCCAAAGGGCTTTAAAAGATTGCCTGTCCTTTGATCAAGCCATACGACTGCTGGGTTTGTACCTCAAAGAGATATTAGGGAAAATATGTGTATAAAAATATTTATAGCCATGCTCTTTGTGGTGACAAAAATTGGAAAATGAGGGGATACCGTTTGATTGGGGAATGACTGAGCAAATTGTGGTATCTTTTAGTGATGGACTATTGTGCTGTAAGGAATGATGAACTGGAAGAATTCCATGTGACCTTGAACAAACTCCAGGAATTGATGCAGAGTGAAAGGAGCAGAACCAGGAGAACATTGTACACAGAGACTCATACACTGTGGCATAATCTAATATAATGGACTGCTCTACTAGCAGCAGCACAATGATTCACAACAATTCTGAAAAAGAACGCTATCCACATCCAAAGAAAGAACTGTGGAAGTAGAAACACAGAAAAAAATATAACTGCTTGATTACATGGGTCAATGGCTATATAATTGGGGATACAGACTCTAAACAGTCACTGTATTGTAAAAATTAATATTATGGAAATATCTCTTGATCAATGATATATGGAAAACCCAGTGAAATTGTGCATTGGCTACAGGAGGGGGGTAGCAGAAGGAGAAGGAAAGAACATGAATTGTGTAACAATGGAAAAATATTCTAAATGAATTAATTAAATAAATGTTTAATAAAAAAAAAAAAGAAACCTTCATCCAGTAGAATTATAAGATCCTAAAAGGCATGAAAAGACTATTTTGACTTCCTCCACTTATGTCATGGAGTTTTGCATAATATCTTGCACATAATATGCATTTCATAAATGTTTTTTAACTGAATAAAATTGGCATCATATATGCAAAGTCCAACCATGATTCAAGAGACCAGAGTGGCATAATACAGACCCAAATCATTTTAAATGCTTAGAGAATGTTTAATTAAACAGAGAGTAGTATGTAAGAGTTGAAGCTTTTCTCAAAAACATTTCTTTTAAAGAAATCAAAGCAATCTATGGTCATATGAAAAAATACTCTAAATCAGTCTTGATTAGAGAAATTCAAGTCAAAACAATTCTAAGGTACTACCTCATACCTATCAGGATAGCTAATATGACAAAAAAGAAAAATGATAAGTGTTTTAAGGGATGTGGGAAAATTTGGCACACTAATACACTACTGATGAAGTTGTTATCTCATCCAACAATTTTTGAGAACAGTTTAGAACTATGCCCAAAAGACTTCACAACTATGCTTAATTTTTGATCCAGCAATGCCCCTACAAATCTTCCCAAAGAGATTTTTAAAAGGGAAAAACTATTTGTACAAAAAATATTTATAGCAAAGAATTGTAAATTGAAAGGATATCCATTAGTTAGGGAACGGTTGTACAAGTTGTGCTTCATGATTGTACTTATAAGAAATGAGGAGCAGGATGACTTCAGAAAAACCAATAGTCTTACATGAACTGATTCAAAATGAAGTAAGAAGAACTGGAAAAAGATCATGCAAAGTTACAGTGATATTGTTTGATGAACAATTGTGAATTACTTAGCTATCCTCAACAATATAGTGATGCAAAATAATCCCAAAGTGATAAAAAAAATTCCATCTACCTCCAGAGAAAGAATTGATGAGTCTGAATGCAGACCAAAATATACTATATTTTACTTTCTTCTTTTTTTCTCGATCTCTTTAACAAAAGAATATAGAAAAATGATTTAAATGATTGCACATGTAGAATCTATTTTTGATGAATTGTTATCTCAGGAATTGGGCACTGCAGGTGAGGGGGAGGGTGTGGAAGAATTTGGAACTCAATAATTTTTTTAATGTTAAAATTGTTTTTACTATAATTGGTGGAAAATAATACATAATTTTAAGAAATATTTATCTTAAAGAATGTAAGTATAAGATATTATGAAGAGTAAGAAGAATTTTAATTTGTATTTTTATGGGTAAATTTTTTTTGTATACTTATTATAGTTCTCAAGGTAAACAGTTTAGGATTCAAGGAAACGACCTACTTTTGTGATTTTGCATATGTCATTTCCACATACCTTGAAACATCTACTCTCATTTTTCCATCTATTGAAGTACTCTACTTCCTTCTAGTTCCTTCAGACCTACTGATATTTCTTCCTAGAAGCATTTCCTCTTTCCCCCCAGCCACATATGACTTTTTCCTCCTCTCATTCCATTCTACCTTCTATGGGCCTCGCTTATTCATTATCAGGTTGCAACTTAAATTACTGATCTGTGCCCTTGTTTAAACACATCCCTTCTTCCTAAGATAATAAACCTCTTGACCCATCTTTTATGTCTAGTCTAGTTGATTACACATATTTTATTACTTAAAGATTTTAACACATTCATATTTATTACCAGTATAGACACTTGATTAACTTTTACTTAGGTTTCTAAAGTCAAAAGTATGAGTAACTCAAAATTTTTATAGTGTACAAGGAACTCTGCTGGTTGCTAGGGATACAAAGATAAATTGGGGGGATTAAAAATATAAAACAAAAAATATCTCATAACCACAAGGAGTTTACATTCCCTTGGGTATTAAATGGCAAATAATTGTTCAATTGGTGTTGATTAAAGTTATAGAATAGCAGAATCAGATATTAAGTGACTTTATTTTCTTCCTAAATTGGGATTTTGCTTCTCTCTTGACCATGGAAATAAAATGAGTCCTAGACTATTAAAATATATAATAGCACTTAGTAGAATAAAAGCTCAATTGTATTCATATGAAGTTCTTAAAAAACATGAAATATGCTAATTTCCCCCTGAATTCATGAACTTATTATAAGTGATGTAGAGAAAATATTATACTTTGACTTGACTCAAAACACGTTTTAAAATTAAAGACAACTAATATTTTGACACACTGCAATTATTCAAGCTAAAGATTTGCATTACATTCATTTTTCAAACTGCTTACGTAAAATATGTTATTTGCCTGGTATCCCTTCCCTTTTAGATGGCTTAATCTTAAAGATCTAGAAAGAGTATTAATATCACTCTGTAATCCACCTGTGCCTGGGACCCGCAAGACTTGTTTACTACAAAGTTTGAGCATTCTTTTCATTCTTGGGCAAAAAAGAACTTCCTTAGAGCTCCTAATGCAATAGACTTGTAGCTAAAATAATACATTATTTTGGATTATGGCTTATAATTATTTTTAAACCTGAAAAAAATCTGTGAAATGCACATTGCTCAAGTTTGGGGTCCTGTTCTCTCTATGGCCTATAACCTGAAACTTGAATTGTTTATTTAAGATGAAATATCAGCTGCTTAAGAATGCTTTCTGCTTCTCCAGATTGAAAGGCTATTGCCATCACATCATAGGATGCTGGCATTTTCTCTTGAATCTTTGATGAATGGTTTTAAAGGAAGGAAAGCTTCTTTTATTTTTTTCCTTTCTCCAAAATACTATATTGGTTTGTTCTATTTGATTTCGGCATTTAATAATGATCTTCCGTTAGAAAAGTCTGCCTTCCCTTTAAAGCACTGAAAACACTTTTCTACAGAAGAGTATAAGTAGGAGAAAATTGTCTCATTATATATGCATCACTAGTCTTACATAGACTCCTGAGGACTCCAAAACAGTGTCATAAGCAGTAGTGATGATGTTTCTCTCTGTATCTAACTGGATAGGTTTCCACTAGGTAACTACTAATAAATGAATCTCTCTCTCTCTCTCTCTCTCTCTCTCTCTCTCTCTCTCTCTCTCTCTCTCTCTCTCTTTCTCTCTCTCTCTCTGTCTCTCTCTCTCTCTCTCTCTTTCTCAGTCTCACTCTCACTCTCACTCTCTCTGTATATGTGGTATATACACAAATATATGTAACATATATGTTTATGTTATTTATATATTTACATATATGTGCATATGTATATGTACAAATATACCATAAAACCAGTTATCTGTTGGTATAATGCAAACATATTGGAGGGTATGTTTGAACTTTCTGACAAAGGTTGTTAAAGACTGAGATGACCAAACTGATATTATATATTGTTAAAAAGTTTTGAATTTCTCTAACCTAACTCAAGTACTTTCCCTTTTATGGAATCTGTTGAGTTTGCCAGACTGAAATTACAGTATTATAAGATTAAAAAACCTGTCAGTCATAAAGTGATTTAATGATCACTATGTGGAGATGTTCTAGTCATTTCCAAACGATGCTGCCTGCAGTCCAGCCATCTTCCTCATCTTCTTCCCACCAGCTCAGACTCTGTCTCTGACAATTGACCTTTTAACTTATTTAGTTTGGAACTAGACCATCACACCACTTCTTGGCCATTTCTAAATCATGCTGCTAGCAATATCCCCCAACCAAACCATCTCCCCACAAATAAAGATCCCTTTCATGTTTTGTCTTTCTCCATCAGAATATAGTGTCATAAAAGCAAGCACTTGCTTGTGTTTGTATCTTCAGCACTTACCATATAATCCATGAAATATTGTCATTGTTATTTTTGAGTCATTTTTCCATAATGTCTAATTCTGAATGACCCTGTTTGGGGTTTTCTTGGGAAATATGCCATAGCAGTTGATCATTTCATTCTCCAAATTATTTTGTCCCCTTTTAAATTTTTTTTCAGTAACATATAGAAATATTTGTTGGCAATTGCTTTTGACATTTGGAAATTCAGATTTTTTTCTCCTCCCTCCTTGCCCTCCCTATATGGTAAGTAGTCTGATATAGGTCATATGTGTACTTTCATGTAATGCATATTTCCATATTGCTCATGTTATGATAGAGACATGTATTACATATATATAATAGAAATCTCAAGAAGGCAATATAGTGGAAGATGGCATGCTTTGATTTGCACTCAGACTCCAACAGCACCTTCTTTCACTGTGGATAGTCCTTCTCTGCTGATCATGGTATAATATTTCTGTTACTGCATACACTTTTCTCCTTGTTCTGCTCACTTTATTTTCCATCAGTTGATATAAGTCTTTCCAAGTTTTCTTTTTTTCTTTTTTAACTCATCCTATTCTTCTTTCCTTATGGCACAATAGAATTCTGTTATAACTGTAAAGGCTAAATTTAGGGGTTTTTGACGAATATATATTACTAATGGTCACCAGGGATTAATTCAAATCCAAATAAAATACTCAAGTCAGTTTGGGAATTTTATGGTGGTTTAATTAATATAAAGGGAAGGAATTAAGAAAAAGAGAGAGAGAAAGGGGTATAAGATTTCTCCAGCCTCACCTAAACCAAGGGAAGTTCAGAGACCTCAGTCACCAGTCACGAGGCCTCCTCCAAGATTAAACTCCTCTGAGATGAGGGGCCTCCTAGGAGGATAGCATTTTAGGAAAGGTAAGGGGAAAAAAGGAATCAACCTAAACTCTGAAAGAACTCAAGGAAGACGCCTCACTTGACCCACGCTATTGAGCTTCTCCCAGTCACCATAAGAAGGATTCTTACTGCCAAACCTGGACAAGAACTGTAAGCACACCAAGACACCAAGACACCAAGACACCCAACACGCTGCCACCAGGCACACCTTTGCTGAACCAAACATCTTGGAGAGAGAGACCCAGAGCTCAACGCCTCCACTGCCAAAGAGGGCCCAGCAAGAGGAAATGACGGGAATATATAGACCTTTTTTTATATCACTTTCTGCATCTCACATGTATCAATGGTAGCTTAAGCTTGACTTAGGACAGCCCAGGGGGTCTGTCAGTTATTTCTTATTTGTCAGTTGCTAGCATGTCTGTCATAGACCCTCCTCCTCAACATTTAATCTTTAAGTAGGGGTATTTATATTCTGTTTGCTAGACTAATCAGGGTGGAATAAATCTAAAATTCACATAACCATGTACCACAATTTGTTCACCAATTCCCCCAGTGATGGACAATCTCATAGTTTCCAATTCTTTGCCACTACAAAAAAAAACTGCTTTAAATTTTTTGGTACAGGTGTGTACTTTTCCTTTATTTCTGATCTCTTTGGGATACAGATCCACTAGTGGTATTGCTTGGTCAAATAGTATGCATAATTTTGTCACTCTTTGAGCCTGGTTTCCTATTGCTTTCTAGAATGGTGGTATCAGTTCATAATTCCACCAATAGTGTATTAGTGTGCCAGTTTTCCCATATCCCCTTCAACATTTTTTCATTTTCCTTCTTGGTCATGTCAGTCAATCTGGTAGATGTGAGGTGGTATCTCAGAATTGTTTTAATTTGTATTTCTCTAATCAGTATTAATTTGGAGCATTTTTTTCACATGACTATTGAAAGTTTTAATTTCTTCCTATAAGAACTGCCTGTATTCTTTGACCATTTTTTGATTGGGGAATGCTTCGTATTCTTATAAATTTTACTTAGTTCTCTAATATTTGAGAAAAGAGACTTTTGTTATAGATAGTTGCTATAATTTTCTCCCTGAAATTTTATTGATTTCCTTCAAATACTAGTTGAATTGGTTTTATTTCTACAATTTTTTAAAAATTTAATATAATCAAAATTATCTATTTCATCTTTAATAGTGTTCTCTATGTCTTGCTTGGTCATAAATACTTCCCTTATCCAAAAATCTGACAGGAAAACCTTTCCATATTCCCACTAATTTGCTTCAGATATCACCCTTTATTTCTAGATCAAATATACATTTTAACTACATCCTAGTATATGGCATTAGATATTATTAGTCCATGCCTGATATCCACCATAATGTCTTTCAGTTTTCCAAAGCAGTTTTTGACATATAGTGTGTTCTTTCCCAAAAAGCTTGGATCTTTGGGTTTATCAAACACTAAATTGTTGTGGGCATTAACTGTCATGTGTTGATTACCTAATCTAATATATTGATCCATCTTCAGATGATTTTACAGATGAGGGAACTGAAGCAAAGAGTGTTAAGTGACTCCCACAGGGTCACATGGCTAGTAAATACCTAAGAACAGATTTGAATTCAGAAGATGATTCTTCCTAACTCCAGGCCCACACTCTATCCACAACACCACCTTGCTGCCCCATGGTATATGGTAAACACTTATAAAAAAGTTTTTTTTTTCCATTCTTCCATTCAATCAGTTATAGAAATATTCTGGGATTTCTGGTGCGTGTCTATGGTGGGTGGAAGATTGACTATTTCTATCTACCTGGAATCACCAAAGCTTTGGTTGCAAGAATAACATATCCCAGGAAACCAAAGGTAGAAGCAGTGTGACCCTGTTTTAGCTCTATAGTATATGACCACCAGACACAGAATTAAAATTGAAAGCAGCATCAGAGGTTGTTTAGTCTTATTCTCTCCACTGAGACATCAGCATATAAGCATGTACTACTTATTCAATACTCATTATGAGTCAGGCACTATGCTAAGAACTTGGGATACAAATACCAGGGAAAAGAAAGATAATCCTTGACCTAGAGGAGCACACTAGAGAAAGACAACACATAAAAGGGAGCTGCAAAGTGGGGAAAGAGGGAGGACCAGGGGTGAAGGATACTCACATAGGGGCACAGTGGTAACATCCAAAGAATGAAAGATGGATGAGCTTCATCCTTCCTCGATATGGAGAAGAGGAAACAAGTACAGGAAAGCAGTGACTTGCCCAGGGTAACAAAGGTTTAAATGTCTACTGATTGAATATAAACTATTCTGGCTGAATTGCCAACTCATGCCAGGCCTCTCTGATCCATAACAGGAAATAGCAATATTTGTTCACACCTGCAATGGCAAAAAGAACCCTCATTTAAGATGATAATCTCTTTGTGCCCAGCACCCTTTTGGTACATCGACTTCTCAAGTGCCTTCAGTGGGGGTCCCATGCCCAGCAAGACCAGGTTCCAAACACCAGATCATGTCTTGGCAAATTGCCTTAGTTTATTCACCAAAGATGTGTTTTTATTTTTGTTCTTTGATTTTGTATTGGTTTTAGTTTATAATGGTTTTTAAGCATTCATTTGTATTCTCAGAGTCCTTCTTTTTCCCTGGCACACACTTTTCCCTTAATTAAAGCTGGTTGGTTTTGGAATATCCCCCACCCAAATAAACCCACTGCAAGAGACATCGATTGAAGACAAATGCCAACGAGTCAAGTCCTAAGAAAATTTGGGTTGTGGTGTTATGGTCTATCCCTGGACCAAGAGATTGGTGAACTTGGCCTACATTTTTCCCCTTCCTTCCTCTCAGGAAGCTAACATTTCGTATATTCCTATAAAGAATAGGAGAAGACTTGATGTTTTAAGAAAGCTTACCAGATCAGTAGGATGATATGTTTCTTTTTTTTCTTTAACACTTAGCTTCTATTTTAGTATCAATTCAAAGACAGAAGGGCAAGGGCTAGGAAACAAGTTAAGTGACTTGCATAGGGTCACAAAGCTAGAAAATGTCTGAGGCTACATTTGAATCTAGGTCATCCTGACTCCAGGCCTGGCTCTTGATCCACTGTGCTATGTAGCTTCCTTTATTTATTTTTTTTTAGGAGAGTATTTTTCTGAAAGCAACAAAAGGTAGGATGGTGGAAAAAGACACAGTCTCAATTTTGTCGTTAACTAGATATATAATTTTATGACATCAATTAATCCTTCTAAGATACAGTTTTTATCTGTAAAGTTTGGAAGTTGAACCACAATGATTTCTCTTAGTGGATCTGAAATCTAGCATTCAAATTTATTCATTGTTTTTATGCTATTCTAATGTCTTCTTGGAATAAATTTTTTTTAATTTTATAATATTTTATTTGATCATTTCCAAGCATTATTCATTAAAGACAAAGATCATTTTCTTTTCCTTCACCACTACCTACCATAGTCCACACATGATTCCACAGGGTATCACATGTGTTCTTGATTCGAACCCATTGCCATGTTGTTAATATTTGCATTAGAGTGTTCTTTTAGAGTCTCTCCTCGGTCATGTCCCCTCAACAGCTGTAGTCAGGCAGTTGCTTTTCCTCCGTGTTTCTACTCCCACAGTTTAACCTCTGCTTATGAATAGTATTTTTTCTCCTAGATCCCTGCAGATTATTCAGGGACATTACACTGCCACTAATAGAGAAGTCCATTATGTTCGATTATACCACAGTGTATTAGTCTCTGTGTACAATGTTCTCCTGGTTCTGCTCTTCTCGCTCTGCATCACTTTCAGGAGGTCGTTCCAGTCTCCATGGAATTCCTCTACTTTATTATTCCTTTGAGCACAATAGTATTCCATCACCACCTGATAACACAATTTGCAAAGCCATTCCCCAACTGATGGGCATCCCCTCATATTCCAATTTTTTGCCACCATAAAGAGCGCAGCTCTGAATATTCTTCTACAAGTCTTTTTCTCCATTATCTCTTTGGGGTACAAACTCAGCAGTGCTATGGCTGGATCAAAGGGCAGACATTCTTTTGTCACCCTTTGGGCATAGTTCCAAATTGCCCTCCAGAATGGTTGGATCAGTTCACAACTCCACCAGCAATGAATTAATGTCCCTACTTTGCCACATCCCCTCCAGCATTCATTACTTTTCATAATTGTCATGTTAGCCAATCTGCTAAGTGTGGGGTGATACCTCAGAGTTGTTTTTATTTGCATCTCTCTGATTATAAGAGATTTAGAACACTTCTTCATGTGCTTATTAATAGTTTTGATTTCTTTATCTGAGAACTGCCTATCCATGTCCCTTGCCCATTTATCAATTGGAGAATGGCTTGGTTTTTTGTACAATTAATTTAGCTCTTTATAAATTTGAGTAATTAAACCTTTGTCAGAGGTTTCTATGAAGATTTTTTTTCCAATTTGTTGTTTCCCTTCTTATTTAAGTTACATTGGTTTTGTTTGTACAAAAGCTTTTTAATTTGATTTAGTCAAAATTATTGATTTTACATTTTGTGATTCTTTCTATGTCTTGCTTGGGTTTAAAGTCTTTCCCCTCCCAAAGGTCTGAGATGTATACTATTCTGTGTTTACCCAATTTACTTATGGTTTCCTTCTTTGTGTTTAAGTCATTCACCCATTTTGAATTTATCTTGGTGTAGGGTGTGAGGTGTTGATCTATTCCTAATCTCTCCCACACTGTCTTCCAATTTTCCCAGAAGTTTTTATCAAATACTGGATTTTTGTCCGAAAATCTGGGATCTTTGGGTTTATTGTATACTGTCTTGCTGAGGTCTCTTTCCCCCAGTCTATTCCACTGATCCTCCTTTCTGTCTCTTAGCCAGTACCAAATTGTTTTGATGACTGCTGCTTTGTAATATAGCTTAAGGTCAGGGACTGCAAGGCACCCATCATTTGTGTTTTTTTTTTCATCATTTCCCTGGATATCCTTGATCTTTTGTTATTCCAAATGAACTTTGTTATGGTTTTTTCTAAATCAGTAAAGAAAAAATTTTGGGAGTTCAATGGGTATGGCACTAAATAGATAAAAAAGTTTGTGTAGGATGGTCATTTTTATTATATTGGCTCGTCCTATCCATGAGCAGTTAATGTTTTTCCAGTTGCTCAATAGTTTTAGTTGTGTGGAGAGTGTTTTGTAGTTGTGTTCATATAGTTACTGTGTTTGTCTCAGAAGATAGATTCCTAGGTATTTTATTTTATCTAAGGTGATTCTGAATGGGATTTCTCTTTCTAGTTTTTGCTGCTGAGCTGTGTTGGAGATATATAGAAATGCTGATGACTTATGTGGGTTTATTTTGTATCCTGCAACTTTGCTAAAGTTGTTGATCATTTCAATTAGCTTTTTGGTTGAGTCTCTAGGATTCTTTAAGTAGACCATCATGTCATCTGCAAAGAGTGATAACTTGGTCTCCTCCTTGCCTATTTTGATGCCTTCAATTTCTTTTTCTTCTCTAATTGCTACTGCTAGTTTTTCTAGTACAATGTCAAATAGTAGAGGTGATAATGGGCATCCTTGTTTCACTCCTGATCTTATTGGGAATGCATCTAGTTTATCCCCATTGCAGATGATATTAGCTGATGGTTTTAGATATATACTGTTCATTATTTTTAGGAACGACCCTTCTATTCCTATGCTTTCTAGTGTTTTTAATAGGAATGGGTGTTGTATTTTATCAAAGGCTTTTTCTGCATCTATTGAGATAATCATGTGGTTCTTGTTGGTTTACTTGTTGATGTGGTCAATTATGATGATGGTTTTCCTAATATTGAACCAGCCCTGCATCCCTGGTATAAATCCTACTTGATCATGGTGGATGACCCTTCTGATCACTTTCTGGGGTCTTTTTGCTAGTATCCTATTTAAGATTTTTGCATCTATATTCATTAGGGAGATTGGTCTATAGTTTTCTTTCTCTGTTTTTGACCTGCCTGGTTTTGGAATCAGTACCATGTTTGTGTCATAAAAGGAGTTTGGTAGAACTCCCTCTTTGCTTATTATGTCAAATAGTTTGTATAGTATTGGGATTAACTGTTCTCTGAATGTTTGATAGATTTCACTGGTGAATCCATCAGGCCCTGGGGATTTTTCTTAGGAAGTTCTTTGATGTCTTGTTGGATTTCATTTTCTGATATTGGATTATTTAAGAATTCTATTTCCTCTTCTGTTAGTCTAGGCAGTTTGTATTTTTGTATATATTCATCCATATCCCCTAAATTGGTGTATTTATTGCCATATAATTGGGCAAAGTAATTTCTAATGATTGCCTTAATCTCCTCTTCATCAGAGGTGCTGTCACCCTTTTCATCTTTAATGCTGTTAATTTGCTTTTCTTCCTTCCTTTTTTTAATTAGATTGACAGTACTTTGTCTATTTTGTTTCTTTTTTCAAATTACCAGATTCTTGTCTTATTTATTAAATCAATAGTTCTATCACTTTCAATTTTATTAATTTCTCCCTTAATTTTTAGGATTTCTAGTTTGGTTTTCTGCTGGGGTTTTTTTATTTGATCACTTTTGAATTTTTTTAATTGCATTTCCAATTGATTGATCTCTGCTCTCCCTAGTTTGTTGATATATGCACTCAGGGATATGAATATACCTTTGATTACTGCTTTGGCTGCATCCCAAAAGGTTTGAAAGGATGTCTCTCCATTGTCATCTTCCTCGATGAAATTATTAATTGTTTCTATGATTTCTTCTCTAACTAAACTATTTTGGAATATCATATTGTTTAATTTCCAATTAGTTTTTGATTTGGTTTTCCATGTACCATTACTGATCATTATTTTTATTGCCTTGTGATCTGAAAAGGCTGCATTTATTATTTCTGCCTTTCTTTCTGCATTTGTGTGCCATGTTTCTGTGACCTAATGTATGGTCAATCTTTCTGAATGTGCCATGTGTTGCTGAGAAGAAGGTGTATTCCTTTTTATCCCTATTTATTTTTCTCCATATGTCTATTAATTCTAATTTTTCTAAGATTTCATTCACTTCTTTTACCTCTTTTTTATTTATTTTTTTATTTGATTTATCTAAATTTGATAATGGTTGGTTTAAGTCTCCCACTAATATGGTTTTACTGTCTATTTCTTCCTTCAATTCTCCTAGTTTCTTCATTAGAAATTTGGGTGCTATATTATTTGGTGCATACATGTTGATTAAAGATATTTCCTCATTGTCTAAAGTCCCTTTTAACAAAATATAATTACCTTCTCTATCCCTTTTGATCAGGTCTATTTTTGCTTTGGCTTTATCAGATATCATGATTGCCACCCCTGCCTTCTTTCTGTCAGTTGAGGCCCAGAAGGTCTTACTCCATCCTTTAATTCTGACCTTGTGGGTGTCAACCCGCCTCATGTGTGTTTCTTGAAGACAACATATGGTAGGGTTTTGGATTCTAATCCATTCTGTTATTCGTCTACATTTTATGGATGAGTTCATCCCATTCACATTCAAGTTATGATTGTCATTTGTGGACTCCCTGGCATTTTGATATCCTTCCCTAATTCTAACCTTTCTTCTTCTGCTCTACCTTTTAGTCCAGTGATTTACTTTAAATCAGTCCCCCTTGTCCCCTCCCTTGATGTGTTTCCCTTTCTAGTCCCTCCCTTTTTGTTCCCTTCCCCTCCCCGCTCTTTTTCCGTCCCCTTTTGTTTTCCCTCCCCTTCTTTCCCCCTTGGTTTTCCCTTCTCTCTTCCGTTGTTGGGTAAGATAGAATTCAAGATTCCAATGGATCTGGATGTTTTTCCCTCTCAGAGTTGATTTCCCTGAGAGTAAGGTTTAAGTAAAAATTCTCCTCCTCTCCTTCTTATAGGAGTTTTCTATCCCTCCCCTTCCCATATGAATCTTTGTGTGAGAAAGATTATTCTATTTGGTCTTTCTTTTCCCCCTATTTACACATTACATTTTCCCACATGTTAGTATACATAGATTGATATAAATGCAATCCTTATAGAAGAGAGTTTGAGTAAAAGAAAAAGATAACATTTTTCTCCTTTTCACTTTCCTTCATATTTACCTTTTCAGGTATTCCTTGCTCTTTGTTTTTCGATATCGAACTTTCCGCAGAGCTCTGGTCTTTTCTTTGCAAAAACTTGGAAATCTATTTTGTTGAATACCCGTACTTTCCCTTGGAAGTATATAGTCAGTTTTGATGGATAGCTGATTCTTGGTTGAAGGCCCAGCTCACTTGCCTTTCTGAAGATCATGTTCCATGCCTTACGATCATTCAGAGTGGAACTTGCAAGGTCTTGTGTGACCCTGATTGGCATTCCTTTATATCTAAATTGTCTTTTTCTGGCTTCTTGTAGGATTTTTTCTTTTGTTTGAAAACTTTGGAATTTGGCAATTACATTCCTGGGAGTTGTCTTTTGGGGATTTAGTGTAGAGGGTGTTCTGTGAGCTCTGTCAGTGGCTGTATTGCCCCCTTGTTCTAGAATCTCTGGGCAATTTTCTTTGATTATAGCTTGTATTACGATGTCGAGTTTGGTGTTTATTTCTGGCTTTTCTGGAAGTCCAATTATTCTTAAATTATCTCTTCTTCCTCTGTTTTCCAAGTCTGTCACCTTGTCAGTGAGATATTTTATGTTCTCTTTTACTTTCTTGATCTTTTGGCTTTGCTTTATTAATTCTTTCTCTTTGTCTTCGAGTTGCCTGATTCTAACTTTTAAAGCATGATTTTCCTTTTCACTTTGGTCAAACTGGTTTTGTAGATACGTGAATTTCTTTTGCATTATTTCCCACTTTTCCTCCCAGAAGGCTTTCATCTTTTTTATCCTTTCCGATTCAAATTCTTCATGGGTTTGTGGAAAGTTTCCATTTCCTTTGTAAGACTTTGGAGCATTTGCTTGTGTTTCCTCTTCTATCTCCTCTGTATTTTGTATTTTTGCTCCATAAAATGTGTCCAAAGTTGCCCCCTTCTTCTTGTTTTTCTTGGAATTTTGGGGCTTTTGTGCTTCTGTGGAGTTTGCCATCTCTATATGAGTGGGGAGGACTAGCTTTTCTTATCTCTGTCTGGGGTTCAGAGGTTTTAGACCCATGCAGATTGTCCTTTCTATGCAGTTGTTGTTCTGTCTTCCTGGGGAAGCCAGGAATTGCTGGTGTTTCTGTGTTACTGCCCTCCTCGGTTCCCTCCCGCTGCTTCTCTGTTGCCTTACTTCCACGCTCTGAGCCTGGCTCGGCACTCTCTGCAAGGTTTTTCAGTGCCTTAGCTGGCCAGAAGTGCCAGCACTCTGAGGGGGAGGGGCCGTGGCTTCCTGGAGCTCCTAGGGCTCCTGATAAGATTAACTTTCTCTGGGTTGAACTGAGTATGCCTTGAGCTAGGGACCTTCCATGAGACTCGGATGGAGGGATCCAGCCAAGGGGTTACAATCTCCCCCCATTCCCCCCCCCCCCCGTCTCTCTCTGTTTCCCTGCTGTCTGGGTGCCCCCATGATTGGGTCAGGTTGTTTTCAGGAAGCAGCCTTCAGAATAGCCATCCCTGAGGCTCTGAGGTTCCCTCTGCTGCCTTGGACTCCGGGTTGGGGGGGATGGTTCCTTGGACCTTCCTTCTGCCTACGCCTTAGGTCTGAGTGATCTCGGGTTCTGGCTTTTTGGAGGAGGGGGGCATACCTTTTGGTCCTGGTCCAGGAGGAGGATTCCCGGGGTCTATGTTGTTGATCATTTTGAATTTAGGTGCCCTAGGAGCATATAGTTTGAGTTCGGTAGGGAAGAGTTTCTGGAGATCTAAACTTTAGCTTTCTCTAAGCCACCATCTTGACTGGAAGTCGGAATAAATAAAAAAAATACTTCAAATCATCTTTTTGACAGGTCAGACTTATGGAAAGAACAATAAAAGGATATGTATGTATATGGAGGACAGGTTAGTAAATGCCCCCATCAGTCCATGTATTCCCTAGAATCCATTAATTAAGTATTATCACAGTGCCTAAGGAGAAACCAAAGCTTAGGTAAAACTAAATTGGGAATAGAAAATGCTGAGAAAGCTGGAAAAGTCATCTGACATACTAAACATAGATCAGCTCACCTGGTATACAAAATATAAACTAAAAATGGCTATATTATTTAGACATAAAGTGTGATATAAGTGAATTAGTAAGTCTGCTAGATGGCACAATGGATAGAGTATGGGGCTAAATTCAGGAAAAATCATATTCTTGAGTTGAAATTCAGCCTCAGATACATACTAGCTGTGTGACCCAAGGCAAGTCACTCAACTTTATTTTCCTCAGTTCCTCATCTGTAAAATGAGCTGGAGAAAGAAATGATGAAGTCCTCAGGTATCTTTGCAAAGAAAACTCCAAATGGGGTCAGAAGAGTCAGATGCAATGGAAACTACATAACAATTAACAAGTTAGTATAGAAAAATTTACTTGTCTGTTAGGAGAAGAGTTCATGACCACACAAAAAAACTGTGTTTTACAAGAAAGAAAAATTAATCATTTTTATTTTATAAAATTTAAAAGTTTTCACCCAAACAAAACCAATACAGCTAAAATTAGAAGAAAAGCAGAAAATTAGGGGATACATCTTTGCAGTAAGTTTCTTGGATAAAGATCTCATTTCTCAGCTATATAGGAAACTGAGACAAATTCATAAGAAAAAGAGTCATTCCACAATTATTAAATATTCAAAGGATACATACAGGTAGTTTCTTTTAAAGGAAGAAGTGAAAGCTATTAGTATTAACTATCAAAGTTCTAATCACTAAAATTTAGAGAAATACAAATTGGTTAAGGTTATAGAATTGCAAAGTGATAAATTCTGGAGGAATACAGGAAAACTGGTAAATGAATGCACACTTGGTAGGGCTGGGAACTAGACTATTCTGGAGTGCAATTAGGCCTATACACCAAAAGTTATAAAACTGTTTGTGCACTTTGACCCACTAATACAGCTACTAGGTTTATATTTCAAAGAGATCAAAGAAAAGGGAAAAAAATCTTATACACATAAAAATATTTAGCAACTCCTTTTTGTTGTAGCAAGGAACTTGGGAGAGGGTGTCTATTATTTTATTTGGAGACTGGGTAAGCAAGTTATGATGTATGATTGCAACAGAATACTCTTGTGCTATAAGAAATGATGGATAAAAACAACAACCTGAAAAGAAATATGAAGTGATGCAAAGTGAAGTGAGCAGAACCATTAGGACATTATCCTCAGTAAAAGCTTTAATGTACAATGATCAACTGTGAATGATTTAACTGTTATCAGCAATGCAAGGATCCAAGACAACTCCAAGGGACTGAAGATGAAAAAAGCTGTACAGTGTAATAAATAGAATGGACAGAATCAGAATAGATATTGAAGCATAAATTCTTCACTTTGTTTATTCCATAATTGTTTTCTCTACTGTAAGCGATATGTATCTTCCTTCTCAACATGATGAGCATGGAAATATGTATTGTATGATAAAACATGTACAACCTACATTGTATAATCTTCTATCTTGAGGAGAAGAAAGGGATGGAGGGAGAGAAATCACAAAATGTTATAAAATAATTATTAAAAACTATATCAATCTGTAAACTGGAAAAATAAAACTAAAATGATGAAGATAATAGTTTCAGAAAAACCTGGGAAGACATGTATAAACTGTTATAAAGTGGATTGATCAGAATCAGGAGAACAATTTCCAGAGTAAAAGCGATATTGTAAAGATAAGCAAATGGGCAAGACTTATTAACTTGGATCAACACAGTGAACTTTCACAATTCCAAAGTGACAAAAGTGGTGGAAAATGCTATTTATCTATAGAAAGAGAATTGATGGATTCAGTGTGCATACTGAAGGCTTTTTTCCCCCAGAATATGATTAATGCAGAGATATGTTTTCCATGATTGCCTATTTGTAATGGGTTCTGTATTTCTTGTCTTCTCATTGGGTGGCTCTAGAGATCTGGAGAAGGATAGAATAGGAACTCAAAATAAAATAAAATTGAATTTAAAAATTTAAACTGGAAATCAGGTAAATATAAGTTTTCGTGCAGGCTCTTATAAATCATTTAAGTAAATTATTAATTAATTAATTAACATTTAAAATACCATATCATGTGCCAAGCATTAGAGATTCCAAGATAAATGATAAATAATACCTCTACTCAAAATCATATATTCTATCTGAAAAAATCATGTGTACACATAAAACTATATATAAATGATGTATTCAAGAATCTTAAATTAAGATCCTAAGAATCCTAGCTATGAAATTAAAAAAGTCACTTCTCTATGTTCAATTTTTCTCATCTATAAAATGAGAGCATTAGACCTAATGCTACATGAGGTCCTTTACAAAACTTACATTCTATGAATATTTATGTACTGAATGAGAAAATAATCAAAGCCCCTCCTTTATACCTTTTTAAAGGATGATTGGAGATACATGTTACAAATACAACAAAAAAAATAATTGAATGAAATCAATAAATTAGCTGATCTTTTCAAGATGTAGATTTTATAATTCAAAGAATTACACTTTACCATGATTTAATTAGAATAATAAACGTTTCCTCAAAGCAGATTCCATTACCTCTAGATCTTAAACAATGATCTTCATCACTGTCTTTGAGAGACCTGACTTATAGAAATACAGCAAAAAAGAATGAATGTGTACATGTGTTCTTGAATGAATGTGTATTTCTATGTGTTCTTGCCAAAATTCTTGTGTTAAACCATCTGCATTTACCCAAGCTAGTCCTCAGTCAACACCTACAATCTACTACTGGATGTTGGATTGAAGACTAGAAATACTTTCACCTAGAGTAGAAGAACAGTATGTAGGTTGTGGTGAGTAGCCTGGAGATCAGAACAACAGCAATGGTAGGACAGAGGACAGTGCAGACAATGCCAATCTTTATTGAAGTAGTTAGTCCAACTGCTTTTGCCTACAAGTGAATTTACCTTGGAAAATAGAACTCTACCAACAACCTCGTGGGGCATAGGCAGTGGAAAGAAAGAAGAGCTTCATGGAACCAGAATCTCAAGGCTCAAGCAAGGGTAAGGTCAAGCCCCATTTCTACACACATTATCAGGCATTGCCAGGAAGAAACTCTCCTGGCACCTTCCATCACTCTCCAGGATCAAATACCAAATGCTCTTATTTGGTATTCAAAGTACTGCATGATCTAACTCCCTCTTATCTTTCCAGTCTTTTTCTTCTTTTTTTAAACTATTTTATAAAATGATAAGAAATTTTCATTTTGTTCCAGATTACATGTCAATATGAAATTTTTAATATTCATTTTGTGATATTTTGCAATCTATTTTCCTTCTCTTCCCTTCACCTTTCTCCAAGAAGACCCAAATTTGATATAGGTTTCACAAATATTATCATATAAAACATATTTCAATGCTCATCATGTTATGAAAGAGGACATGTATTTCTCCCACTAGAGAAAAAAAATTGTAGTGTAAATAATGAGTAGAATATGTCAGTTTTTATCCTTCTAGTCTTCTTAAACCTACTTCCCTACATATATTCTTTGATCTAGTGTTATTGACCTCCTGAATGTTCCATGAACAAGACACTCCATTTCTTGGCTCTGAACATTTTCTCTGGATGTCCCCCATGCCAGGAAGAACTTCCTCCTCCATTCTGATATCTATGTTCCAAACCTGATTAATTCTACTGTCTTCCCACTTAATTATTATCTATTTATCCTGTCTATAATTTGTTGTTTCCTTCCTTAGACTGTCAGTTCCTTGAGGAAAGAAACTGTCTTTTGCCTCCTTTTTTATCCCCACTATTAGCAGTGTCTGACACATATTAAGTATTTAATAAAAATTGATTAATTGATTGAATAAAATCTGAACTCACCAGATGTCTGTAATATGGGGAAAGCTCTGATAATCTAGCTTTACTTACAATTCTGCTGGACTATTTTTAAAAATCATTTTAGCTATTAAGCTAAGTGTCCTATTAAGGACACCTCCATAGTATAAGGGACCAGAAGAGGGTTATGTTGTATCTAGTTTTTACAACTTATTCCTAAATTTTAGCCTGAATACTAACACAGGAGCAACTGTGAAGGTGCTAAGCACTCATTAGCAGCTTGCTAGTAGAGCTGCTGTTTGTTCTTCAGGGCTAGTTTCACAGCAAATGATGGTGTTTGCCAAGCATTTCTTTGAAAATAGTAGAGAACACAAGAAATTCAAAGCATTTTGTGTGAATTCAACACATTATTAAGGTAGGAAAATTGAGGATAAATGTATAATTATAGGAAAGTGTAAATTGTTATTTTTCAGTTCAAGTACCCTTGGAACAAGATGAAAAATGTTCTTTCCCAGGTTAGAAAAGAAAGAAGAATCTACCTCTTCTTGCTCTTAGTAGGTCAATTGATTTATTCTACTGGTTTTATAATGTGAAATCTCTGTATTAAGAGATATTCCAATAAAAAAAAAAGCAAAAACAGGAACAACATTTATAGCTGTGCTTTTTGTGGTGGCAAAGAATTGGAAACTAAAAGAATGCCCCTCAATTGGGGAATGACTGAATAAATTGTGGTATATGATACTGTTGGAATACTATTGTGCTATAAGAAATGATGTCAAATAAAAAAAGAAAAGAAAAGCTAATTTGGATTCTAGGGGTTTCTAGGTGGTTCAGTAGATAGAGGACTGAGACTAGAATAAGGAAGAGCTGATTTCACATCTGGCCTTATATACTTAATGGCTGTGTGACCTGGAAAAGTTCCTTAATCTTAATTTGCTTCAGTTTTCTCATCTGTAAAATGAGCAGGATAAGGAAATGGTAAACCACTTTGGTGTCTTTGCCAAGAAAACTTCAAATGATGTCATGAAGTTTCAGATGTGACTGAAACAACTGAACAAGAAAATATTTAGATTCCAAGAGAGCTACTGAGTTAGGACTCTAGTAGCCATGAAGAAAGAGAACAGTCTTAGCCTAACTACAAGAGGTGAATTTGGGTCCCGGGGTGGAGGGGTTGGGGGGTTGGGGGGGGAATTCTATTTGGGAAGTTTAGTAGTATAATGGACTCTTGGAGGCAAGAGATTTAGGAGTCCATCCTGACTGATAATTCAATGAATAGGAACTCAAAATAAAATAAAATTGAATTTAAAAATTTAAACTGGAAATCAGGTAGATATAAGTTTTAGTGCAGGCTCTTATAAATCATTTAAGTAAATTATTAATTAATTAATTAACATTTAAAATACCATATCCAGTCTCCATGGAATTCCTTCACTTTATTATTCCTTTAAGCACAATAGTATTCCATCACCAACATATACTACAATTTGTTCAGCCATTCCCCAATTGAAGGGCATCCCCTCATTTTCCAATTTTTTGCCACCATAAAGAGCGCAGCTCTGAATATTTTTGAATATGTCTTTTTCCTTATTATCTCCTTGGGGTACAAACCCAGCAGTGCTATGGCTGGATTGAAGGGCAGACAGTCTTTTATCGCCCTTTGGGCATAGTTCCAAATTGCCCTCCAGAATTGTTGGATCAATTCACAACTCCACCAGAAATGCATTAATGTCCCAACTTTGCCATATCCCCTCCAGCATTCATTACTTTCCTTTGCTGTCATGTTAGTCAATCTGCTAGGTGTGAAGTGATACCTGAGAGTTGTTTTGATTTGCATTTCTCTGATTATTAGAGATTTAGAGCACTTTTTCATGTGCTTATTAATAGTTTTGATTTCTTTAACTGAAAATTGCCTATTCATGTCACTTGCCCATTTATCAATTGGAGAATGACTTGATTTTTTTTTGTATAATTGGTTTAGTTCTTTATAATTTTGAGTAATTATACCTTTGTCAGAGGTTTTTGTGATGAAGATTGTTTCCCAATTTGTTGCTTCCCTTCTAATTTTGAATGCATAAGTTTTGTTTGTATAAAATCTTTTGAATTTGCTGTAATCAAAATTATTGATTTTACATTTTGTGATTTTTTTCTAGCTTTTGCTTGGTTTTAAAGCCTTTCCTTTGCCAAAGATTTGACAAGCATACCATTCTGTGTTTGCCTAATCTGCTTATAATTTCCTTCTTTATATTCAAGTCATTCACCCATTCTGAGTTTATCTTGGTGTAGGGTGTGAGATGTTGATCCAAACCTAATCTCTCCCACACTGTCTTCCAATTTTCCCAGCAGTTTTTATCAAATAGTGGGTTTGGGTCCCCAAAACTGGGATCTTTGGACTGATCATAGACTGTCTTGCATTTACCCCAAGTCTATTCCACTGATCATCCTTTGTGTCTCTTAGGCAGTACCAAATTGTTTTGATGACCAATGCTTTATAGTAAACTTTGAGATCTGGGACTGCAAGGCCACCTTCCTTTCCATTTTTTTTTCATGATTTCCCTGGATATCCTTGATCTTTTGTTCTTCCAAATGAACTTTGTTATGTTTTTTTCTAATTCAGTAAAAAAGTTTTTTTTGGTAATTCAATGGGTATGGCACTAAATAAATAAATTAATTTGGGCAGGATTGCCATTTTTATTATGTTAGCTCATCCCACCTGTGAGCAATCAATGTTTTTCCAATTGTTTAGATCTAATTTTAATTGTGTAGAGTGTATTTTGTAGTTGTGTTCATATAGTTCCTGTGTTTGTCTTGGCAGATAGATTCCTAAGTATTTTATATTGTTTAGGGTGATTTTAAATAGAATTTCTCTTTCTAATTCTTGCCGCTGAAATGGGATGGAGATATATAGAAATGTTGATGACTTATGCAGGTTTATTTTGTATCCTGCGACTTTGCTAAAGTTTTTGATTATTTGGACTAGCTTTTTGGTTGATTCTCTAGGATTCACTAAGTAGACCATCATATCATCCATAAAGGGTGATGGTCTCCTCATTGCCTATTTTAATACCTTCAATTTCTTTTTCTTCTCTTATTGCTACTGCTAGTGTTTCTAGTACAA
The DNA here is from genome assembly GCF_027887165.1 of Monodelphis domestica. Taxonomy (NCBI): domain Eukaryota; kingdom Metazoa; phylum Chordata; class Mammalia; order Didelphimorphia; family Didelphidae; genus Monodelphis; species Monodelphis domestica. The sequence continues at coordinate 160,607,074 of NC_077230.1, forward strand.
TGTTAAATAATAGAGGTGATAATGGGCATCCTTGTTTCAAGAATCCAATGCCATACTATAGAATATAAAGTTAAAAAACAAATAGAAAGCAAAATCATGAAAATATATGGGCTGCATATTTATTTAGTCTTAAACTCTAATACTATTTGTTTTATTGTATGTTTATTTATTTTGTTAAAATTTTCCCAATTACTTTTTAAACTGGTTTAGGCACCAATACAAAATGTTGTGAACTATGTATGGCGCAGGGAGATAGTAAGGTGGCACAGTGGATAGAGTTCCAGGCCTGGAATGAGGAAGACTCATCTTCCTGATTTCAAATCTGGCCTCAAACATTTACTATGTGATCCTGAAGAAATAATTTATCCTTGTTTACCTCAGTTTCTTCACCTATAAAATGAACTGTTTTAGGAAATGGCAACCCATTCCAGGAACTTTGCTGAGAAAACTCCAAATGAGGTCACAAAGAGTCAGATATGACTGAAAAAATGACTGAACAGCAACATACGGCCAGATGTTTGATACCTTTGGTATTAAGGAATCAAGCATAAATAACCCTTCCATTTCACAGGACCTTCAAAGGTTAATTAGGTTTTTGCAGAGAAATCCTTTGTTCTTAGAATTGCTTTTCATTTTTTAAAATCTCATTAAACTTTGTTATACAGTAGAATTGATCCTTATTCATTGTGGCTGTCATTAATTCTTGAAATACTTGACTATCCACTACCAACAGTTGTTCCAATATTTATAAAAGTAATTGCAGTGTGCTCTTTAGAAGTTACAAGTTTTGTATTTTTCCCCAGAGTAATATCCACTTTAAAAAAAAATGCATATACACAGAATAAAACCAGACCAAAAAAGAACATTGAAATGTGTGTGGCCCAAAATGTAGTATAAAGCTGACTGACAACTAAAAAAAATGGGGAATCCAGTTCTCTCTGATTTTTTTCATCTAGACAAAGTGAAACATTACATAGAATCACACAGGAATGGCCAGTAGTATGTAAACTCCGTTGTGGTTGAGTATTATTCAATTTTGCCTTCATATCTCCAGTACCTGGTACTGTGATTTGTACATATTGTTGTTCAGTTCTTTATATTGTATCTGACTCTTCAGGAACACATTTAGAATTTTCTTGTCAAAGATATAAGTGGTTTTTGCAATTTCCTTCTCTGGCCCATTTTATGGATGAGTAAATTGAGTCAAACAAGGTTAAGTGACTTGCCCTGGGTCACGCAGCTAGTAAGTCTCTGAAATAAAATTTGAAGTAAAGTCTTCCTGACTTCAAACCTGACACTCTATTCACTATGCTATTTAGCTATTTTTGTACATATTCGGCATTTAATAAATACTTGCTTGAACTTAACAGCAAATTGTCCTTATTAGCTTAAGCCTAGAGCCAAGTATCTATCCTTCAAAATAAGAATTCCATGGAATCAGATTCTACAAGAGAAGTTTCCCTGAGAACAGTGGGAACCCTTATGTAGTGACATCTGAAGTTTACAACCTAATAATATGAAACTGATTGGGAATAAATGTAAATCTTACACTTGAGTTCAAAAATCCAACTTCATAAATACAGGATAATGTATGGTTAGGGACACCTTTGACTGAAAAAATATCTAAGGATATTTTTTTTTATTTTCTGCAATTTTAATATGAGACAGTAGTGTGATGACAGCCAGAAAAGCTAATATGATCACTAGATGAACCAAGAAATTCATAGTTTTATGAGTAAGAAAATAATAGTTTCTTTGTGCTCTGTCCTCAACAGAACAATTTGGAAGTATTTTCTTCAATTCTGGGTGCTACAATTTAAGAAGGAAACTAATGGACTGGAAAGTATCCAAAAGAGAACAATCAGAATGATGAAGAATCTTGAGTTTGTGTGAAAGGAAGAGTTGGAGGAACTAGATGTATGTAGCCTGAAGAAGAGAAGAAAGAGCCAGGTGCAATAGCTATCTATCTTCATGAGTTCAAAGCTTAATTGAATAGTAGAGGGATTACATTTATTCTGTTTGGGTGCTGAGAATATGGAGTAAATTGTGGGAGGTGCAAAGAAGCCAGTTTAGGCTTTCTCCCAAATAAACAAAACAAGATAACCTTAATGACTATCTGGTCCTAATTAGAGTTTTCCAAAAGTGGAATGGGATGCCTTAAGCGGTGGTAGACTTCACTTCCTCGGGAATATTCCATCAGTACTCAAAGAACACTTGTCAAATATGTTATAATGAAGAATTATTTGAAGTATGAGTTGGACTAGATGGCTTCTGGCATCTCTTCAAAAACTACATTCTGTGATTCTGAGTAATCTGGGGAAAGGCTAGAAAGGTATGCCAGGGTCACAGAATGAAGGTATTCTAATGCCAAAGTAAAGAATTTGGCCTTCCGTAGGTAGGCAATGGTGAGTAAACCAAGATGTGAGATAGCATGGTTTCCTTAGAGAAGGAAGGCAGAAAATTAAACAATAGTGAGATTTTCTAGATAGCCTTCTAGTTCGAAGCTGCATTGTGTCATATTTTGTCAGTGTTTTATATAGCCCTAATCTAAAGCTTGCCTTTAGAGTGTTTGCATGTTAGGGAAATACATAGAGAAATGCTTTTATAAAAAATTACAGTTAAAATGAGGGCAAGCCATGAAGAATAGCAAAAAATTAAATTAAAAACTATTTGGATTGCTGTAATTGCCTACTCTTTAAATATCAAATTAGACTAGATTTCTGCCAGTGAAATAGGTTTATAGTCATATAGCTTCTTGGAGTTTATATTTTCAGTTATCATAGATACTTGCCTTGAATTCTAATTCTTTCTCAGTCATTGAAATTTCATCCTCTATATTTTTATTATTGGCAATATTAATAGAATTTCTTTTAGTTATGTTATATTATTTATTTATTTATTTATTTGTTTTTTGGTTATATCTCTTTAAATATACATAATTATTTAAAATGTTTATTTCCAACTCCATTTGCATGTCAGTCAACAGATCTTCTCTTAGGTTACTTGGTACAAAGGAACTAATCATGTTATTAGTTGTACATTTTAGTCTCCTTAATCATTTTTTGTTTTTCTGCTGAACATGCCCAGAGAGTTTCTATCCAAGCCTTCTGTTCTACCCAGTGTCATATTCTTCATTCTTATGCTATTCAGTTTTATACTAAATAACTGCCTAAGACCAGCAGATCCTTGAGGGGAAAGGCTATATTATTTTTTGTTCATATCCACAGTATCAAACACAGAGACTTGCACCCAATAAACACTCCTTGAATTGAATTTAAGAAGAGTTGCCAGACTATATTATTGGAGTGAAAGTCCATACTTGGTGTTCCCTTTGCAACTAAAATCACAGATAGTGACTCCCACAAAATGTTGTAGAAGAATTTTGATCCACTTTGGGATGTACATATATGGAATGAGAGTACATATAAAAGCAAAATCCAAGGCTTTTTGTGTCTATGTAGACATACATACATGTTTATAGGTGTGTATGTGTGTGCATGCATATTTACTAGATCATTATATGGTCAGTATGTCAAAAGTATTTTCCTAAGTGTGAACTGGGCATGATCGAGGCATAAGAAATTTATTTCCCATGAGCCCTACTGTGGAGAGAGTATTGTTAAATGGTCAGAGGAACTTCTGCTCTGGTTGACCAGACTTCGGAGTAACCAGGTCGGGCAAGGCAGTTCCTCCCATATTCAGAGAGGAAAGGGCTGAGCTCTCTGAACTGGGTTACCTAAAATGCTAAAAGGAATAGCACAGCAATCTGTGCCAGAGGGAGATAAACACCTCAGGAAAATGGAGATGACGGTTGGCTAGGAAATTTTACTTAATCTAGCCTTTCTGAGAAGTCTCTCACTTGTACAGATAGATAGAGAGTGAATGGTGGTTGACTGGGGCTTTGGTTAGGGTAATCCCCTCTCTCTAGGATAAACCCCAAACTGGTATCCCCTTTATGATCCTGTTAAAATTTATTTGTATAAAGAGAAACAAGGATAGGGGCAGGAAAGAGGTTGAAGGAGTCCCTGGACTAAAGCGCCAAGTAGTGATGCCCGGTTTTGTCAGCCCTCGGCCAAAGAGGAGGCTAAATCTTGATCCTCCTCTCTACTTAAAAGCTTTCTAATCTGTCTTCACTAGGCTAATTCACAGGCGAAGTTGGAACCAAGAGAGATTCAGTCCGCCTCAGGGAAAACCCCTGAGGATAGTCTCAAGAGTTCAAATCTGCTCCTTTGTTGGTCTCTTCTTCTTGTTGCAGGAACTTTGTAGATCTCCAGTTTGATAGGGGAATTCTTCTCAGGAGTGGGGTTCACTTCCCAAGGCTCAAGTAAGAGACCCTCCGAACTGTTTCACTCTCAGAGATATCTTTCAACCCTCAGAAACTGGCAGTTACAAATCTCTTCATTCTACCTCTCCTCCAAGATTCTAAGAATCTCTCCTGTCAATCACCACCCCATGGCATTCCATAGCATCTCCTTGCACACACATTTCTTCTTCCAAGATAACATCTCTTCAGTATCACTTGTATAACAACAACAACAACCACAAATGCGTTGGACCACATTTCCCAGAAAGCCATGTGTTATAGGTCAATTGGTAGGGAGTAGCCAATGGAAGCTTCAGTGGAAGGATTCAGAGGTAGGGAGGGAACTTTCTTGTAGTAGAGGCATACAGGAAAGAAATCCCTTGGAGATGAACTCCCATGGTGTTCCCCAAACTCAGGAGGATCTTGATGACTTTAGAGCCAGGTATATTGGGTTCACATTTCTCCAGATTCAGACACTCCCTCACAGCCCCCAGGAAACGCTAGGTCTTTCCAATATACTGCAAACCTTGGAGCTAGACAATTGATTATAGATAATAAAAAGTGTTGTATCCATTTTAGAAGGGGGAAAGGAAGAATTCTTTATTTGATCCCTCTTCCTTTCCATAGTATTTCAATATTTCAATTAGATGCTTTTGATATTAAATGGATAATTAGTCCATAGCTTAATAATAGATTTTCACAAACACTGAAGATTTAGGCCATGATTTATATAATTGCTTAAAATAAACAAGGAAGTATATATATATATATATATATATATATATATATATATATATATGGATTGAATACATCTTATTAGATCTAACTAAAACTAATTACCACATTGACCGAGTATACTACTATTTCAAGGAATTAACTGCTTAGAATTGTACATCACCCATCACTGAATATTTGGTAACTCACTTGTATCCATAGGCTTCATTCTGGTGGATAGCACTGAAGATTTTGTACTTTACTATTTCTTTTGTTTTCTCAAAATCTAGACTCCAATTTGAGAGTGAGTTTTTCCAGTGAAAATGCTTTTCTCAAGTCATGCAGATTGGTTTGAGTAACTATTGTATCATTGTGTAGCAATATGACATTTTATTGTTGCTATTGTTTATAAATGAAGCATAATTGTATTGAAACTAAAAATGTGATATTTTGAAGTGACATTGTTGAATTGCCATTTTACCTAGAATTAGTATGTGTGAGATTGAAGAATTACTATGGCTGGTACAATAGAAATGTTGGACAATATTTAGACTTAAACATCAAGCTCTGTTTGTTTTGGTAGTATTTATTGCCTTTGATATTGATGATCTTAAAATACCTGAAAACATGCTGCAGACAGTTTGGGGCAAAGTCACATACTAAAACAGTTTGCTCCATTTGTGGAAGTCTCTGACCACCCCATTTCCTTCAGAACACTCTTTACCAATCAGAGTTCTTTCCTGGTAACCCCACTGATTGGCACCCAGGCACTGCTATTAACCTTCTGGGAATTTCTTCCAATGAACTTCCCTGACCTCTAACATCATGGTAGATGAAGTCCTGAGGAATGTTATCCATAGAAACACAGAAAATATAGTAGCACTGAAATTGTTTTCTATTAAGCAAAATGTCTTTTTTATCTTTATCCTTTTCAGTAGCCATCAGTGTTAGTTCTTTCTTTATTTGTCTTTCTTCTTGTTTCAGGCCTTATTTCCATCTTTCAAACCATTGTCAGCAGGGGTCTCTGTATTTGTTGTTTGCTTAAACCCATATCATGTTTAATGTCATTCATATTTATTTCAGTTAACAGATTTTGCTTCATGGTAGACCATTTCAATCCATGATATTTTTTTAGTAAGTTGAAGTTGCTAAACTAGTGACCAATGAGAATATATGGCTATAAATCTCCAGAGTTTCTTGTTCATAACATGTCATGTTGTTTTATATTAGATATATGAAGTATAAATACATACACATATATGTACATGTATATTTATATGAATACATATACACATACATATATATATATATATACACACACACAATTTATGTGCTTTGTGGGACAATTCTACCCAAGTATCTGGGCTATTCATTTCTCAAAAAAAACAACTATAAAAATAGCTCTGTCATGGTTATCTTGGTTGAGTCTTGAATTTCTTGAAGTCTTTATCCATTGTATAGCTAATATTAAGGTGTGAGACTGGTCTTTTGTAAAGGCAATAACAATCTCTCCTATTGTCTCACACATTTTTTTTCTGGCTCAATCAATAAAGTTTTGCATGAATGATCTGTCAACACATTTACTGGTTTGCCAAGACTACTTTCACCAGCTAAACCATTGCCCATCCCAAATATTATCGGACCATATGGAAGGAAAAGAGACCAGAAGGTTGACTGTTGAAGTGCTTTATCACTCTCTTCATTAATGTCAGCATCATTATCATCATAACTAAAGTTGCAGCAGCAGTAGTGATGTTGTTGTTGTTATTGTTGTTGTTGTTATTCCTCCCAGAGGCAACAGAGTATGTTAGAAAATTCAATGAATTTGGAGTTTTGTGAATCTTAAAAATTGCTCAGACTATACCTTAGAAGATTTGGTTACGCTATTTCCCTATTGTGACAATGGAGGTACTTTAGCAGGAATGTATTGGGAACTTTAAGATTACTCCACCCTGCTCAGACAGTGCTTTAGGGGAAGATAAAGTTGCAAATTCCTGATTGAACAATGAAAAGTCCCCAACTCATACTTATAGTGAAGCAAAAACCCTAAGCTAGGTGGTCTATTTTTAGATCTAATACAAAAGGGTGCTAAGTACCTATAAAGGTTAAACTAATCACTAAAAGGTCAAGCAACTTACAAAAGGCAAGCTTAGCAAAAGAGATGTGAAATACTCAGAAGATATAATATACCCAGAGAAGGTGAGAACTAAAGAGTGATGAGAACTAAGAAAGGGCAGTCCTGGGGAAAAGCGTCTACTATGATTGGTAGATGTGAAAATTTAGGGGAGGTGACACAAGAGAAAATTCTCTTTAAAAGGAGCTCTCTGAACTCAGTTCAGGAGTTCAGGAGTTCAGTGAAGGACTAGAGCTTGCTTGAGATGATCTTGTGGTGAGTGATAAAGACTGACTCTCTCTCCCTTAAGGCTCAGGCCTAGGCCATTTGGCCTAGGCCCTTTCTACTATTTTCTCTTTCTCTCTCTCCCTCTCTCCTTCCCTTAATTCCTTCATTTATATTAATTAAATCTCCATAAAACCCAGCTGACTTGGGTATTTTCATATTTGGGAATTTTCCCAGGGTGACCACTTATTTTTACTATAAATCAAAACACTAAAAATTATCTTTACAGTTTGGCCAAAACCTTTGTAGTTTTGGCAATTCACAGTCTTGAAACCAGCATTTTTGTGGTTACAGTGTGGAATGTAGAAGTTTGAGCCCCAGACCTACCAACTCTGGGCTATTGAAAATCTGAGTTATTCCCATGAATTCTCTGACCCTCAGTCTCTTCATTTCTATAAAGGAGATAATAATTATACTATCTATTTGATAAGTTTTGTGTGTAGATAACATTAAATTGTCCCTGTCAAGTGCTTTTTAACTATAAATAACTGTAAATCTAACCTACTAACTACGATTACTATAATTGGAGCATAAACAGTTATATATATAAGTCCTTGCTTCTCAGTATGCAGTCTGAGAACTGGTGGGGGTCTCTAAAGCACTTTAAGAGGGCTCATAATATAAAAATAATTTTATAATAACACTGATGATTCATAATGATATGTAATGATAATGTTCTCATTTACCTATTAAAATACTTATTCCTTTTCCAATTATTTGTGAGGCCAGATTTTCTTCCAAAACATATCAAAAAAGAGATTGAATGTGTAAACAAATAAGAGATAAATGTCTTCAATTAAGAAAGATATTAAAGAGATTTGTAAAATTATGCAAAAACTATGTCACTATTGTTTGTTTTGGAATCCTTTTTAAGAGGGAGATATTATTTATGTTAGCATGCAATGGATTTAATATTTTAAGTGAAGGATGAAGTATTTTTTAAATTTAGTCCATTTTTATTTCTAATTTGATAAATATAGATTAATTTAATCCACATACACAAAAGTTCTTTGGGGGTCTTCAGTAATTTTTTGAAGTGTAAAGGAGTCCTGAGATCAGATAGTTTGAGAACCACTCACTAAGCAAGTTTTAGAACTTTTTCAATTTGATCAGATAAACTGTTAAGATACAAAGCACTTGACGCTGATTTTTCATTCTGTACTTTACAGGTAGTAGAAGGTGTGTGTGTGTGTGTGTGTGTGTGTGTGTGTGCGTGTGATGGCATTTTCTTGTTGACGATGCTGTAGTGGTTTGCATTTTCCATATCCAGTGACTTCTTTCATCAATCAATCAGAGGTTAAGTGACTTCCCGGGATTACACAGCTAGGAAGTATCTGGGATAGTATTTGAATTCAGGTATTCTTGACTGCAGGCTCAGGATTCTATCCATTGAGTCATCTAGTTGCCTCCTTAGGAGAATTTATCCAGATGTTACATGAGAAATTTGCCCCCTGAAAAGTAGAATTAAACAAATCAGTAAGCTATTAACTAGTAGAAAAATTAATACCTACTATAATTTTTAAAATGAGCAATACCACATTGTAGTAGTGTATCTTCAGGCTTCACAAATAAATTCTACTTCTCCTTTAAAACAGATAGATAGACAACAGAGATACAGAGATATATAGATTGATAATTAAATATTAGAGAGATAGTTAAATAGCTAGATAGGGAGAGAGAAAGAGAGAGAGAGAGAGAGAGAGAGAGAGAGAGAGATAAAGAGAGAGAGAGAGAGAGAGAGAGAGAGAGAGATAAAGAGAGAGAGAGAGAGAGAGAGAGAGAGAGAGAGAGATACTAGGAACCCTAGCAAGGAAAATCCTTTCTGCTTACTAGTTTACTTCCTAGCTTGGAGATATAAATTATGTTTGATTTCTCAGGATGATCCAACAGAAATAATAGCAACATATATATGAATATGATACATAAAAATGTATCCAAATCTATTATTTTTCTATTAGATACCATAGTATATCTATTAGATATATTATCTCTTATAGGTAGCTGAAATATATCCCAGCAATAGTAATATAGCTTTATCTATTATTTTGCTGAACTATTGTGAGAAGTCAAAATATTATTTATATTTCTAAGCTAAAAAATAAATTGATAAGAAGAAAAGCCAGATATCTGGATTTTCCTTGCTAGCACTCCTAATTCTGACCTTCCAGGGAACCAGAGCCTCCTGGGTAATCTGGTAATTTAGAATGAGTGCCTATGTGCAGAGTCCTGTGGGGTGGGCTGGCTTTGTGAAATATGAGGTGGTTTACTTTTAACTAGAGCTCAGCTGAGACCTAGGATGGGACTGGAAAGAGACTTCCAATGGTGAGAGATAAATGTCTAATTTACTGTCCCACTTAATCCAGCACTTTTTCCTTAAGCCATTATCCCCTTTTCCTCATTATTATGGCAGTGCTAGGATGAAAGACAAGTGGAGGGAGACCACGATTTGAGCACGTCTATTTGCAGTACTACAGGCCATGCCATTTCTTCTACCTCTATGTGACTTTAAACACAAAAATAACTTCATGTTGGGAGTTTGTAAAATTATAAGCACAATTATAGATGATACTAATTTAATCTTTTCTAGCCCCATGTAAAAGCATGGCCATACAACAACTAAATGTAATGCTCTCTGTGTCAGAAAGGAAGAAACTGATTCTCCCCCCACCCCTCTCTTTTATGAGATTATTACCATATTTCAGCGAGCTCTCTTTCCATTCAGTTTTTGCCATTTCTTTGACAACTGTAGGCTACATTCTAACAATGGCTAGCAAGTAGTGGTGTTCTATGAGGATGGATCAGGTAAAGAACCACTTACTATATATAGATCTTGGATAAGCCACTCTACCTCATGCCCTCAGTTTCCTCATTTATAAAATGACAAATCATAGCATTATAGATTTATATTAGAAAGAGACATTAGAGGCTAACTATTCCACTCCCCATTTTACCAATGGGGAAAGTGAGACACAGATAGCTTAAGGGATTCCCTGTCTTCCTAGTAGGATTTAAATAAGAGCTAACAATAACTGTTGTTATATATCATATATAAAGCTATATATAGTCATTCATAGTTATATAGCACTTTAAGGTTTGCATAGTATTTTTATAAATAACTATCTCATTTAATCACCACAACCTTATGAGCTAAGTGCTATTATTATCCTCATTTTTCACATGAGGAAACTGAGGCAATTAAATAAAGGTTTAGTGATGCTCAAGGCCACATACCTGTCAGTATTAGAGGTCGATTTAGATCCAAGTCTTCCTGATTCCAGCTCTGGCACTATATGCACTATGGACTTGAATAGCTCTTAAGATCCATTCCCGCTTTGAAAGTATCTAGCTTTTAAGGGAGGGAAAAAGTGACTGTTCCCTATTCTATTTCTCCAGACAACCCCCTTACTTTGTCTTGAAACAGCAGCAAAGTCATTAGATGAAGAAGTATCCTAGAGCTTGGGTGTGGATATCTCTTTTTCTTCTTAATAGGTAATGGAATGTTGTGTCAGGAGGCATTAAACCTATCAGCATACCATGATGCTTTTCCAGGAAGAAGCAAAATTCCCCGGTGCCCCAGAGTAATCAAAATACTTAATGAAATTAACCCATGTATATGGGACAAAAAAGTACTATCCAAACATAGCCTCGTGTCAATAGTGAGTAGAAGGGGTCCTAGCTTCCTATTACAAAGCAGGGTCTAGGATGTTTCTAGAAACTGGCAGGCCCAGGGATTCTAGGATGACAGGCACTGGAAGTGTGAAGGATGTTGAAACAGGGAAATTAGATTCTGGAGTCTCTAAGATTTGTGCTTTACTTTGAGAAGAAAATAACTTTGGGCTAAGCTCTCAACTTCTATCTTCTCCCTGTCCCAGTCCTTCCATGTAGGACAAAACCCAATAATATCCCTAGCTCAGATGAATGCCAGATTGGATATCTTGTTCCAGGAATAGTAAGGAAGTCAGTGTAGAAATGAAGAGAACTAGATATCCCAAAGGAAAATAGGGCATCCTAGTGAGCTCCCCATCATTGGATGTTTTCAAAGATGATATGTGCTGTATTGAGTGTTCTTTAGAGTGTATGTAATTGAACTAAGTGATGTTTAAATATTTTCTAGATCTGGAATTCCATGAATGTATGATTTTCCAGTGGAGGACTACGATAAAATATTTGTGAAGTACCCTGAACTTATCTTTTTCTCCAGAGCATATGCATCAATGTTGACTAGAGATGAAGTTCAAACATTGTAAAACCATGAGAAAAGAACTTGTTGATTCCTTATCTTTAGGAAATTTCAAACTTAATGTTCCATAGGCATCTTAAATTCATCATATTAAAATTAGAACTCATCATTTTTATCCCCAAACTCATCCTTCTTCTGAACTTTCCTATTTCTGTTGATAGTACCACCCACCATTGTACCAATCATCTAGGTTTGCCTTGTTGGGTTTACCCTTTACCTTTCACTTTCCTTTACCCTATATATCTAATCAGGTGTCAAGGCTGGTCAATTGTACTATTATATATTGGTTCAGGCCCTTATCATGTCCTACATTTTGAAAAGGAGTTGAGGTGAAGCTCCAAATGACTTTACACAATCCTTCTAGTTAAGAAATTTTCTTCCTCATAAGTGCATGTAGCAATTCCCATACTTTTTCATATAGCTAAAGAGTTAGAAAAATGGTATGAGTTCCTTCCTGAGAAAACATGTTATTTTTCTTTAAAATATCTCAAAATTGTCTTTCTTTAACAGTGTTCTCTGCATCTTAAAAGTACTTGATGTAATTTTGTATAAATGCTACATTTACTTACTTTTTTTGTATTCTATAGACCTCAGTGGAATATAAGCCTCTTGAGGAAAAGGATTGTTTGTTGTTGTTGTTTTTTAAATATCCCTAGTGCCTATCACATATTCAGTACTTAATACAGTTAAGAGAAAGAAGACATTAAGCAGACATTGTTCATAGTCATTGGAAACATTGGTTACATCTCTTTTACTCTTCAGTAAGACATTAAAATATCAGGTCCCACAAACATTCTAAATGATTTTTATGTTGTTCTTTTTATTTTTAATTGTTTGTTTTTTATCTGGTATGATTCGTATAATGTGTATTTTCTTCATAGATACAATTCTTTTCATCTGAAGGAGCTGCCAGAAATTCCCAATAGTTTATACAGATGATGAAGACAGCTTAAAAAAAGCTGATACAGATATTAAAGTACCAATAAATTGAATATCCTCAGAAATCAGAGTATATTGGACAAAAAAAAATCATGAAATTTACTCTAAATGATATGTTGAATATATTGGTTTAGGTTCTAATGACCTCCAGCAAATCCCAGGAGGACAATCAGAATTGTGTTTCAATAAAATTTACAACAAACATTTTGGAGAAGAGGGGTTTCTTCTGTCAAATACATTCATATTTATCAGCTGCTTAAACAAAAGTTCAAGCATATCATATAAGTTCATTCAGTCATATCTGACATAATACTTAAGAAATGGTGATAGAACACTTTTCATTTGTGTTCAATAGATCAGCACATTATCATAACTACATATTCAAAATTCACCACAAATTGATAGAACACTTTACAGTATATTCCAAAGCCACGGGAAAAGATCTGCAAGTTACTTAAAATATATATATATATATATGTACCATATTTGCATATGATGTATAATATATGCTTTTGAACACAAAAAACCAAAGCTAAAAAAAATTATGGTTTAATTGGCTTCTGTTAAGAGGATGCTGACATGATATTAAGTTATGTGACAAAATGTTTTTTAAGCTATTTAGTACTATTTACTGTAGTCTTGTTTATGTGAAAAAATGAAAAATAAACAGAAGCACCAAAATATATATGTAGAAAGATGTATATCTTTCAGAATATATCTACTAGCTTAATCTAATCATCAATTAATTTTTAAAGAATTTTCATGAACAAGAACATTTGAAGAAATTCACCATCTATATAAAAAAATCTCTTCAATTAGAACTTTGCATAGGACATTTTCCTTGAAAGTGATGAATACCTTTGATGAATATGTCTTCCTGCTTAAAGCATTTTTGTTATTGATATTCATAGGATTGCTGCATAAAGTTATATCACTGTGGTCAAATCTATCAAAGAACATTTAATAATTTTAAATTATTGGAGGAGATATTTTAAAAGGCTGTATTTCCACTATGAAAACAGCTGATTTTTTTTGTAATTAAAAAAAGCATAACCAGATTTGTTATTCTCACAGTTAATTATCTACCTATAAAAACTAAAGAAAACATATGGATATTTGCCCATTTGTTCTTCTTTTTCAGGGGAAAGGATCTCAAAAATATTTAATATATATGAAAATAGTATATTACTTGGTAATTTCTTTTGTATTCACAATTGCCTTTTAATTTTATTAAAAGGGGTAAGAAGTCACAATGATATTATATATAATCTTTTTCTTTCATTTGGAATCTTCCTGTCTGAAATGTCTTGAATTATCTCTAAAATCATGCTATTACCAGAATGGATTTCTTCAGAATATTTTTGGACAGATCTAGTTGTTTTGCCCAAACCTGTCCTCCCTTGCATCTCAGTTGAGGTCCTAAAGTGGGAAAATCCAAAAGTTCCATCATTGTTGGTAAGGAGACTAAATTGTTATGGAAATGTTGGAAACCATGTTCCATTAAATTTCACTTAATCTGTGCCATCTGTTGTCTTTTGAGATACATCCCTATACAATCTTGAATTATCTGATATAAGTGAATCTCGTGGTTTCTACTGGCTTATTTCCTTCTTTTTGCTGAATTTTAAGGCTAATACTTTTCATATGTACATAGCATTATAGATCTAGAGTATAAATGTCCTTCAATGCTTCATCAGGCTAACTCAATAATTTTACATATGAAGAATCTGTGATCTACGGGAACTAGATGACTTGCTCCAAAACATAGCAAGATATATCTACATTCAGAGGAAGATTTTGAACAACATTCCCCTGATTCTAGAGGGACAAGAACTCTTTTCAATTTGTCATGTTGCTTCTTCTACTAAAATATTTTCCAAATTGGTTTCTTTCTAAAACAATGTTGCCCTTGGCTACCTTGCCTCTCCTCTTAGCAAGAAGATCAAATACTTTCTGGATGAAGCCATGTCTGGATGTTTTTGTTCTCCTTTTTTAAGTCACTGTTTTGTATTTGTAAAACTTTTAAAGAAATAATGATAGTTATCCACTTCCTATTCTTCAGGGTCGAGAGAATGTTTATAGAGGGTGTACTAAGAAATTTTTAGACCATATACATATTTTAATAACTCTACACCTGAGACTTTGCCTAAGGACTATAGAAATTATACTTTATATGAGAAATTGAGTGTTAGCTCAGTTTGGGAGAAATTGAATGTCAATAAAGCCATTTTTTGTAAGAAATGAAACCAGAAAATATAATGAAGTTGAAGCTAAATAGCTTACTCTATTTTAAGATTGCAAAATGTAGAACTAATGATTCATTAAGTAAAATCACCAAACACCAAGATGTAAAGATAAAGTGAAACTCTTAGAGATTTGGCTTCTTTCTTCTTTTCAATTCACTTTGCCTTCATTATATCTAATTTGTAGACTAAATTACTGCTTTTCTTGAAAATAAAAAATCTAACTCCTTATCAACACTAAAATAAAATATAAAATCTTCTGTATAGTATCAAAAGCCTTTCATAACCAATCCCTTTCTCCCCTACTTTCTAGTTTTCTTATTCTATTCCACCATTAACCCCATTTCCAAGACCTCTGATCCAATGACATTAGTCTTTTTACTCATCCTTTTACAAGACACTCCATCTCTCTATTCCTGGAATTTTCACTGATGATCCCTCATGTATATAATGTTCTTCCTCTTCATCTCCACCTCTAAGCTTCCCTGCTTTGTTTCAGTTCCAACTAAAATGTTAGCTTCCCATATGAAATATTTAACAATCTCCTCAATTATAGTGCCTTCTCTTTATTGATTCCTATTTACCCTGTATATATCCTGTTCATACATAATCATTTGCATGTTGTCTCTCCCATTTGATTGTGGGCTCCTCAAGACCAGAAATTTTCTTTTGCCTTTCTTGGTATCTCTAGAGCTTAGCTCAGGACTTGACACATAGCAGGCATTTAATAAATATTTATTGACTAACAGGAATATTACTACAATAAAATGGCAAATGATTTGTTTCCTTAAGATGGCTGGAATAAATGAGGCAACAACTCTTTTCACTCATGTTAATTTATAATTCACATTGAAATAAAACAGAAAAGTAGTGTAATGATTCCACTCTCCTTCTAACCTTATCATCAGAACATAAATAGACCACTATACTAGAGTTGTAGATTTTTTTTTCTTTTCTACTATTAGATACCCTTACAGAAGGTCACTGAAAAGTTTAAAATAAGTAAAATTTCCCAAATAGACAGATTTTTTCTTTCTCTTCACCCCTTTATAGAATCCTTCACTTTTAGAGGCACTTCTAACTTGAATCCAGTGGGAAAATGCTTCCTAAAAACTGCTAAAAGCATAGCAGAGTATTCAACAACATGGAGCTCAGGTTTTCCCAAATAGTCTCACCTTTCTTAAATGTATCATTCCCATCAATCTTCCTTTTTGTTTCTATAGCCTCAATACCAGTTTCTATTAGACCCTCTTTCAAGGGCACTTTGCACACTCTCTCTCTCTCTCTCTCTCTCTCTCTCTCTCTCTCTCTCTCTCTCTCTCTCTCTCTCTCTCTCTCTCTCTCTCTCTCTTTCTCTCTCTCTTTCTCTCTCTCTCTCTCTCTCTCTTAAACACATAATGCAGAAAAAGAAGGAAAATATAGAGATATTACAGAGAATCACTATGGTGATTAGAGAAATTAACAAGTTAGAAGTATAACATGATGATTTCTGAGAGTTATTTATCATTATCAGATCATAGACAGTAAACTGGATGGGACTTTAGGGGCAATCTAATTTGAGAACCCAAGAGGTTAAAGTGACTTGGTCAAGGTAGAACTGTTAGTAAATAGCATAGCTGAGATTTGAATATGAGATCTCTGCCTCTCAAATTTTCTTTAGGAGGATTTTTTGTGACTTGTTCAATTTATATTTCTATGAGATTAAATTGTTTAGATTCATAATTTCTTGAATTTTTATCTCTACATTAGGAGAGAACATGGCAATTGAAAGAAACTTAGTTAAATAAGTGAAAGGAGTTCTTTCTGCTGGGAATCCCAATACCATTAATCTAAGATACAGACCTCTTTTGTATAATAGATGTCTGTTTTAGATTTGTGTAAAATGTGAAGTATTTTTTCATATTTTAAAGGCTTTTGAATTGAGATACTTATCATATTTTACAAATTCATTTCATTGATGCATTTTAGTATATCAATGATTTCTGCAAATACTGCCCCTATGCCACTCCCAATGTTCTTTGTAACAGAGAAAAACAATTAATTTGAAAAATCTGATTAAGTGATTACAATGACAATGTATACAGCATTTACCCTACTGCTTTTCTGTCATGGAGAAGGAAGTGAAACTCATTATCTTAAACTATTATTCTACCTTTAAAAAAATCTATGTTGCATAATGCATTTCCTCCAATTTTTCATTTAATTGCATAACTTCTAATATTTTAAATGTGTTTCTGATAAAGAAATACTTGGGTTTTATATTCTAATCAATTCTAGTACCTCCTGGTTTAAGAGGTAATTTTACCCTATTCACAAGAAACAGTAAGTTTTCTCTTCTTCACTTTCTTCCAGAATATTCTACTCTTCCTCATGCTTTTTTTCTGCTAACACTCATCTCATAGCTTTACTATCCTTATTCCTCACACACTTAAATATGTCCTGATTACAATGAAAAAATTATAATAACTGTTTCATCAACCCATTCTGAGGATCTAAGGAAATAGTCAGCAGTTAGCTCATTAACACTGTTCAAATTGTTTACTTTTCTTAAGTTTCATTTGTCTTTGCATTTGCCTTTCAAGGTCTCTGAAAAACTCTGATTTTTTTCAAACAGGAATTATTAAAAATAATAATTTCTGTTAAAAATTTATTTCCCCTTATTTTCAACATTTTAATATATCATGGGTATCAATCTATTTTCCTTTTCTTTTCAAATTATCATTCCAGTCTTTTTTTTTCTTTCTCATAGTTAATGAATATTATGCATAAATATGACAGAGAGTCGGTAGAATATGATTTGCATCTTCCTAGCCACTGGTAATATCTTCTTTCCCTTTGCTTTTACTAGGATCAGTGGACCATTGGACTACTAGTATATTGGGTTTTTCTCTGGTGATTAGACTAGAAGGAAAAAAAGATCACCACACATGTGCTATTATTTTTTTCCTGTCCTTTGATCTATAAAAGTTTTCTGTTTAATTGTTGAAGTTCTAAATTGTTTCCTCCATTTTTTGTTTTTCAATATCACTACTTCATGAAAGCTTCCCAAATTATGTTGTAGGCTATGTATTCTACCCTGTAGCACTCCTTGACTTTGCTACCATGACTCCATTGCATTCTTATCCTTCCTTCAATTCTATTTGTATAATTGATTCCTCTTCCAGCTCTGCTTCTGACACGTCTAGACTTCACCAACATAACTCTGCTAAATACTCATTCTAGAAATTCTGTCATTACCAGGGTGATCTTCTTGTCCTGAAATTTCATCATGATTATCCCCTTCTCCCATTGGTGAGTTTCTTTTGGGGTTTCCATTTGGGGGACAGGCCCAAGGCTCATTAACCTCACAGCTATCCCTTTAAATCTCCTAGACATTGTCACTATATACCTTTGAGGATACCTTTTTCCTTCTTCTCTGCTTCTTAGCCCCCATTAATATTTCGTCTTCCCTCATTGAAGACAGAAAGTCTTTGTTTTGTTTGTATTATATTCTCTGTCCTTACTATAGTTCCTGAACCAAAATAAGTGATTAGTAAATGTTTATTTCCTACCTCTCTGACATTCCTTTGAGTTCTTTTATTAAACCTTTCAATTACTTTCAGAAATTTTATGGCCATTTTAAAATTATTTTATGGAGTTGATATATAAATTTTTATGGAATTTCATCCTAGAAATATTTTGTCTTATTGTATTTTCTTCAGTATTTTAAAATTTTAGCTTTATTTGTACATTTTTCCAAACACTGTAGAGTCCCATCCCCTACTTGGAAAACGTGCCTACTAAAATTTGATCTTTTTCTGGAGGGAAGAAATCCATTTGGATACTTATTAAGCAGAGGCATTCTGGTGATCCTTTCCACCTCCAAGTAGTTTCAAACTTTATTTAATTCAATTGCCTAGGGATCCTTAACACTTCCTTTCTCAGGAACTTCTTTGAGAATCTAGTGATTCACCTATGGACTCCTTAGAATTATATTTTTATTCATCCATAGATATATATGTGTGTTTATATATCCATGTATATGAATGTATATACCATAATTGAAAGAAAAACTAACCTCCTCAGTTAGATATTAATTAAAAAAATGATGCACTTTTTTCCTATCCAAGTTTATGGAGCTCCTGGAATACTTGAGAATCCGTGAAATGTACATAGGTAAAGAACCTTCAAAATACCCTGTCGTGGCCAATGTTCTCAGTGAGAAGTTTTTAATTAAAAGATTTTAATATGTAGTCTGATACTGCGATGGACTTAGGGGTGTTGCTAACAGAGATAGGCTCTGTGGTGATCAAAGAGGGCATTTGAGGATTGCTCTCCCATTCACACATATAATGAGATTCAAACTTTCATTCATTCAGTTGGTGTGCAACCACTGACCTCTAGAAGCCTGCCATTGCAAAACTAGTTTGGGGAAGGAGAATTGGCACTTTTGGGGACTGATTTTTGTAAATTATGCAATTTTGGGTTTTTTATATATAATTAACATTCAGGAATTCATGTTTTCTTCTTTTTATTGTTATTCTTTTATTCTATTTGGCATATTTCTTACTGTCTCTGAGTAAAAACATTCTTTTTCTAATGTGGAATTAGAATAGGATGTTTTAGATGAGAAACTTCTTCCCTCTTGCTGGATGTCCAGACAAGATTCAAAAAAATTTTTTTCACTCTGACTATAATCTCCCTTACTCAACAGGATCTCCCATGAGTTCCCCTGATATTTCAATTGTCATGGTCATGGGCCTGGCAGCTAGTAGCAAGCCATGCAAATTACCTTGGATCTGTGACAAACCTTATAGAGTCACTTAGCATCACAGGAGGGGGAATGGTGGAAGTGTTGACCTTTGTCCAGCCCTCATGGTTAGATCACTGTTCTCATTTATGCATTACTAAATAGATTCAATTTGATATTTAAATACATACCATACATCATGTATACAATATAAAGTTAGCAACATTTTTTTCATTTCCAAAATAAATATTTAAAGATATACATAAATTTCCTGTGATTATTAATATCTATCTGTGAGTATATAATACATAAATGTAATATAAATAGTACCTTTGTCCCAAAGTTGTAAGGAATAACTGAGATAATAATTGTAAGGAGCTTAGCAGAGTGTCTGGCACATAGTAGGTGCTATATGAATGTTGTTGTTAGTAATATTAATATTAAATAAATTCATATGTTCTTTGTGAATATATGTATATATGCATATAAATATAGCTCACATCTGTGATCCAAAATCTAGATAGGTTTGCTACTACATATAATACATGCTGGAATTATGAAAGAGAATTGTCAGGCATTGCCTTGAAGGAATTCTACCTGGTCTAGAACTTCTCCTATCAAAGCTTTTTTTATCAAAACTCCTAAACTGATTTTAATGCAGATCAGTATCTGCATATGGCTGTCTTCTTGATGAATCATCTATTGTTGATATGAGTGTTAGAGGTCACCCTTCTTGTCAGAACTTATAGCTTCTGGTCGTCACTACATGGTATACAGAAAGTTGCTTTCTACTCAGAAAGTTCAGCTCCAACTTCTTTGGGAAGACTCTTAAATCTATTATAGAATTCCCAAAATTCAAAGGTTCCTCTTCCCCTCTTCAATGTCTGTACTACAATCTTCATAGAATTATAGAACAAAAGCTAAAAGGGACCTTGGAGATCATTTCATTTAAGCATCTCACTTTATGAAGAAAAGAAGACCCTATACAATTTAGTGTATTGACCAAGGTCATCCTCTAAAGGCAGAACCTGGACTGGAACTCTGGTTCTGTGGCTCTAAATTCAATGTTCTTTCTAGGACAGTTCAGCAACAACTCTGTGAGTCATGGACTATTATTGTCCCCATTTTACAATTTGAGGAATTTAAAGCTCAAATGGAAATTATGACTTAGTCAGAGTCAAATATCTAAAAAATATCTCAGGTAGCATTTGAACCCAGATCATATTTTCAAGTCCAATACTCTCTCTCCTACCCATTCACTTCCTAAAATTATTTTGAACTTCCCTCAATCTTCTGATTCTGTTTTTGCTTTGCTTTACACAGATTTATTCTACTCTTTATAGAAATACTTCTTAGGAATAAGGGACCTGGTAAACCTAAAAAGTCTAAAGGATGGTGCTTTGTTATGCCTCAGAAGATATCCCAATATATAAGTATAAAGTACTAATCCTATTTTATGTTAACACTTTATTTACTGAGAATGACAGAAAATGGACATTTGGATGAGAAATGCCAGAGAGAAGAATCTTTAGTGGAAACCAGAACAGCTGTGAGGATCTAGGAGCATGCAACCTCTTTGATAAAAATGTTAACTCAAGAGAAAACAGCTGCTCAAGGGAATGGTACTAACTAATGATAATAATGGATGCACGTGCATTAAAAGTGTAAAAAAAAAAGTTAAAATGAAACATGTATCCCTACTTGTTGACAACTTGATGATTTACTTGAAAAAAATCTCAGAGAATCAACAAAGATACTGCAACATTTAATAAATGTCTCAAATCCTAAAAAGCAAAACCTTTTACATAACTAAGTCCAATACCAGAAAAATGAAATTCCATTCCAAATAACTACAATAGGCATGAGACATCTGGGATTAAATCTACAAAGGCACACAAAAACTTTCTGCATATTAAATTACAAAGTCATCCTTAAGGGACAAATTATATAGCTGGAGGAATATTCTTTGCACATGGCTTCACCGTGTCCACATAAAAAAAAAATGACAAAAGTACCAGTCAATGTATAATTTTAATATTATATTGAATAATTAATAAAGGAATACTTTACATATCAAAAAGTTATCACAAATTTCATTTGAAAAAAAAATCCAGAATATCCAGAGAAATCATGAGAAGAGGTCAAAATTAAAGGGGAAATAGAGCACTTATAGGTATCAAACTATGTGATAAAATCATCATCAAATCCATTTGATAGTTTTAAAATAGAGGCAAATCATTTTAAGAGACTAAATGAGAGAAGTAGAAATAACCAAATTCCACAAATCAATGTTCAATAAATTGCAAAACATAAATCATTTAAGAAATAACTCCCTATTTGATAAGAAAATTTTAGGAAAATTGGAAAGCATAATGGCATAAACTAAGTTTAGACAAATCTCCTCATACCATATTACAAAGTAAGAAAAACAAATTTTAAAAATAAGAAGAGAAACATTATATATCTCTCATACTTTGGATTGAACATATTTTTCTAACCAAAAAAAAGTGCAGATGCAAATGCAAATGCAAAAGATAAAACATATAACTTTGATTACATTATAATTGAAAGCTTTTGCACAATCAAAAGTAATGCATCTAGGATAAGAAGGGAAGTAGATGAATGGGGAAAAACTATCATATACAAAGGATAGGGACAAATAATTCTCAAAAGAAAAATTGCAACAATTAACCCTATGATCCAAATAATTAATAATGAGAAATACAACTCAAATCCTAGGGTTTCATTTAACCTTGTAAATTAGCAAACAAGACAAGAGCTAGAAATAGTCAATGATGGAGGGGTTACATTAGTGCATTATCAGTGGAGCTGTGAATTATTGTTCAGTTGTTTCAGCTACGTCTGACTCTGTCACCTCAATTTGGGTTTTTTGGGGAAAGATACTAGATGAGGAAACCGAAGAAAATTGGGTTAAGTGACTTGCTTAGAGTCATAGAGTTATTAAATGTCAAAGACAAGATTTGAACACAAGTCTTCCTAACCAGGTCTGGCACTTTATCCACTCTGCCACCTAGCTGCCTTGAAGCTACAAATTTGTACAATCACTCTTGAAAGCAATTTAGAACTGTGCAAAAAGAGTGACTAGAATGCCCATGCCCTTTGACTCAAAGATTTTACTACTAGGTTCATATCTTATGGAGTTTATTAATAAAAAGAAATTATCCATATACATTAAACTATTTATAGCAAAGTGTGATGTCATAGCAAAGATTTAGTATCAAAATAGATGCCATTAATTATGGAATGACTAAACAAATTGTGATACGTGAATATGATGAAATATTATTGTGTTATATGAAATGATTAACACATAGAAGCCTAGATAGACTTAGATAAAATCATTAAAAGTGAAATAAGCAAAGCCAAGGAAACAATACATGCAATTACTGTAAGAACATAATTTGAAGAATTTTTTTTAAATCCAAAGCTAATATAGTAAATTTGTAAAGCTAAAACATCATTACGAAGTGGAAATATGAAAAAAATTTCCATCCCATGTTTTGCAGAGGTGAGAGGTCAAGTGTTTCACATTACACATATTTTCAGATTTTATTAAGCTGCTGAACAGTTAAGCTTATTTTTTTCTTTGTTTTTGTCTCAATTCTTTTTTCTATATCTACAGGAAGGGGTGATGCTTAGATAAAATTTAGATGTTAAAACTTTTATTAAAATGAGTTTGAGTTTTAAAATTAAAATATCTTTAATTCTTTACTTCAGAATAAGCAAAAAAGTTAGAATAAATGGAAAGAATATCCAAAAAGTTTTGTAAATCACATTAAATAATATTTATATAAATGATAATAGATGTATCGTATCTACTCACAGTTTGTAAAACTCTTTCCATACATATCTCATCTCAACCCCATAATACTTTTTTGAGGGAGGTAGGTAGGTACTATAAATGAATTATACCCATTTTAGAAAAGAGGGAGTTGAGGCTCCATTAAGAATGATATATAGTGGCAGCTGGGTGACTTAGTGGTTTGAGATCTATACATAGAGAAGGGAAGCCCAGGGTTCAAATTTGACCTCAACTACTTCTTTAGCTGTCTGACCCTGGACAAGTCACTTAACTCCCAATACTTGGTTCTTACTGCTCTTCTGCCTCGGAACCAATACATGGTATTAATTTTAAGACAGAAGGTAAGGATTAAAAAAGAGAAGAATGATGTATATCCAGGCATAGGAGATCATCGTTCAAATGTATTTTATTCAGCTCAGAACACATCTGGTGGTTTGCTTTCAATTCTTCTCACCACCCTTTTGGAAAAACGTTTATTATTTTATCAAAAAAAGGTACCCAGGATAGTGAGGAGACCTCAAACCATGCCATATAAAGAGTAATTGAAGAAAATAGAGATTTTTATTCTGAAAAAGAAAGGACTTGGGATGGGAGCATACACTGTTGGGGAAGGAATATGCTTAGTGTCTACATCTATAGACTAATCCTCCTTCCTGTCATCAGAGGGTAGCACTAAGGATGATAGTTACTACTGATGCTACTGTCCTTGTAGAAGGGGACTGGATTTCCTCAGAAGCTCTTAGTAGCTCCTTCTCCCTGAAGCCTTTATAAGAGGAAAGAGGATCACTTATATAAAATGTTAGAGAGGGTCTCTGCTCAGTTATGGTATGGCTTAGATGACCCTTGAAGTCCCTCCCAAATAAAATTTTATTATTCTGTGCTTTTGTTTCCAGTTTTAAAGTAAGTTTTCCAGTATTTAGAAATCTCCTATTATATTTTGTTTCCCTTTCTCTGTCCCAAACATTGCCTTTTTTAAAAGTGGAGACTTCTATTATGTGTAGTTAAGTTCATTTTTCCTGTGTTTCTTTTATTATCTCCCCTTATGACAGTTGAGGATAGTTGGCAGAAGATGAAGAGTATTAAAAATGTGATCCTGGAGCTTATTTCTCATCAAGCCCTCTTTCTCCCCTCCAATATGTCCCCAGTGACTCTGAAATCCCAAGGCAGCCAGCTTCTCCTCTCACAAGCATTATTATAAACAAACTCAGATTCTGAACAGGATGTAGTGATTGCTTCCTCTGCATATAGAACTCTATGCAAAACCTGTATACAAAGGTTTGACTTTTCCTTTGAGTTGCTTCTGTGGGTCTAGAGGTGTGTAAGGAGTATGTTGTTAATTTTATTTATGATAGACAAGTGAGAGGCACCAATGCTGCTTGTCCCTGAGAGATGCTATGACTTGACAAACCCCTTTCCAAGCACTCTGTGAAATCCCAGGTGGCATTTAGGGGGAGGAGAAATCACTAAACTATTGAGAGTATCCCATTTAGCTTTCCCACTAATCTCAGCATCCCATAAGAAGCCTGGACACTGGAAGTAAGAGCTAAAAACAGAAGTAAAAAGTAAGAAGAGCTGATGTAGAATTTTGCCTTGGCTGCTTACTGCCTTGGGAAATCACTTAATTACTTGGGCTTGAGGCTCCTTATCTGGAAAATGAAAAGGTTGGATGAAATGGTCTCTACAATCCTTTCCAGTTTTAAATCTGTGACTGATTAAAGAAAAAAAAACAATAAACAACAAGATCCCAACCAAGGCAAGCAGGTAAAGTAAAAATAGATAAAAGGTGACATACATTCAAAATTGAAATTTCTTGCCCATCCAACAATCTAAAGTGTCATTAAAACATGGTCAATACATATATATATATATATATATATACACACACACATATTTAATATTTCATTGTTTTCCAACAGAAATCAGAATTAAATTAATAAATGGTTTCAACAAGCAAAAAAAGAGTTTAAAACCCCAAGTTTTCCATATGAGGTACTAACAACTAAAATTCTTTTCTTCTAATAAGATGTCTGAACCTGTGTTTGTCTACTTCAAAAAAAATCATTGAAAAGACCCCACTCAAGTTTTTATTGTCTATTAAACAATGCACATGCAAAAGAAAAGCCTCAACATTATTCTTGATCCAAAATAAAATACTTTTCAGCAGAAAGTTGTGGACCTCAAAATTCCTTTTCTTGTCCCTATTTAGTTTGTCTTAAAGATTCTGGCTTAACCATCTCAAAACATGGAAATATTTTTCAAATTTACATCTTCCATCAAAACTCATATTTCAGCAATTTTAGTCAATGATATCATTGTATAACAAATATATGACACAGCTTTGTGGCTTTAATGATCAGATCTAGGAAATTAACTAGAGGGAATGCGTTTATTTCCAATATCTACCTTTTCTTCTATATTCCAGTTGATACTGGCATTGCAACAGTGACAAGGAAAGAGAAAGAAGGGACATGACATAGATAAAGCAAACAGAAATGGAACAAAATGCAGTAAGATGGCATTTATGATCCAGCTGACAAAGCCAGTCACTTCACTTTAAATAAGGTGGCAGGCAGCAAAAATATAGTAATTACTAGAATTTCATTTTCATTAACTAATAAACCAAGGAAAACAATTTAAGTATCTGAATGTCATTTTTCAAATGAAAATAAACTGTAAACATTTGAATAACATCACAGCAGGGATAATATACCTAAGGAAATCTATTGAAATCTGCTACTGAATTCATCCTCTTCTATCACATTAAAACTGCAATTGACTGTAAACCTCCTACCACTCTCCACTGAGACTTTAATTGTAAAGATTCCTGTTACATATCATATTAGAATTTAGTTAAAATTGTAGAACACATTATTTCCAATCAGACAGCCAACCATCACTCACCAAGATTTTTAAAAAGGTGATTAATAATTCATCTCAGATAAGGAAAAGATCTATATTTATACCATCTTCTCAGCCACCATAAACTACCTGACAATTGTTCAGTAATGATGCCCAGTAAATTCTTTAAAATGGTAATTTGTCATTCTGTCACTTCATTTGTGACCTAAAATTCCTCACTTGAGGCATCATCAAATAAATTAATCACTTTCCAGGATCCATTTCTCTGTTCTGCACGTTATTATGCCCGGGCTCTCTTGTGTTTCTCTTCATTTACATATATTTAATGGCTCAGCAGTGGTTCACTGTGGCACATAACGCACACATCTCATTACAGGTGAAATATTCTAACTGCCACTATCACTGGGAAAGAAAATAACTCTCCCAATTTAATTTTCCTGATGTAACAAAACCATGATTCTTCACTATGAGATGTTGATGCCATCCATCAGTCACAATCAATAAAATCATCATAGAAGGACGCCTTCTTTAGCATCACTCCTTCATCCTGGTATTATTGGAGGAAGGTAATTAAACTCATAATATGTAATGAATGTAAATGAAGTAAAAACCCTCATGTTAGCTCTCTAACTATGCTTATTTTACTGCTTTGATTTAAAGTAGTTTTTTTTTTTTTAACATCTTCCAATCGATGAAATACACAAGGCCTGATGGAAAGACGTCATAAGTATAGGAGATATTCATCAAGATGTATATGACTAATTAAAAGAGGGCATAATTCAAAATGAAAACACAAAATACAATTATTTATAGTCTTTTTCACTTTAAATTATGTATTTCCTTTGGCCTAATATATTTTCATACAACTGCAAATACAACTTTCAATATAAGTCCACTGAGATACTATAGTTGTTTGCATGTGAGTTCACTGGAATGTGGTCCACTGAGTATCAATTGTCTGTGGAGGATGTAGCTGTGATTCAATTTAGGGTGCCTTCAACCTCTGTTTTCAATGGGATGCCAACTTGTTGAATCTTCTAATTTGCCAAAAGTTGTCTAGCTAAAGAAACCATTAGATACAGAGATGACTAAATGACAAAGATCATTTTGGCTATTATATCCCTGTGGTACTGTTTCCACCAACTGGAAATGTTTGCTCCCAAAACTGCTTTTATGCTACATTTCAAAAAAAGGTAAGTAGAGAGTGAGGTTAATTCAGTTAGTAAGGATGGACTGTTCATGAGTTATATATTAGCACAGATGCAATGCTGAGATCTAGATAAAGAATTTCCAGCACGTTGGGTGGACTCCCTCTTTCCTTCTATCCAAGGAGCACTGACACAGAATGGGACATTCTAGATAGGGTGAGATCTAGATTGTTTGGGAGATGAGCCATATTGATGTAATCCCAGAGCCACTGAAGTATTCAGGCATGAAGGCAGTGAGGAGCAGCTTTAAAGTAAACCAATCAATCAAGAAGCATTTTAAACACTTACTATGTGCCAGGCACCATGACTCAAGTGTTGGAAGATACAATGACAGAATCAAATAGTCATTGCCTTCATATGGGAAAGAAAATATGTACATGTATAGATACATACAAAATTGACACAAAAAGGGGTGGGCTATCAGAAAAGTCTTAATATAAAAGGAGATGCTTGAGCAGAGCTTTTAAGAAAATGAGGATTTCTGACATCTAGGTGAGGAAGTAGTGCATTCCAGGCTCAGGGAATATCCAGTGCAAAAGCACAAAGGCATCTTTGGGTGTGTATTTAGCTCATTTTTAACTCTGTTCCCTCTGATATATAGACATCCTCACTTCTCCATCAAGTAACAATATTTTGTGGAAATCTACTGGGCATAATGTTTTTCTTTGAAAAATAGGGCGTCCGTACTTTTTTTATTTGATAAGTGGTCTCCATTAGCCTATTTAAGAGAGGAATCTAAACATTAACCCTATAGCTTTCCAACAAAGAAGAAAAGAGGTGAATATCACTGCTCCACAGATGAATGACCTAGCTACAATATCGACAAACCATCTACAATACACTACCTTGCTTCCTCATTAATTATCATATAGTTATTTTTAATGGGCACTTATTTTAAAGAGCCCGCATGTGCAATTTTCTGTGTATGTATTTATTAGCAGTGCTATAGCCCGTTAGCCAAAAGAAAATCCTCTAGCAAATAAACAGACATAGGGCATAAAAGCAATACAAAGCAACAACAATAGAATAGGAGCTGAATATTCCTATTCCAAGTATGTTTGGGTAGAGTGTAATGTGAATCTAGACATTTGGTCTAAACATACATGGATGGTGACAGCTAAGATGGCAATAGATAAGGGAAAAGTTCCGAGTAGGGAGCCAGCTCTTTAGAGGATCCCCACATCTGGCTTCCCTCGAGTACTAGGCAATGTTTTCACATGCAACAAAATGCTTGGAACTGCTGAGCTTACTCTAGAGAAAAATGATGGAAAAGCAAAGAATTCATTCCCTCTTTTTAATAGAATAGTTTGTAAGAAAAGTATTAGACTGGTGAGAGCTAGGAAAAAATAAGACAAATTCAATTCATTTCAATAACTTTTAAAACATCTATTGGGTATCAAACCCTCAAAAGATTTTAATCCTACAGGCTTTGAGGATGAGGAGTCATATCACATATATAGATAAGTATTTTTAAAAAGCCTATGTGACAGTAAATAGGTGGAAATTTTAAAAATATACACATACATGCATGAATACAGACATATTATATATACAGATCTGTATATATGTACAATCTGTATATCATGTGTCTGGTGAACTATGGATTTGGAGCACCATGTAGACATAGGCAGAATTTCCAAATGATAGAAACAAAGGCACCAAAATTTGGCAGTTTTTCTTGGCCTCAAAAGGAAAAAAAAGTGAGAAAAGGATCTTGTTTCATCATAATACTTCCTGTGCAATGTCAGAAATTGAAACATTAAATGAATAGTTTTAGTGAATGGGAATGTGTATGGAGAAAAAACTTGCATTTGGCTAAGACTAAGAATAAGGAGATGAGCCAGGCCCAAGGGACCATGGGTTGAGAAAGTGGTAAGTTCATCCATTTTCATAACTGGTATCTTGATACTAAACAAGTGCTATAATAAAAAAAAAGTTTCCTTTATGATCATTGGATCATAAATGGGGAATTGAATGGGACCCTAGAGGCCATATAATCCAACCCAAAGGTGAGGAAACTGAGACCAATGAAAATTTTGATCACATACACTAGAAATAGTGTTGAAAAAGATATCCTCTAGACAATTCTTCATCCACTGCACCATACTTTGTTGTTTTTTTTTAAATCACTCTCCCTCTTACCAATAAAATATGTATTTCTGAGGTTCCTATTTCCAGTTGCCCTAGGAAAAGTCACTGAAATTCTATAAGAAATATATAAGAAGACAAGAATATGGAAATAATGAAAACAGAAAATGAAGAAGAGGAAGAAAAAGGAGTAAGAAGAGGAAATAAGAGGGAAGGAGAAACAAGGAAGAAAAAAAGAAATTTTCATTCATGTAAGCCCAGCCTTACCATAACATTAAGAAATTAATATAACCCATTTTACTTGATCTGCTCCTCCAAGAATTCCTGTTAGCAATGAACTCCAAGTTGAACACAAATCACAGGGGTGGTTTATTAATTTCTCAAGCCTTCAAAACTTTAGTTGTAGCCACACCAAAAGTAGAGGTGAGGTGATGAAGACCAGTGTATTAACAAACCTAGATAAGGCTATTCATGCCACTGGGTCAAGCTGTCTGCAAATGTCCAAGTCACTTGGTCTACAAGCATTTTTAAAAATTTGTACTATGTGCCAAGCACTATGTTGAGTTCTAGGGATAATTAGCAAAGGAAAACATCCTTTGATGTCAAGAAACTTTCATTCTAATGGGGGAAAACACTTAAATAACTAGAAATATACATGTAAATGGAAAGTAACTCAAAGAGGAGGAACTATCAGTTGCAGGAGAGGGTTAAGTGGGGTATTGGAAATTGCCTCCTGAAGAAGATGGGAATTGGAGTCAAATATTGGAGAAAGCTTAGAGATAAAGTGAAGGATCAGAACACTCCAGGTAGGGACAGCTGTTCTTTGGAGCAAAACTTTGAAGAAAAAGTAACATAATAAATCAGAGATCCCACGTACCACAGTTATGGAGCATTATGGCAAACTTGGTTCAGAATTGTAATCCTGAGGTCAGACTTCAAAATCTAGGAGTAGAATCATTGTCCTATTAAGCTAAAAGCAAATGATGATATCCCTTAAGACACTATAAACTGTCAGAGCCAATGGCAGTTTCCCCTAGAAGAAAATAAGGGGTATATTTGACCCCAGCCTTTTAGAACTCTTTAGAATGGGTAGGGAAAAGATTAGCTCTGCCTTAAAGGTTGACATAGCTCCCAACTATTCCTGGGGTGACCTTTGAGAAATCACTTACTTTCCACTCAGTTTCCTTATCATTTGGGTGATAATGTTGGACTAGATGGCATCTAAGCTAGCTGTCAGCACTAAATCTACAAATCTTTAATTCTTTTATAATGGAAACTGCCTGGCTTCTTTTTAATATTATTTGGTTTCAGTCATTTGAGTAAGAATATGCATATATTTGAAATAACCTTACCAACCAAGGACAGAGTTTTGATTTTTAGTGATTATAATTGTTTTATCTCAACTAACTTTTCAAAATGGAAGATCAGTTGAAATGATCACATTTCATTCTAAAAACATTCTGATATAATTACTATCATCATTGTTACCATCATCATTATAATCATCATTATCCCCAAACATTCATTAAGGGCTACATTTGGCACTGTACCAAAAAAATAACAGGCAGAACCTCTGCCTCCTGGAAGCTTTATATATTGAGCAGATAACACTCACCAGGGCAGATTCATTCACTTTAAAAATGTATAAAGTGCAAACAGATTTGCCTAGACTTTATGGAATATACAATGATAAAAAACAAAAAGCCAATATCCTCAAGGACTTTATAGCCTGGAAGAAAAAAGTATTGTGTTAAATGCGTAAAAAAAGATACATGTCATGTAAGTTCAGAGGGGAGATCCATCACTCCATATGGTATTGGTGAGGGAAGGGCTCACGGTGGAGTTGGCACTTGAGCTAGGCTTTAAAGAATGATGGGATTTCAACAATTTCTGCTCTCAGGAAGAAAGATACCATAACAGAGGAAGATACAAAGATCCACCACACATTTTCAGAATGGCAGATACCTATGTCTCGCAGAAATAGAGAGGATATTTGGAGAAATAGCAGAGAAAAGGGTGAAAAGTTAGCATGAGGACAAGATTGAAGGCCTTGACTAATAAGAGAACTTTCTTTAAAAGAGAATGAGCTCTCACTGAAGATTTTTGAGCCAGATAGTGACTGCACTGAATCTGGAAGGAGTCCATAGATCAATTTAGAGATGGTGGGAGACTCACAGATGGGAGACCATTTAGGAGGATATTGGGGGAGCCCCAATGAGAGCTAATCGAGGCTGAGACTAAGGGAATGCAGTAGGGACAGAAACCTGAGAATAATTGGAAGATATATTGCAGATAATGTTAATGGATTTGAGAACTGGTTGAATATAGGGAGTGTGGAGAAAAAATTAGCTTCTTGTCTAATTGCCTGGGAAGATTCTGGTGGTGTTTGCAGGAAAAAGATACATAGAATGGGAATAATTGTTTATTTTAGAGGGTTTGGTTGGGGCAGGGAGAGATGACAAGTTTTATCTTAAATATAGTGAGTTGAAGATCTATTGGGAAATATAGGTAAAGATACCAAATTGAGAATGTGAATCTAGAGCTTAGGAGAGTGGTCAGGGCTTGAATAGATATATAAGAGAGCTAAGTACTGAAAAAGCACATTTAACAAGGTAATTAATGTTATAAAAATTATATATAAATAGCATGTCTCCAAAATCTTGGTGCAGCTTTACACTTAACAATTTGGAAAAGAAACAATTTAAAGTTTTAAACTTAAAACTGCATTAAAAGGGCTAGTAGGTAAGGTAGTTCAGTGGATAGGGATCCAGGCCTAGAAACAGTAGATCCTGGGTTCCGATCTGGTCTGAAAAACTTCCTAGTTCTGTGACCCAAGGCAATTCACTAACCTTCATTGTAACTAGCCGTCATATCCCCTCCTCCTTGGATTTGATGCACAGTAGATTCTAAGACAGAAAGTAGGGGGATTTTTAATTCATTAAAATTTTGGGACATACTGTATAAATCTAATAATACTACTAATAATTAACCCTTACTTAGTGCTTACTATATGCCAGCAACTATGCTAAGCACCTTACAATCTTGTTGATTTTCAAAAGAACTATAGGAGATAGTTGCTATTATTATCATCCCTGTTTTATTGCTGAAGAAATCAAGGCAAAGAGAGATCAAGTCACATTCCAAAGGTCTGAGAGGAGGTCCTTACCAAGAGATATGAAGGTTTCTTAAAGAAAGATTCTGATGAAGATGCATTGGCCAATTCATCAGACCTGTTGCTGAAAGAGCTTCTGGGAATAGGGGACAACTCTGAGGCAGGATGTTATTGAGAAAGTAATGAGAATGAGGAGGAAGTGAGCAAGAGGTATGGACGCTTCATGAGAAGCTACAAAAGAAGTCCAGAACTGGAAGATGAAGCAAAAGAGTTATAGATAATATATGAGAGCTTTATGAAAAGAGTTGGAAGATCTGAATGGTGGCTGGACTACCAGAAAAGATATGGTGAATTTCTTGAGCACTTTGCTGATTCCTTGCCTTCAGATGAAGAGGGAGAAAGTTATTGCAAGGAAGTTTCAGAAATGGAGAAAAGATATGGAGGATTTATGAGATTTTAATACTTTTTTCCATCAGTCACCAAGTACCCTACCCAACTTTCCTTTGGAAAGACTGCTTCATTGATCTTATTTTATTGTAAGGTGTTACTTGCACTGTATAGTTTGATTTTTTTTACTGTTCTAGTTAACAATACAACCTTCAATATGTCATTTTAGTTCTTGTGTTTTTTTGAAGGTCTGTAACTTCTGTTCTAGTCTAATTTAAGCCACCCTAGTAGTTTTCATGCTAATAATACCTGGGTTTGTTTTTTTTTGTTGTTGTTCTTTACTTTAAATAAAACATCTGTAAATGTTTACTTGTACATAGATAGAATAAATTCTTCATACCAGCAGCAAAAAACAAGTGCCTAAGAAGAGATTAAAACTCAGATCTTTCTAATTCCAGACTTAATACTCTATTTATTGGATCAGCTAGCAACTAGATGGAGTAACAATTAAGAAGTATTAATGTATTTTACTTGCTTAGAAATATTTACTAATACTACTTGGTTACTCTGGCTTTGTCTAATGCACTGAATTGTGTGATTTTAAAATTACAAAGAGAATTCTTCTGGTGACACATAATGGTATTTATTTGTCATTCCACTTTGTGTGCTTGGGCACTTAATAGATGCAGCCCCGGGAGCTTCCGAAAGTCATAGCCAAACAGAAATGGCAATGTTACAGGAGAACAGAGTGAAACACTCCCTGTAGAATGGAATTCTTATGGAACATGGAAAAAATGAATTAAAGTGGAGAGAGAGGAAGTGGCTTCTTCCTTTCATTTCTTAAGACTGTAATCCATGCCTACGGTCAATTGTTGGATTTCCCAGCTGATGGCTCACGGGGAATAGAGCTGAATTTAGAGTCTCCTCATCTGAGTTCAAATGATGTCTTTGCCAGTCACTCCCCTTCATGACTTTGGCCAACCACTTCAGCTTCCTGAGCAAAGTTCCCATTATTTAGATTATTTCATTCTCTGTAGGCTCAGTAACAGGAGAGATATATTCATTATTGAGAGGTGGGACCAGCACTGGATTTGGAATTAGAGCACATTGGCCTTGAGTCTTATTTCTGGAAACTAGATCAGTGGTATCCATTGCCTCCTCTGACTCTCAGTAAGCTCATCTGTAAAATAGCAATAGTTAGCTACACACCTTATATATGCATATTCCACATAGAGTCTGAGAGAGGAAAGTGCCTTATAAATCTTAATGTCTCCAGGATGCCTTTGCTACAAATGCCCAGGAAATGAAAGGATGGGACGAGTTGGCTTTACAAGTTCTTCTTTGGACTTTTTGATTGAACCAGGGGTTCTTCTTAGGACTCTTTAGCCCAGATGAGTTTTAAAAGGTTATATTACCTCTCCCCTTGCCCTAACATTAGTGTGCAAAGGGATATATTAAATTCTGTCCCCAGGGGATGATGTTATCTTTGTGAAAATTCACAAAAAGGAAAAATTGTCTACTGTGACTAATGCTGCTCGGTTCAGCTGGTCAGTTTGTATGTATGTTTCAGCATTTTTCAGTGGAGCACTGTCCTGTAAATATATGAGCTCTGTTCCACCTCTGCCAATTTTACCACAATAAGATAGAATGAAACTGACAGGCAACAACTAACTCATTCCAAAATTCCCTTACGTTTAGCAGTCTTAGGGAGAATAGAATAAACCCAGACTGATATTTTTCCCAGCTATCCACACTGAAAAATTAAATTTCCTTATTTGAAATACCACTTGGTGTTTGGATTTTCTGTGGTACTTGTTTTCAATGGAGACAATTAGCAGTAATGCTGGAACTGGACTTTTTTTTTTTTCCAGGCACATCCTGTTTTCAGTAATTGGATGTACCACCAAGGAGTAAAACAAAAGATGAAACATCCTTCAAAGGAAGACAAATGTAATTAATATTCCAAATGGGTAATTACAATCTACTAGTCCCGTCCTTCCCTTTTCAGTCCCAAAGTGTTGTGCCATTTAGCTATAGCAGGCTTAGAGGCACAGCTTATTGCTTTGCTTGTGAACCCATGGAGAAGAGTTTTGGATGTAATGCTTTCTAATAATCAGTGTGTAAATTATCTTGATGTTGGAATTTTCTGAAGAGGAACTATAAATCAACCAATTTTCTCCCCAGTTATTGTCCCTTGCATATCTGTATTATTTCATGTATAATTCCAAGGGATTGGATTCATTTTATGCCACACTGTCCTAAGCTGTACTTCATTGGTTTACTGTAACTACATATGTGAGAGGCAGCATAATGAATTAGGCATAGGTCCATGCTTGGTAGATCTGAATTTAGGTACTTAAATCAGGATAGACTAACTGTGTGGTCCACCATAGAGGTTAAGTGCTATGTAGCAACTTTTTATGGAATATAAATTATAGACCATTACCAATCTGCACCACTGAGATTTGCTCCTCACTGATAAATCCTAGATTTAAAGCAAAATAACATATTAAAAAAATTATGACCTGACACCTCTTATACTGATACACCCTTAGACTTACTTGTATTGTACATTCTTGGGGTCTGGTTACAATTTCCAGGGAATGGCATTTGAATAAATACTACATTTTCATTTTATATAAACTGCTTAACTTTAATATCCATCAAAGCTTAGGAAGATTTAATGCTTACAACTTCCTTAAAAACAACAGCAACAGCAACAGCAGCAATAACAACAACAACAACAACAACAACAACAATGGTAATTGACATTTTTGCAAAGCACGTTCACTATGTCTTTCTTTCTAAATTGTGTTTTAAAATCTACCATGGATTGATGTAATGTGTTCATTAGTGGCTTGACACTGATCTCAGAGATAGAATAGTGGAGTCATGCACAAATTGTATTCCTATGGCCCCCAAATTTATATTACTCAACACAGAGGCTGAAAAGATCTGTTTTTCCTAAACTGGCAACCATCTTAGTGACTCAGGAATCATGATGGGGGCACCAAAAGGACATAGAGAGTTCATCTTTACTTCCACTGCCTGTCAGCTCCCTCACTTTCTACCCTTGAACTCTCATTGCTGTGGAGTGGGAGAGGGAGAAGAGATCATTGAACATGAGGAGAACAGAAATAGTGAAAGAAATTAAAACTATCTAAAAAATGGGAACATCATTTTCACCGCATCCTAAGAACTGATTTATTTTATTAGTTGTGAATAGCCTTAAAAAAATACCAGCCAGCCTTAACCCCACCTGTCTTCTCCCAACCACTCCCTCCTACTCCAATTTATGTTAGTTTTGATATATCCTCCCCCCCCCAAGGTCAATGGGTTGAACCTAATTTTCATAGCTATATTAGTACATTTTTTCCCTTTAATCATTGGTCGCTTCATCCTTGCCTAAGTTTGGAAGTTACTGGGAAATGAATGAAGGTATAGATTAATCTAGGCCAAGCAAGGCATTCCAAGTAATAGTAATATACCAGGCCTGTCAGGTCCTTTTTCTCATTATATTGATCTTACCACATCCCTCTTGAATAGTAGAAAGCTTGGTTTTCTGCCTGTTTCTGTTTCTGTGGGTCTCTGACTACTTAACATGTCCTGTGTGGATAGAAACCATATTGTCTTAATTGTGCTATAGTGAATGGAGAGTCTGAGCTTTCTTTTTCTCTCCCTTCAAACTATTCCAGTTTTATCATGGGAGAAGTTACACAATAGTGAGCATTCTAGCTTTGTGTTTGTATGTGTATTATAAGGATAGAGCAACTTCATTAAGCCATTTTGTCATTATTACATGATTAACATTTCCATCTGAGAAAGATAAACGTCTCAGGTGTTCTGACATTCACTTAGAAGTAGCAACAGAATTCTCAGAATTTCTAGAGGTCAAAAAACATTCTACAATTTTTCACAAAAGTATAGAATGTTTAACTAAAAATCCAAAGGGTGAGTGAAAAAAATAACCCCATTCTATTAATAAAACAAAAATAGCATTTTTAACCAAGGTCTCTATGTGCTTCATAGACCAGGTCACTGCGATGCCAATTAACTTAACCAGAGGAAGAAGTGGGAAATCAGAGGGTTGAAACTCTATATATCGACCCTGAAGAGTGGCAGCACATTTGGTGGGATAAAAGAGGCACTTTTTTTCAATGTGATACACTGGAGAAATCCTAGTGCCATCTCTCTGAAACACATGGGCCCACCTGTGAGAAATGCCAATTTTATGAAGGTTACAGAATGTAAAATGTGTGGAAATCTGCCACTCACTTCCACCCCCACTTTCCTTATAGATGTAGGTGCCATTAAATTAGGCTCTGCAATATTTAGAGTGCCAAAAGTGATTGCTGAATCCCCATTCCATAAAGTAAATGGTATCTATGAACTAGTCATTTTAAGCAAGCAACATCACCCAAAGGAAGAAGCCACTTGCAAGAATAGGAGTGTGTAGTCCAAATCTTGAAGGAAGAAAGTAAACCAAAGATTATGCTGCATTAAACTAGAGGTCAAAGGAATAGCAAAATCAAATTTGGTGACAAATTTCACTGCCTCAGTTCTCAAAGAGGAATGTCAGCTTGGGGTAATTTAGGTCAAACAACATAGGCATCAGTAAGATGATGATTTATGTCTTAAAACTTCTTTGTGTAAGATGACAATAGTTTATTACAATGGTTTGCAATCCACCTCCCTTGAGGGATAAAAATAGCCAAACCTCCCACTCACCCAACAGTGTTGGTTTCCATTAGGAAAATCACCCAAAATGAATTATCACATTTTGGGGGTTGATAGGATTCTATAGAGATTATTTAGACCAACTGACAAAGGCTGATGAATGAACTCTCTCTATTGCATCCCTGGCAAGTGGTCATCTAGTATCTGTTTGTATAAAAATTCATTGCATCTTGTGGTAGCTATTCACCTTTTTAACAATTCTAATGAATTTTGTTATCACAGTGATGATTTTAGTGAGCAATTAACCAAACTTTTGTTTTTGCCAAAACTTTGCTTGGAGGATCAGTATTTAAAGGTAAACTATAGAGAGTTAGAGATAGACTCACAGATTTGTAGTTCTAAAACTGTTATTAGAATCTACTTTTTCATTATACATGAGGAAACTGAGATCCAGAAAGGGGTACTGATTTGTTTATTATTGTCTAATAACAAACATAGTATTTATCAATATTGACCATATGGTGAGAAAAGCTTCATTCTTCATCCATGAGATTTCTTCTATCTATCCACATCTCTTCACACCCATAAATAAAACTCCAGTGTGGGCCCATGTCAGCTTTCACTTGGACTATAATTACATTATTTTCCTAATTGTTTTAACTTCTTCTAGTTTCTTTTCCTCTCCAATCCATCCTTCAAACTAGAACCAAATTAACATCCCTAAAGAACTTTAATATAGATATTTGAATGTATTTTACATTACTGCCTTTCACATTTTACCTCAAAAGAAAATTATCTTTTAGCCATTCCCTGATCTAGCATCTCATCTCCAGCCTGATACTGATTGTTCTCCCTCTTCACTTTTCCCTGATAAAATTCCTAACTTCCTTTAAAACTAATCAGATGGGGGAGGGGATATGGCAAAATTGGGACAATAATACCCTACTGGTCGAGTTGTGAATTGGTCCAAGCATTTTGGAGGACAATTTGGAATTGTGCCCAAAGGGCTTTAAGAGAATACCGGCCCTTTTACCCAACCACACCACTGCTGGGTTTGTATTGTGGAAAGGAAACAAGACTGACAGTTTGTGGGGAAAGGACCCAACTGGGAGTGGCAGTTGGGTCTTGTGACTAGCACTTCCTTCCTGGCATGTGGGACTTGTTTCAGGGTGTTGGAGGAGGAAGGAGCTTGTTCAGCCCCTTCTGTATTTTTTCTTGCTGAACTACATTGTTATTTTTAGGTATGTCTTGTTGTGTGTTAACTACCTTTGCTACATTGTATCTCTTCACTCAGTTGCTTCATCATTTCCTTTAGTTGCATCATCTCCTGTTTTATGGCTAAAATCATCACAGTCATTTCATTATCTTTTGCTTTTTTTTCCAAAAAGTAGATGTACACCTTTTTTTTAGGGCATAGTATAAT
Organism: Monodelphis domestica; assembly: GCF_027887165.1. Classification (NCBI taxonomy): domain Eukaryota; kingdom Metazoa; phylum Chordata; class Mammalia; order Didelphimorphia; family Didelphidae; genus Monodelphis; species Monodelphis domestica. The sequence goes on from NC_077230.1 coordinate 160,646,217, forward strand.
TTTGTTATGAAGAATAATGCTCCAGCATATGTGGGAATGAATGAAATCAAGCGATACATACTTATATTCAGCCATTGCAAACTTTCATAGATGCTAAGCAGAAAATAAATATAATCCGGAACTGTGACAAAAAATAAGTTGTAAAATATATACAAGAAATATGTGATCCAGGCTAGATAACCCATGGCAAGTAATAGTTTCTTTGCCGTCTTGTATCTTGAAAAGCCTTTTGTAACAAAAAAATATTTTTAAGTCTGGCCCTTTAAGAGTCGCCTCCTCCTTTCAGGAGGAATGGTTACTTTTGGGCATGGTATCACTAGGCAGATTAGTTGCACTAAGCACTGTTCTCAAAATGGTTACTTGTCACAGTCACACAGGCTTTTGAAATGTATGCAGGCCCAACTTCTCAAATTCTTGACAAAATAGGTTGGAAAACCTAGCTGGCCAAAAACTGTAATATTTATTGGGAAAGGAAATGGGAATTGGAAAACAGGAGATAAAGGGAGGTTTGTAGCAGGGTATGGAGGAGAGAGGGGAGAGTTGGAAAATTGCTTGGTGAGGCAAGGGAGGGAGATTCCCCCTGCTGAGAGGAAACAGCAGGGGTCCAATGAGGTCTGTTTGTCTTTGAATGACTGAAACGGAAGTTCAGCTCCCTCTATGACCAGAAATGATAGTCCACGTATCTGACTGTGAATTCAAATAATATAAAGTTTAATAACTAGTTGAGATTGGAGTTTTTTCTCAGCTTCAGACCTGAGGCCAGGCCCCAGAGGCTGGCAGAGGGTTCTCCCACTACTGTCCACTCTATATCAGTCCAGTTTTGTTTTTTTTAGAATCTTGGCAGTAGACAGAAAACAAACAAGAACAGGTCTAACCTTCAGAAGAGATTGGACTTGAATCTTCAGGCTGAACCAAGAAAGAGCATGGCACTCCAGACTGGGCTGAACAAGCTCCTCTCTCCTCCAACAACAGGAAGCAAGACCCACACAGCAGGAAGGATGTGCTAGTCACAAGACCCAACTGCCACTCCCAGTTGGGCGCTTCCCCCACAAACTGTCAGTCTTGTTTCCTTTCCACAGTACCTCAATGAAATAATAAGGGAAAAGATTTGTACAAGAATATTTAAAGACTTCAGGGTTAAGATGACCCCAGAGTAAAAGCAAGGCTCTTCCTCTCCTTTACACTGGCCAATATAAAGTGCCTCACAAGGATAAAACCAAAATCATATAAGCAAAGGACTCCACTGTAGGAAAAAGTTTTGAAGGTAGACAAAGTTTAGGCATTTCCATGCTAAAGGGGAGTGAAAATAAACCAACCAAAGGGTGAGCTCATCAACCCTCCCCCACTCCACTTATGGCACCAGAGTCAGAGTGAGTACAGGGCAACCTCTAGGTTCTTAGGGGGCTGGTTGAGGATACCACAGACATACCCCTAAGAGCAGAGAAACTTGGGACCCAAGGAGGCTGAGGAAACATGGAAGTAGGGCATGGAGATTGGGTAGAGAGAAGTGACTCAAAGGAGACACCATGGAGACACAGAAAAATAGCCTCAGGGGAAAATCTCTCCTGGAGCTCAATACAAAGACTTGACTACCCTCCTTACTCAGACTTCTGACCAGGAAGGAACAAAGCAATGTCCACCAATAGCCAAGAAATACATTCCACAACCACCAAAAACAAACAAACAAACAAAACAACAACAACAAACAAAAAGAAAACCTTAACCCTAGACAATTGTTATGCAAAAAATGCCCTCTGATTGGGGAATGGCTGAACAAATGGTCATATCTGTTGGTGATGGAATATTATTGTGCAGAGTGGAGCAATGAACTGGAGGATTTCTATGTGAACTGGAAAGATCTCAAGTAACTGATGCAGAGCAAAGGGAACAGAACCAGAAAAACATTCTCAACAGAGTCTGATACATTATGGAACAATCAAATGTAATAGACTTTTTTACTAGAAGCAATGCAATAACCCAGGACAATCCAGAGGAACTTATGAAAAAGAACACTATCCACATCCAGAGAAAGAACTGTGGAAAAAGAAATACAGAAGAAAAACACATGACTAATCATGTAGTTTGATAGGGATATGATTAAAATTTCAACATTAAAGGATCACTCTACTGCAAATATGAATAACATGGGAATAGGTTTTAAACAATAATACATGTATAATCCAGTGGAACTGCTTGTCAGCTTTTGGAGAGAGGAGGTAAAGGGTGGGAGAATCATGAATCATGGTTAATAAAAAGGGGGAAAAAGAATAAAATTTAATTTAATTTTTAAAAGATGGTTCAGATGCATTTTCCATAAGAATTTTTTTCTGTCCTCCCTCCATTGTTAGTATATTATCTCATGTGACATATATTTACACATTATATTCTCCAAATGAAATAGAAGATTCTTAAAAATAAAGCCTATTCCAATTTTTTTCTTTTGTCCACAGTGCTTAACACAGAGTGTTATATACTATATATATCTAAAAATTATTGAAATGAATTGAATAGTGTGACAATTAAAGTAGTGTTTTTCATAAAACTGTTACAGATAAAAGAGTGGATGGCTTAAATTGTGACCAAAGAAATATGGGTTAAAGACAGTGTCTTGATTTTATATTAAATTAAAGTGGTCGCCAGGAAAAAATTCCCAAATATGAAATATACCCAAGTCAGCTGGGTTTTATAGAGATTTTAATTAATACAAATGAGGAATTAATGAAAGGGAGAGAGAGAGGACTTCCGGTTAAGATGGCGGCTTAGAGAAAACTAAAGTTCAGATCTCTGGAAAACCCTTCCTGACCTATCTCAAACTATAAGCTCCTAAGGCGCCGAAATTCAAAACGATCAATAGCACAGACCCTGGGAACCCTCCTCCTGGACCTGGACCCGGTTCAAAAGGTACGGCTCCCCTCAAAAGCCAGAACCCGAGATCACTCGGAACTCAGGGGTAGGAGCGCAGAGTCCAAGGCTCCAGGAAGCCATAGCCGGCCCGGCTCAGAGAGCAGGGTCCTCAGAACAACAACCCTCAGGGCCTTCTATCCGAGTCCCAGTGAAAGTTACTGCCTGGGGCTCCCGCTGCAGAGAGTGGGTCGAAACAACAGCAACCCTCAGGGCTGGCAAGACAGCCTCACAGGCTGGATCCTGCTATCCAAGTCTCAGTGAAAGTCCCTGCCCTCGGAGCTTGGGGAAGCTGCAGCCCATCCCCCGGCAGGCCTACGAAACAGCCTCACGGCCAGCGATTCTGAAGGCAACTTCCAGAAAGCGAGCCAGGGGGAGAGTGTGGCCTCAGGGTCCAACCCTTCCATTCCAGTTCCAGTGAGGCATATTCAGTTTAACCCAGGGAAAGCTCATAGAACCGACAATCTGCCCAGGACTAAAGCCTCTGAACACCAGACAGAGATAAGAAAAGCTAATCCTCCACACTCAGAGATGGCAAACTCCACAGAAGCACAGAAGCCCCAAAATACCAAGAAAAATAAGAAGAAAGGGGCGACTTTGGACACATTCTATGGAGCCAAAATACAAAATACAGAGCAGATAGAAGAAAATATACAAGAAAATGCTCCAAAATCTTCCAAAGGAAATGGAAACTCTCCACAAACCCATGAAGAATTTGAATCAGAAATGACCAAAAAGATGGAAGCCCTCTGGGAGGAAAAGTGGGAAATAATGCAAAAGAAATTCATGCATCTACAAAACCAGTTTGACCAAACTGTAAAAGAAAACCAGGCTTTAAAGCAAGAACTAATAAAGCAAAGCCAAAACACCAAGAAATTAGAAGAGAACATAAAATATCTCACCGACAAGGTGATAGATCTGGAAAATAGAGGGAGAAGAGAGAATTTAAGAATAATTGGACTCCCAGAAAAGCCAGAAATAAACACCAAACTGGACATGGTGATACAAGATATAATCAAAGAAAATTGCCCAGAGATTCTAGAACAAGGGGGCAATACAGCCACTGACAGAGCTCACAGAACACCTTCTACACTGAACCCCCAAAAGACAACTCCCAGGAATGTAATTGCCAAATTCAAAGCTATCAAACAAAAGAAAAAAATCCTACAGGAAGCCAGAAAAAGACAATTTAGATATAAAGGAATGCCAATCAGGGTCACACAAGACCTTGCAAGTTCTACTCTGAATGATCGTAAGGCATGGAACATGATCTTCAGAAAGGCAAGAGAGCTGGGTCTCCAACCAAGAATCAGCTACCCAGCAAAACTGACTATATACTTCCAAGGGAAAGTATGGGCATTCAACAAAATAGAAGACTTCCAACTCTTTGCAAAGAAAAGACCAGAGCTCTGTGGAAAGTTTGATACCGAAAATCAAAGAGCAAGGAATACCTGAAAAGGTAAATATTAAGGAAAGGGGAAAAATGTTATCTTCTTCTTTTACTCAAACTCTCTTCTATAAAGACTACATTTATATCAATCTATGTATACTAATATGTGGGGAAAATGTAATGTATAAATAGGGGGTAAAGAAAGACCAAATAGAATAATCGTTCTCACACAAAGATTCACATGGGAAGGGGAGGGGAAGAAAACTCCTATAAGAAGGAGAGGAAGAGAGGGGGAGGGGGTTACTTAAACCTCAATCTCAGGGAAACCAACTCTGAGACGGAAAAACATCCAGATCCATTGGGATCTTGAATTCTATCTTACCCAACAAGGGTAAGGAGAAGGGAAAACCAAGGGGGGGAGGGGGAGAGGGAGAACAAAAAGGGAGGGAAAGAGAGGGGGGAGGGGGAGGGAAGAAAAAGGGAGGGACTAAAAAGGGAAACATCAAGGGAGGGGACAAGGGGCACTGATTCAAAGTAAATCACTGGACTAAAAGGTAGAGCCGAAGAAGAAAAGGTTAGAAGTAGGGAAGGCAATCAAAATGCCAGGGAGTCCACAAATGACAATCATAACTTTGAACGTGAATGGGATGAACTCACCCATAAAACATAGACGAATAGCAGAATGGATTAGAATCCAAAACCCTACCATATGTTGTCTTCAAGAAACACACATGAGGTGGGTTGACACCCACAAGGTCAGAATTAAAGGATGGAGTAAGACCTTCTGGGCCTCAACTGATAGAAAGAAGGCAGGAGTGGTAATCATGATATCTGATAAAGCCAATGCAAAAATAGACCTGATCAAAAGGGATAGGGAAGGTAATTATATTTTGTTAAAAGGGACTCTAGACAATGAGGAAATATCATTAATCAACATGTATGCACCAAATAATATAGCACCCGCATTTCTAATGGAGAAACTAGGAGAATTGAAGGAAGAAATAGACAATAAAACCATACTAGTGGGATACTTAAACCAACCATTATCAAATTTAGATAAATCAAATCAAAAAATAAATAAGAAAGAGGTAAAAGAAGTGAATGAAATCTTAGAAAAATTAGAATTAATAGACATGTGGAGAAAAAATAAATAGGGATAAAAAGGAATACACCTTCTTCTCAGCACCACATGGCACATTCACAAAAATTGACCATACATTAGGTCACAGAAACATAGCACACAAATGCAAAAAAGCAGAAATAATAAATGCAGCCTTCTCAGATCACAAGGCAATAAAAATAATGATTAGTAATGGTATATGGAAAACCAAATCTAAAACCAATTGGAAATTAAACAATATGATACTCCAAAACCGTTTAGTTAAAGAAGAAATCATAGAAACAATTAATAATTTCATCTAGGAAAATGACAATGGCGAAACATCCTTTCAAACCTTTTGGGATGCAGCCAAAGCGGTAATCAGAGGCAAATTCATATCCCTGAATGCTTATATTAACAAACAAGGGAGAGCAGAGATCAATCAATTGGAAATGCAATTGAAAAAACTCGAAAGCGATCAAATTAAAAACCCCCAGCAGAAAACCAAATTAGAAATCCTAAAAATTAAGGGAGAAATTTATAAAATCGAAAGTGATAGAACTATTGATTTAATAAATAAGACAAGAAGCTGATACTTTGAAAAAACAAACAAAATAGACAAAGTACTGGTCAATCTAATTAAAAAAAGGAAGGAAGAAAAGCAAATTCACAGCATTAAAGATGAAAAGGGGGACAGCACCTCCAATGAGGAGGAAATTAAGGCAATCATTAGAAATTACTTTGCCCAATTATATGGCAATAAATACACCAATTTAGGAGAAATGGATGAATATATACAAAAATACAAACTGCCTAGACTAACAGAAGAGGAAATAGAATTCTTAAATAATCCCATATCAGAAATTGAAATCCATCAAGCCATCAAAGAACTTCCAAAGAAAAAATCCCCAGGGCCTGATGGATTCACCTGTGAATTCTATCAAACATTCAGAGAACAGTTAATCCCAATACTATACAAACTATTTGACATAATAAGCAAAGAGGGAGTTCTACCAAACTCCTTTTACGACACAAACATGGTACTGATTCCAAAACCAGGCAGGTCAAAAACAGAGAAAGAAAACTATAGGCCAATCTCCCTAATGAATATAGATGCAAAAATCTTAAATAGGATACTAGCAAAAAGACCCCAGAAAGTGATCAGAAGGATCATTCACCATGATCAAGTAGTATTCATACCAGGGATGCAGGGCTGGTTCAACATTAGGAAAACCATCCACATAATTGACCACATCAACAAGTAAACTAGCAAGAACCACATGATTATCTCAATAGATGCAGAAAAAGCCTTTGATAAAATACAACACCCATTCCTATTAAAAACACTAGAAAGCATAGGAATAGGAGGGTCATTCCTAAAAATAATAAACAGTATATATCTAAAACCAACATCTAATATCATCTGCAATGGGGATAAACTAGATGCATTCCCAATAAGATCAGGAGTGAAACAAGGATGCCCATTATCACCTCTACTATTTGACATTGTACTAGAAACACTAGCAGTAGCAATTAGAGAAGATAAAGGAATTGAAGGCATCAAAATAGGCAAGGAGGAGACCAAGTTATCACTCTTTGCAGATGACATGATGGTCTACTTAAAGAATCCTAGAGATTCAACCAAAAAGCTAATTGAAATAACCAACAACTTTAGCAAAGTTGCAGGATACAAAATAAACCCACATAAATCATCAGCTTTTCTATATATCTCCAACACAGCTCAGCAGCAAGAACTAGAAAGAGAAATCCCATTCAAAATCACCTTAGACAAAATAAAATACCTAGGAATCTACCTCCCAAGACAAACACAGGAACTATATGAACACAACTACAAAACACTCACCACACAACTAAAACTAGACTTGAACAAATGGAAAAACATTAACTGCTCATGGATAGGACGAGCCAATATAATAAAAATGACCATCCTACCCAAACTTATTTATCTATTTAGTGCCATACCCATTGAATTACCAAAATACTTCTTCACTGATTTAGAAAAAACCATAACAAAGTTCATTTGGAAGAACAAAAGATCAAGGAAATCCAGGGAAATAATGAAAAAAAAACACATATTATGGGGGCCTTGCAGTCCCTGACCTAAAACTATATTACAAAGCAGCAGTCATCAAAACAATTTGGTACTGGCTAAGAGACAGAAAGGAAGATCAGTGGAATAGACTGGGGGAAAGCGACCTCAGCAAGACAGTATACGATAAACCCAAAGATCCTAGCTTTTGGGACAAAAATCCACTATTCGATAAAAACTGCTGGGAAAATTGGAAGACAGTGTGGGAGAGACTAGGAATAGATCAACACCTCACACCCTACACCAAGATAAATTCAAAATGGGTGAGTGACTTAAACATAAAGAAGGAAACCATAAGTAAATTGGGTAAACACAGAATACTATACATGTCAGACCTTTGGGAGGGGAAAGGCTTTAAAACCAAGCAAGATATAGAAAGAATCACAAAATGTAAAATAAATAATTTTGACTACATCAAACTAAAAAGCTTTTGTACAAACAAAACCAATATAACTAAAATCAGAAGGGAAACAACAAATTGGGAAAAAATCTTCATAGAAACCTCTGACAAAGGTTTAATTACTCATATTTATAATGAGCTAAATCAATTGTACAAAAAATCAAGCCATTCTCCAATTGATAAATGGGCAAGGGAAATGGATAGGCAGTTCTCAGATAAAGAAATCAAAACTATTAACAAGAACATGAAGAAGTGTTCTACATCTCTTATAATCAGAGAGATGCAAATCAAAACAACTCTGAGGTATCACCTCACACCTAGCAGATTGGCTAACATAACAGCAAAGGAAAGTAATGAATGCTGGAGGGGATGTGGCAAAGTAGGGACATTAATTCATTGCTGGTGGAGTTGTGAATTGATCCAACCATTCTGGAGGGCAATTTGGAACTATGCCCAAAGGGCGACAAAAGAATATCTACCCTTTGACCCAGCCATAGCACTGCTGGGTCTGTACCCCAAAGAGATAATGGACACAAAGACTTGTACAAAAATATTTATAGCTGCGCTCTTTGTGGTGGCCCAAAACTGGAAAACGAGGGGATGCCCATCAATTGGAGAATGGCTGAACAAACTGTGGTATATGTTGGTGATGAAATACTATTGTGCTAAAAGGAATAATAAAGTGGAGAAGTTCCATGGAGACTGGAACAACCTCCAGGAAGTGATGCAGAGCGAGAGGAGCAGAACCAGGAGAACATTGTATACAGAGACTAATACACTGTGGTATAATCGAACGTAATGGACTTCTCCATTATTGGCGGTGTAATGTCCCTGAACAACTTGCAGGGATCCAGGAGAAAAAAACACCATTCATAAGCAAAGGATAAACTATGGGAGTGGAAACACCGAGAAAAAGCAACTGCCTGAATACAGAGGTTGAGGGGACATGACAGAGGATAGACTCTAAATGAACACTCTAATGCAAATACTATCAACAAAGCAATGGGTTCAAATCAAGAAAACATCTAATGCCCAGTGGACTTACGCGTCGGCTATGGGGGGTTGGGGGGCGGAGGAAAAGAAAATGATCTATGTCTTTAACGAATAATGCTTGGAAATGATCAAATAAAATATATTAAAAAAAATAAAGAAAGGGAGAGAGAGAGAAAAAGGAAATAATGAGAAAAAAGGCTAGGCCAGCTTAGGCCAGCCTTAAGAGAGAGAGATCAGTCAGTCATTTATCAACTCACCACAAGATTTGTCCAAAGCAAGATTTTTAGTGTTCAGAGAGACACCAGTTCAGCTTCAGCTAGCTCAATCAAGTTCAGCCACCAAGGCAGCTTTGGCCAGCTAAATCTTTCAGCTGAATCTCCCAGCTGAATCCCAGCTCAATCCTCCCTGAGCCCTTACTGAGCTCCTTTTTAAAGCGAATTTTCTCCTATGTCACCTCCCCTAAGTTCTTACATCTACCAATCACAGTAGGCATTTTCCAAAGGACAGACCATTCTTAATTCACACCTGAGTAGATTAAACTTTTGAGTAATTCACACCTGAGTATACTAAAACCTCTGAGTAAGTTCTCACCTCTTTTCTCCTTGCAATTTCATAAGTTGCCTGACCTTTATAGGTACTTAGCACCCTTTTGTATTAGATCTAAAAATAGGCCCAGCTTAAGGGTTTTTGCCTTACTATAAGTATGGGTTAAGTACTTTTCATTGTTCAGCAAGGAGTTTACAACTTTATCTTCCCCTAAGACATACTTAAGTATAGGTGAAGTAGAGGTCTCACATTCCTGATCAAGTACCTTCATTGTTTAAATGGGGAATGGTCTTAACCAAGTGTTATGAAGTAGGGTCTGAGAATTTTTAAGGTTCACAATAGTAACAGTCTTCTAGTGGAAAAGCCAAATTTATGAGGAGTTAAGCAAAACAGCGTATTTTTCTTTTTCCTTTCCTTTCTATTCTTTCCCCCTGACTATGGAGACTTTAATAATTTAATGTCCAGTGTACACTGTATTTATTTCTATTACTTAATTTATATTTTTTGGATAAATATGTATTTTCAATAAGCAGTGTTCTGCCATTATCCCATAAATTTTATTATTTAGGAACATTTTAACAAGTCTTTTAGTGCAATTATTTTTGTTTTCCTCTCTTGATATTTAAAATCCTGTTGGGAGAGAAGAAGCCCCTTCAGGGCAGAATAACCCAAACACACAGATAATCAGAGGAGCAAGATTATAGCCAATGACAGGGGAGAAAGAAGGAAAAAATATGAGTAAACAATGGGAAAAGAACAAAGAAATTACAATTGACAGCTTCTATTCAAGTAATAAACAAAGAGCAAATGGAACAGAGGATGACCAAGAAACACCAAGCAAAAACACAGAAACTCCAGCAAATTGGACTCAGGCTTTGGAAGAAATAAAAACACAATTCAAAAGAATAATTAAGAGAAGCTGAAGACAATTGGGAAAAGAACTTAAAAAGCAAAATAAGCGATATGGAAACAGAGGTGCATGGACTAAAACAAGAAAATAGTGTCCTGAAAGCCAGAATTGGCCAGCTTGAAAATGAGGAAAAGAAAATGAAATATGACACACAAAGAAAAGAATACCAGAAAGAGAAGGATGACCAAAAAGTGAGGGATGAAATTTGATCTTTAAAAATTACAATCCAACAACTAGAAGCAAATTACTTCCCAAGGCACCAAGAATCTATAGAACAAAATCAAAAGAATGAAAAAGTTGAGGAAAATATGAAACAACTCATTGATAAATTTACAGACCTGGAAAAATAGATCCAAAAGAGACAATTTAAGAATTATTGGACTACCAGAAAGTCATGATAAAAGAAAAAGCATCATTCTATAGGAAATTATTCAATAAAACTGCTCTGACATTCTTGAACAAGAGGGAAAAGTAGAGATTGAAAGAATCCAAGATCACCTCCTGCATTTAATCCCTAATTGACAATGCCCAGGAATGGTGTAGCCATATTCTAGAACTACCAGACCAAGGAAAAGATACTACAAGCTGCTAAGAAGAAGTCATTCAGATATCATAAATCCACAGTTATGATAACACAGGACCTGCTTGCATCCACACTGAAAGAGCAGAAGGTATGGAATATGATACCCCAGAAAGCAAAGGAACTGGATCTACAACCAAAAATCAACTTCCTAGCAAAACTGACTATGTTCTTGTAGGGGAAGGTATGCTCATTTAATAAAACAGAAAATTCCAAGCATTCCTAAACAAAAGACCTGACTTAAACAGAAAATTTGATACCCAAACACAGAACTCGAGAGAATCATCTAGAGAAAATTAATAAAGGGGAAAAAATTTAAGGGACCCAATAAGTTCAAATTATTTCTATTCCTATAAGAAAAGATGATATGGTTAACTCTTTAAAAAATTGTTACTATCATCAGGATAGTTAGGAGACTTATACTTAGAGGGTACAGTAACAAACTGTATAGGATGATATGTCAAAGATATATTAAAACTAGGGGTTAAAAAGAGGATAACACTAAAAGAAATGGGGAAAGAGATAAAATGGGTTAAATATATATTACATAAAAAAGCGCAAGGGAGGAGGTGGGTAGAAGACCAATACAATGAAAGGGTGAAAGGGATTGGAAACAGTCTCCAAGAAAATTGTAATTGTTACAGTGAGAAGGGTCAGAAAGATTCATATGGAAGGAAAACCTCTAATTCCAAATTCAATGAGCAGCAGCAGTGGCAGCATCAACATCATCATCATCATCATCATCATCAACATCATCAACATCATCAACACCATCCACAGGAGCAACATCATCAACATCAACAGCAATATCATCATCAATTTCATCATCAATGTCATCAAATTCATCAACAATGCCATGATTAACATCAACATCAACAGCATCATCAACAATAAGCATCAACATCAATGGCATCAACGGCATCAACAACAACATCCACATCATTAACATTATCATCAACAATAACATCAATATCCTCTACATCATCAACGCCGACACCAGGCCACAACCGCACCTCCTGTAACAACTGGCGTCCCATGCCCCATGTGCCACAAACTTTGCGCCTCAGTCTTTACTTTAAAGCCACATGAGGGTACATCAATAGATGATAATGCACAAAGACAATTGTCATTCTCGGTCACCAAGAGACTACTACTATTTGATAATATAGTATGAGATACAGTAAAGCAAAGTCACCTTCCTTCACATTTTTTCATTAATTCCTTCAATATTCTATTTCTTTTGTTCTTCCAGATAAATTTTGTTATTTTATATATCTCTATTAAATAATTTTGATAGTTTCATTGGTATGCACTGAATAATAAATTAATTTAGAAAGAATTATCATTTTTATTATATAGACTCAACCTACCCATGAGCAATTGATTTTTTTTCAGTTGGTTAGATCTGAGTTTATTTGTGTGAAAAATATTGTGTAGTGCTGATTGTATAGTTCCTGGGTTTGTCTTAGCAGTTAGACTCCCAGGCATTGCATTATATCTACATTTATTTTAAATGGAAATTCTCTTTTATTTATTTCTGTTAGACTATATATATATATATATATATATATATATATTATAGAAATAGAGGAATATATCCTGCAATTTTGTTGAAGTTGTTAATTGTTTTCATAAAATTTTGGCTGATTTTCCATTCTCTAGGTATTCCCTTAATATCATCTACAAAGAGAAACAGATTTATTTCCTCATTGCCTATTCTATTTCCTTCAATTTCTTCTTCTCTTATTTCTATAGCTAACATCTTTGTTTCATTCCTGATTTTATTGGAAAGGCATCTAGCTTACCCTTATTACAGATGTTTGCTGGTGGTTTTTGATACAAGCTGCAATTTATCATTTTTTAAATTTTTTATTTTATTTTATTTTCTCCCCATTGAATGTGAAATTAATTTCTAACATTTTAAAAAGAATTTTGAGCCTTGAATTCTCTCCCACACAATTCCTCCCAGCTCACTGAGATGGTAAGCAATCTGATTTAAATTTTACATGTCCAATCATGTTAACATTTTTCCATATTAATCCTTTTTGTGGAAGAAAATGCAAACAAATTTTTAAAATTTAAAAAAAATAAAGTGAAAAAAAGGATGGTTTTTGTCTGGATTCAGATTCAATCAGTTCTTTCTCCAAAAACAGATGGCATTTTTTAACATCAAACTTTGGGATTATTTTTATCATTGTATTGCTGAGAATAGCTTCTACTCACAGTTGTTCATTGTACAGTATCACTCTCACTGTGCTCTGGATTCTGGTTCTGCTTACTTCACTGCTTCAGTTTATGTCTTTCCAGGGTTTTTTTTAGTTCCTTCTCCTTATCATTTCTTATATCACAATAGTATTCTATTACAATGATATTCTATTCTCAGCCATTTGCCAATTGATGAGTATGCCCTCATATTCCAATTCTTTGCACCATCAAAAAGAGTTGCTTTAAATATTTTTGTACATAGACATCCTTCCTATTTTGTTTTTTTCATCTGTTTTGTATACAAACCTAGTTATGTTTTATAGTCCTTTAGACATTGCTCTCCAGAATTGATAAGTTCAAAACTACCCTATGTTCAAATTTAAGTATAAGTTCAAAATTATGGTGCATTAATGTCCCATTTTCCCATATTCCATCCAAGTTTTATCCTTCCCTTTTTTTCATGAAAGTCAATCTAACAGATGGACAGATGTGGAGTCATACCTCAGAGTTGTTTTAATTCGTATTTCTCTAATTATATTTATTTAGAGCATTTTTCACATGACTTTAGAGAGCTTTAATTTAATTTAATTACTTTGTCTGAGAACTGCCTGTTCATATCCTTTGACTATTTAATAGTTGGGAAATGAGATGCTATTCTCTATAAGAATTTATATATACATATATATGTATATATATATATGCACATATATATGTGAATTAAGAAATGAGGCCCTTGTTAAAGCAACTTGGAAAAATTTTTCACCACTATGATTTCTGCGTTATTACTTCCCATCCTATTTCTCTTTTCTATCTCTTTTCATTCAGTCCATCTTCAAAAGTGTTTAGCTTCTGACCACTATAATCCCCAATTTAGCCCCTTTTTTATCAGTCCCATCCACACACAGCTTCTTTTATCCTCTTCCCTTCCTACTGTTGCATAGAATAAGACATATTTCTATAACCATTGATTGCGTTCATTCTTTCCTCCTTAAGCTGATTTCAGTGAGAATAAGGTTCAAGTAATCCCCTCCTCAACTCCTCCATCTTCTTCTGTATTGTAAAAGCTCTTTCATGACTTTTTTATGTAAGATAATTTATCCCATTCTATTTCTCCCATGTCCCTTTTCCAATGCATTTTTCTTTCTCATCCCTTAATTTTGTTCTTTTAAATATCATCTGATCATAGCCAACTCACACCCTTACCTTCTGTCTTTGTATTCTAAATTCTTAGGAGTTGTAAGAATCATCTTCTCATGTAGGTATATAAACAATTTCATCTTATTGAATGTCCTTTGGTTTCTCTTTCATGTTTATCTTTTTATGCTTTTCTTGAATCTTGAATTTCATAGTCAATTTTTCTATTCAGCTCTACTCTTTTAATCAGCAATGTGTGAAAATATTCTATTTCATGGAATACCCTTTACATTGTGCTCTGTTTCTGTGGTGAAGGGAGCAGTGTTCCAAGTTTCAAGTTCTTTAAGTATCTGCTTTCAATCATAGTTTTGGGGATCTATAAATTTTCAGTTCTTCCAAGGTGAAATGAACTAAGGATAGATGTGCTTAATACTCTCCCAGTCTGTACCCTGGTCTATGAGTAAACCACAAATACTATTTCCCCCTTTGGAACTGTGACCAGGGTCTCCTGCTCCTTAGGGGCAATAAGCACAGGTGTTTACTAGTGCCCCTCCTCACCCTGAGACCATGACCTGACCCATGACTGTGACCTGGATTTGCAAATGGGCAATTTGAAAAAAAAAAGTCTTGCACCTAAAACCAGTAAAAGGACTCCTGTAAAACTTTTTTCTTAAATAGACAGTACATCTATTTCCTTCTTTATAATTGCGGACCTCCCTTACTATCTATATAAGAAGTCAGAAAGCCATTGCTGCTGATTCAGCTCCTCCCAAGGCCAGCCTCCCTTGGCATGCTACTTTGCACACTGCTTATGTTCTGATGCAATAGATCTTTTATGCCAACTTTCTTAGTTGTTTTGGGCTGAAAATTATTTCAACCCAACATTTTATGGAATATGCTGCCCACAGTTCACTTCAAATAGTTATATAATAGTTGTTTGGAGGGTAACTTTGTAGAGATCAAGTGGGTCAGTTTATCTTCTTCACCATCTTGGTTCCATGACCTGCTATTTATCATTTAGAGGAATGTTACATGTATTCTACTATTTGATAGTGATTTTAATAGAAATAGGTATTACATTTTATCCAAAAATATTTCTACATTTATCGAAATAATTTGGTTTCTCTTTTCTTTGTTATTGATTTGGTCAATTATACTCATGGTTTTGCTATTATTGAACCATCCCTGAATTTTTGGCATAAAGTCTCCCTAGTCGTAATGTATGATCATGTAATGTCTTATTATGTTTCTTTGCTAGTATTTTGTTTAGGAGTTTTACATCAATTTTTATTATGGATATTTGTCTATAGTTTTCTTTCTCTATTGTTCTTCTTCCTGGTTTGGAGATCAACACCATATTTGTGTTATAAAACAAATTTGATAGAATTGCTTCCTGAGTTATTTTTCCAAATAGTTTATACTATATTGGAATAAATTGTTCTTTAAATGTTTGATAGAACTCATTTGTGAATCCATCTGGCTCTATGATTTTTTCTCAGGGAATGCACTGATGACTTTTTCAATTTCTTTTTCTAAGAATTTTTAAGTATTCTATTTCCTTTTCTTTTAATCTCAGTGATTTATATTTCTTTAAATACTCATCTATTTCACATCAGATTTCTTGTCATATAATTGAGCAAATAACTTCTAGAAATTGCTTTAATCTTGTCTTCATTTGTTGTTAATTTAACTGTTTCATTTTGAATACTGGTAATTTGTTTTCCTTCTTTTTTGATCAGGTTAATCAATGGCTTATCTGTTTTGCTGATTTTTTTATAAAACCAAATCCCTGTCTTATTTATTAGTTCAATGGTTTTCTCACTAGCAATTTTGTTATTCTCTCCTTGGATTTTTAGGATTTCTAATTTGGTGTTTAATTGAGGGTTGTTTATTTCTTCTTTTTCTAATTTTTTTAGTTGTATACTGTGGAAAGAAAACACGACTGACAGTTGGTGGGGGGAAGGGGCAACTGGGAGTGGCAGTTGAGTCTTGTTACTAGCAAGGATACCACAATACAAACTAAGTAAAGAAGCCATAGATGGAATCAACCCAATTATCCAAAGCTTGTTGGATCAGAAAATTTTAATCCCAACAATTTCAGAATATAATATACCAATAATACCCATAAAGAAAACAAAATGTGACTCTGAAGGAAAAGTTCAATGGAGACTGGTACAAGATTTAAGAGCAGTAAATAACTTTGTGAAAAAGTCCCATGCAGTCATTCCAAGCCCATCTAAAATAATTTCAGAAATCCCAAGTAACTTTAGATATTATACTGTCATTGATTTGTGTAGTGCCTATTTTAGCATTCCAATTGCAAAAGAAAGCCAAAAAATCTTTGCTTTCACTTGGAATGGGACTCAGATGACATGTGGAAGATTACCAATGGGATTCTGTGATAACCCAACAGCATTTTGCCATATCTTACAACAAGATTTAAAGAACATCCAATTCAAGGAAAGGAAAATCATGCACAATGTGGATGACATTCTTCTTGCATCCCCATCTGCTAAAGTTTGTTACCAGGACAGCAAAAAACTCCTCCTAGAGCTATATAAGAAAGGTCACACAGTTTTCTAATCAAAACTACAATGGGTCAAGTGGAATACCTAGGATTTATCTTGGAAAAAGGGACAAGAAAGATTTCCAAGAAAAGAGTAGAGGACATACTGAAGCTCAGTGTGCTAAAGACTAAAAAACAACTGAGAGCCTCTTTAGGAGTGACAGCTTTCTGTAGACAATGGATCCCAGGCTATAGCCAAATAACAAAGTGCCTTACAGACTTAACCAAAAACACAGTCACAGAACCTTTGAAACTAATGAAAGAGCACCCCCAAGCCTTGGCACAGGTCAAAGAAGCTATCATAACAGCTATAGCCTTAGGTATTCCAGACTACAACAAAGAATTTCATCTCTTTGTACATGAAGCAAGAGGCATAGCTTCTGGAGTGTTAGTCCAAACTTTAGGACCCACGTTTTAGGTCAGTGGCATATTATAGTACACAGCTAGATATAATTGAGAAAGGAATGATTCCCTGTTTGAGAGCAATCACAGCCACAGCAACCATGATCCAAAAGTCAAATGATTTGGTATTAGGATCAAAACTTAATGTCTACTCTGCACACCAACTAGAATCCATATTGAAGAAATGTCATTTACAAACTTTCACACAGCAAAGACTTTCTCAATATGAAATTGTGTTACTAAGCAACGAAAACATCACTTTAAAACTTTGCCAACCATTGAATCCGGCATCCTTTATTCCAGATCTGCCATTGGAAGGGGAACCCATACATAATTGCCAAGAAACAGTATCAGTAGTTGCAAAACCAAGAAATGATTTAAAAGACACTCCCCTGGAACAACCCGACATTGAAATGTATACCGATGGTTTGAGAATGAGTGGCAGTAGTAACACAAACAGAGACATTATGGTATGCATCCTTAACAAAGCACATGAGCACTCAAGAGGAAGAACTAGTTGCTTTATTAAATGCTTTGCAAATCGGTAAAGGTAAACGGGTCAATATTTACATAGATTCCCAGTACACATTTTCAGTAATTCATGCCACAGCAGAAATTTGGAAACATAGAGTATTTTTGACAAGTGCAGGCATAGAGATTGCATATGCCAAAGTAATAATGCAACTTCTTGAGGCTGTACAACTTCCCAAGGAAGTGGCAATAATCCACTGTAGATCACACACAGGGGCTAATGATCATATGTCCTTAGGAAACCATAGGGCTGACATTACAACAAAATTTGGAGCTATAGAAGGACCTTTACATGTATTGAATTTCTCAATAGTTGAACAGGACAATCTAACTAATGCCTATAATGAACAGGAAATTCAATCATGGATAAAGAACTTAGGAGCAAAAAAAAAAAAAGAGGAATATGGTTTTCACAACTAAGCAAGCCCATCCTGCCTAAAAATTTATTTCATTGCATGTGCAATGCAATACATGCACAAGGTCACTGTGGAACCCAAGCTGTGATTGATTCAGTGAGATGATTTTGGACTACACCAAGAATATCCTCATATGCCATAAGAGTTTGTCAAAAATGTAAAATTTGTATGCAGTTCAATCAGGGAGTTTATAAGACCAAAGGGTTAGGAGATCGTCCCTTACCATATACTCCATTTGAATGCATACAGATAGATTTTATCAATATGCCAAAAGACAAAGGGTTTAAGTATTGCCTTGTCATCATAGACAGACTGATTAGATGGCCAGAAGTTTTTCCTGCCAAAAAGAACAATGCAGAAGTGATGCAGAGCGAGAGGAGCAGAACCAGGAGAACATTGTACACAGAGACTAATACACTGTGGTATAATCGAACGTAATGGACTTCTCCATTAGGGGCGGTGTAATGTCCCTGAACAACTTTCAGGGATCCAGGAGAAAAAAAAAACACCATTCATAAGCAAAGGATAAACTATGGGAGTGGAAACACCGAGAAAAAGCAACTGCCTGAATACAGAGGTTGAGGGGACATGACAGAGGATAGACTTTAAATGAACACTCTAATGCAAATACTATCAACAAAGCAATGGGTTCAAATCAAGAAAACATCTAATGCCCAGTGGACTTACGCGTCGGCTATGGGGGGTGGGGGGGAGGAAAAGAAAATGATCTATGTCTTTAACGAATAATGCTTGGAAATGATCAAATAAAATATATTAAAAAAAAATGAGCTGGAAAAAAAAAAAAGAACAATGCAGCATTTGTGGTCAAAATCCTATTAAAAGAAATCATACCTAAATTTGGGATTCCCTCAAAATTGGACTCAGACCCTGGAAGTCACTTTACTCAGTCAATATTAAATGAAATTTATAAAAATCTAGGAATACAAGCAACATGCCATACACCATATCATCCCCAAAGTTCAGGGCAAGTGGAAAGATTCAATAAAGATATTAAAACATTTATAGGAAAATTTTGTGCAGAAACACATCAAAAATGGACAAACATTCTACCAGTAGTTCTGTTCCATCTTTGAACATGACCCAGTGGAGAGTTGCACATCTCTCCATTCGAGATGCTATATGGACACGCAATTTGTCAAGGAAGGTCTTGTAACCAGTTTACATTGCAATGATAGGTGGAGACCATCAATTAACAAAATATATACAAGCTTTACAAACAAGAATAGCAGAGTTGCATGAAATGGGCTTGATATAACAAACAGTACCCCTGGATTACAATTTGCACAACATCAAACCAGGAGACATAGTATACTTAAAAAATTTCAATAGAAAATTGGCTACAGACATAAAATGAACTGGACCACATTAAGTATTGCTTACTACCCCAACAGCTATAAAAATTGCAGGGAAGGACTCATGGTTCCATTGTTCCCACGTGAAACCAGAAAAAGTTCAACATCACTGTAAGAGACATAGAAGATAATTAGACAACAGATATTGCTGAGAAATGAAAACAAAAACTAATTAATATAAAAAGTACACCACAAAGAAATAATAGTGACACATAATGTTCGAGACAACTTTCCAGTCCAGAGGAAAAGCAACCCAGAGGAAAATCAACCCAGAGGAAAAGCATCCCAGAGGAAAAGATTTTAAACCAGCCCAGAGGAAAAGCATCAAGAAAAGCTGCTACATAGAGGAAACAAAGAAAAAAGCTGAAATGGACTTGGAACTTTGTAAATTTGTTTAATAGCTACTAGAGAGATGAAACAAAGGGGAAAAAAGCTGAAATGGACAGCTAAGACTTTGAACTTTGTAAATTTGTTTATATAAGAAGAGGACAGGTGGAAGACTTATATGTAAGACTGAGTATGTTGAAATAATAAAACAAAAGTAATAAAACAAAAATAATAAAACAAAAGTAAAAATAATAAAACAAAAGTAAAAAATTTTTTAAAAAAGTAAGTTGAAATAATAAAACAAAAGAAATAATAAAACAAAAGTAAAAAAATATTAGGGAAATAGCATGCATCACTACATAATTTGGAAGAAAGAAGAGATCCATCAGTCAATATGAGAAGTGGAAATCTGAAGAAACTTGATAAGTATTAATTCAACACAACACTATTAGACCCAAAACACAAAATCACAAACTGACATATTGAGAAACCTTGTTTATATAAGAAGTGTCTGAAATTGTATTTATGCAAAATGTAAATATGTATATAGTTAGTTCCATAAGGTCTTGGGCAAATAGAAAGATCAATAGATATTTCTATTTGACTGACATCATGATGTGGAACAATGTATATTGTATTATATGTAAATAATTTCTATAAATAATGTACTAGTTTTAGTTAACTTAGAGGAAGTAGTATTAGCACTAAGATTCAAATTTCTTGTAATATTTCTGTTCAACACTTATTGTACTGAATTTATTGTAAAACCCCAAAATACCCTTATCCAAACTTTCCTGATAAGAAGTCCTTAGAGTAGATTTAGTAAATTGGTAACTATAATATAAATACGTGACCTTGGGAAGGTCACAACAAAAAAAGGGGACGATTGTGGAAAGGAAACAAGACTGACAGTTGGTGGGGGAAAGGGCAACTGGGAGTGGCAGTTGGGTCTTATGACTAGCACTTCCTTCCTGCCAGGAGTGCCAGTTGGGTCTTGTGACTAGCACTTCCTTCCTGCCAGGGTGGACTTCCTTCCTGGTGTTGGAGTGGGGAGGAGCTCATTCAGCCCAGTCTGGAGTAGAGTACCTCTACTTTTTTCAGCCTGAAGACACATGCTTCTGAAGATTAGAACTGTGCTTGTTTGCTTTCTGTCTACTGCTAAGATTTAGATGGGAGTGGGAGAAACCCTCCTCCAGACTCTGTGGCCTGTCCTCAGCTCTGAAGTTGAGGAAAAACTCCAATCCCAAGTGGTTATTAAAGTTATATTATTTGAATTCACAGCCAGATAAGTGGACTATCTTTTCTGGGCATAGAGGGAGCTGAACATCAGTTCAGTCATTCAATGACAAACAGTCTTTATCGGACCCCAATTGCTTCCTCTCGTCAGGGGGCATCTCTCTCCTTTGTCTCACCAAGCAATATTCCCTCTCTCCCCTCAACTCCTGTATACCGTGCTACAGACCTCCCATTATCCCCTGGTATTTCATATCCTCCCCATCTCTCCAAATAAAAAAACAATACCCAATTCATTGACCTGTTCCTTTTCTGTTTTATTGATGTAAGCATTTAGAGATACACATTTTCCCTTTAAAATGTTGGCTGTATCCCCACAATTGTGTATGTTATCTCTTATTATCATTTTTTAAAATTAAATAATTTATTGTTTTTATGATTTTTTCTTGGAGCCACTCAATCTTCTAGATAAGATTATTTCGTTTCCAATTAATTTTTAGTATTTTTCTCTAGCATTATAGTCAATTAATTTTGTAGGATTAGATTTGAAAAGTTTGCATTCAGTATATCTGCATTTCTGCCTTTTGTTGTAAGTTTTTTATGTGATCAATTTTTGTAAAAGTGCCAGATACTGTTGAGAAAAGGGAAATTCCTTTCCATTCCCATCCAGTTTTCTCCAGATGTCTATCAAGTCTAATTTTTCTAAAATTCTATTGATCTCCTCAGTTTTTTCCTTGTTTATTTATGTATTTATTTATTTTTGGTTTGGTTTAATATTCCTTGTAATATTTCTTCTTGTAACTTATGTAGTTTCTCCTTTAGCTATCTGGATTCAATGCTATTTGGCAAATATATGTTTAATATTGATATTGCTTCATCATCTATGATTCATTTTATCACTATATAACTTCCCTCATTAACTTTTGAAATTAGGTAATTTTTCATTTTTGTTTGTATAAGATCATAATTTCAACCTGTTTTTTAAATTTATTATCTGAAGCATAATAGATTTTGCTCCAGCTGTTTACCTTTATTCTGTGTGTATCTCCAGATTTTAAATTAAATTCTTGACCATATTAGGAGTTTTGACTTTTAATCCACTGTGTTATCCATTTCTATGTTGTAGGTGATTTAACCCATTCACATTCACAGTTATAACTACTAACTAGGTATTTCCTTCTATCTTATTTCCCCGTTTATCCTTCTTTTTCTCTTCTTTTGGCCTTTTCTCTGTTCACAAATGTTTTTGCTTCTATTAACTTGCCTCCCTGAGTTTCCCTTTCTTTTTGTTTGCACCTGCCTCCTTTTTTGTTGCTGTTCCTTCTCTCTTTCTTACTTCCCTATTGGGTAAAATACATTTCTGTACCTGAGTGTTTGTTATTCCCACATTGTGACAGTCCTGACAAGTGTAAGTTTACAGCATTGCCCATCCCACTCCCATCTTTCCTTCCCCTGTATTGAATCTTACATACCTTCAAATGTGTTTTGTAGTCAGAGGATAAGGATTCAAATCTGAGCTGATCCATATATAACTTGAATGACTTTAGATAAATCCCTTAAGCACTGTAGGCCTTAAATTTTTATCCAAACAAAATGAGAAGTTTCAACTAGATAACTTCTGAAGATCCTATGAGCTTCAACTCTATGAATCTGTGTAATTATTTTATTACACACTACAGTTAGTTGGTGGCACAGTGGATAGAGAATCTGGCCTGGAGTCAGGAAGACCTGAGTTCAAATCTGTTATTTGACACTTATTAGCTCCATGATCTGGGCAAGTCAATTTATCTCTGCCTTTCTCACTTTCCTCATCGGTAAAATAGGGATAATAACAGCATATACTTTTCAAAGTTTCTATGAGGATAGAATGATATTATAATAATTATAAAGTACTTAACACAGGGTCTGACTTAATAAGTGCTATATATGACAGTTATTATTAGTGTAGAAGTTGTACTTAAATTCAATTGAATATAGTTTTGTGATTTTTTTTTCTGGACCTACAGTTGCTGAGTTGAAAATTTCTAGAACATTTAGATCAGGAGTTTTTAATCCTTTTGGTGTAATGGCCCCTCCTTTTCATTCTTGTGAAACTTATGAAGAAGCCTTTCTAGAATAATATCTTTAAATTCCAAAATAGAATATATTTGAATTACAATGGAAAAACAATTACATTGAATTAGTGTTTTCCAAATCTTTTTTTTTCTTTAAGTTCATACACTGTAAGGTAAGAAACCCCTAAAGTAACACAGGCATAGTTTTTGTATTTTTCCCCCAAAGGCCATGATTTTCCTAGGTAAAAGTGTTAGTTATAAGTAGAGAGGTTGAGATGAATACTAGGTCCCTGATTTCATTAATATAATAAGATTCTCATGTAGTGACTTCTATCAGTGCAAGTTGGATCTTTCCTGACCACTTAGACTTAACTGTCACGCACACTATGACTTGCCCAGGATCACAGCAAGAAGATGTCAGAGGAAAGTCTTACACCCCCATTTTACTGGTTTTTAGGTCAGTTTTTTATTCACTATTCAACGGTGCCTCCTTTCTGAAAAGTTAATAAAGAAGTAGGTTGGTTATTTACATGTGACAATAGAAACTTCAATGCAATTTAATAATGATTATCTTCCATTTGAGTTCCTTGGTATATCTAAATACTGTTCAGAGCTGCATATTATTGTCATCCATAAGAGGAAGTTTTGACCAGAATGGCTTCTTCTATTCTCATTGAAATTTTAGTCTCAATGAAAATCTGTCCATCCTTTAATAATGTATTGATATGGAGAAATACATGAATATGGATCTTTGTGTTTACAGTATTTTATATTTTAACCTTTTTAAATCCTTTTGAAGGCAAAAGTAGATAGCTATTCAAATCATTGATACACAGATATATATGTACTTATATGCATATGCAAAAAAATTACATCTACATGTATGCTCACACACATACACACACACACACACACACACACACACACACACATATATATATGGACATCCCACAAGAAAAAACTGTCACAACTCACAATTATTCCTTAGAAAAGGACAATTAAAGCAGTCTTTACCTCAGCCAAATTTCATTCTTTTGATTCTTTGCTTCCTTTAGGAACTGCTTATATATGGCATCTGTTGGTTTTAGGATAATGTCAGCCGGTCTCAGCCCTACAAATAGAAGAAAAAGCCAAGTTCAGAAAGAATGGAAAATTGGAAAAGAGGTCAGGAAACTAAAAGAATCATTTGAGAAGGTTCTTGGAGTAGTTCCAGTTTTTGCTTGAATCTGTCCCTCTGAACCATCTTGAATCTGTCCCTCTGAAAAAATCATTTGATAGAGAAGAAAGAAAAAAACACAAAAGATTCTAAGATTGGTTTATATTGTTCTTTACCATACCTGTGGTTTCATTGGAAATTAAGGGGCTCCCCTTGACAGTAAAGTACCTTCTCTGAAATGTAAGGTGTCTTAGACTTCTCTGAAGTCATTGAGGTGCCTTTGTCAGGGTCACAAAGACAAAACAAACCAAAAAACAAACCAAAATTAGATTAAGAGGTGAGACTTGAACCTAAGTCTTCACAAGTCTATATAACTGGCTTGCTCTCCAGTATGCCCACTGCTCCTCACTAGAACTAAAATAAAAAACACGCTTCCTGGGATTATGTGGAGTCCCTTTTCTGCCTGTCATTTCTTTACAGACACTCATCTTTCTTCTTAGTTCCCTCTAGTCTATTAATTATGGGAGCTGAGAAGGGAAGGTACCTCTAAGATGCCTGCCTTTCTTTTCCACACTTTATCTAAGGATCCATGATCACTACTTGCAACTGGATCCTCAGTACATCATCAAATTTGCCATGTGCTATCTGGAGGTGTTTACAAGAAACCAGGGAAGGCCGAAAAGGAATTTGATAGAGATTGAAAGAAATCAAATATAGGCTGACTGCCCTTTAATTATCATTTGGTGAAGAAGTTAAGTATATTTACTGCTAGAAGTTTTAGACAATAAACACTAATTAGAGAATTGATTAAACATGACATAAGAATATTGGATGGCATTGGGAAATGCTGCTTCCAAGTTCCTAAAAAACAAAACACAACAATGTAGGATTAAAAGTAATCTGTTCTCTTCCATTTGACCCGTAGCCTAGTAGGGAGGAGTGAGGGAAGAGAAAAGCACAGAACTGTTTTCAATCACTCTTAGTGAACAATGGAATGAATATCACCTAGAATGAAGAGTCACAAACTCTGAATCAGAGCCATCTAAACTGATCACACTTATTAGAGGATATACCTCAATAAGTCATTGGTAGCAAGTGAGGAGAATAAGAAAAAAGGAATCTCACAAGCCTAGAGACATTGTTGAATATGAAAATTAGTAATTTGTTTTTGTTTTCCTTTGGATAAAACCCATGACTTCATTAGCATTAGGAATTCCAGATTAAGACACTTGTACTAATGCAGATTAGCATTGCTTTTATAGATAGTTGCCTGAACTGACATTGGAGGAAGGAGAGATCTTTTATTGGGAAAAAAGAGTACACAGAAAGGCAAATTGGTGGCAGAAAGCAGGGTCAGGGAACCCAGAGGCTTTTGTGTATGTGTGTGTTTGTGTGTAAAAAAGACAGAGAGAGAAAAGGAAAACTTGTTAAAAAAAAAAAACAAGCTTGTTTCTCTTATAAGGAATTCAGAAATCCTCAAACCAACTTTATTTCCCACTATTTACCCAACCAGAATGTTTTTTTTTTCTTTCTTCAATCTGAGTTTTTCCTCATCCTCCAAAACCTCCCCAGTGGTTGTTTCCATCTTCATGGGCATCAGTCATATCTTAACTCATATCTAGAATAGGCTCTTCCTCACCACACCTATCCAAATTCTATCCATCTTCTAATCCCACCTCCACATTCAAGCACTGGACTACTGGAAAAAAGGATTCAACTTTTTTCTAAACTTTCATATATATATATATATATATATATATATATATATATATTTGCATATATTATGATGAGCAACTTCTGAATGTATTATCTATTCTCAGTAATACAATTATCCAAGATAATTCCAAAAACAATTTATGACAAACAATGCTATCTACATTGAGAGTAAGAAATGATGGCATTTGAATATAAATTGAAGTATGCTACTTATCACTTAATTTTCTTTGTGATTTTATGCGACTTTTTCCATAACATGATCAACATGGAAATATGTTTTGCATGATCACACAAGTATAATTATAATTGTTTACTGACTTAGGGAGAGGGGAGTAAGGGATGGAGGCAGAGAATTTAGAACTCAAAATTTTAGAAAACTAATATGAAAAATTATTTTTACATGTGATTAAAAATAAAATATTAAAAAAACTTGCATGAACTACTAGACAGTATTGCATTTAACTCTTGTTTCAAGGGTTGTGGAATTATGTCCCCTAAATAAAATCTGAATGTCTTGAGGAGGGGGTATTTACAGTTTGCCTCTATAACAACCCCACTATTTTTTTCCCTGTAAAGTTTATTGCAGTCCTAACCATCAAATGCTTGTTGAATGGCAGAGGATATATGCTGGCCAAGGGTCTTTCTATGTATTCTCTAGTCCAGAGTCAGTGATGACAAATTCCAGAGATAAAGATACATCCACTGAATGTGAATACAAGAGTTTCTGATTCCTCTGGTTTTAAGGCAATGATGAAATGAGAATTTTCACGCTTGGGGCAAGTATCCTGAACTGTTTCTTAAGCAAGCAGTGTGAAGCATGGCCTCAGTTGGGGAAAGAGGACAAAACAGGGCAGGAAGATTCACCCATCCCACCATCTGGTAACTTCCTCTATTAACGTTTTCTTGCTCAATAGGTGTTAGGCTTGATTGTTCCTACAGTGCTAACTCTCTTCAAATTCAGTGTCCTGTGACACAATCACTGTTATCCCACTCTTATTGTATCTTTGTTGAAGGGAAATCTACATCCAGGCAGAGTGAAAAACAGTCTTCTAGTGGTGAATTAAATTGGAGAAAGATGCTATAAGAGACCAGTGACAGAAACTGCTACTCGAGAGTAAGGGAAGAAGGACACCTTTGGCTGTCCCACCTATTCACTTTTCCTCAACTGTCATTGGATGCTAACCACAAAACAGACATCTTGTGATTATCTGTAAACATGAGAGTATCTAACATTGCCTTCCCCAGGACTCTAAGCCATAAACTTGTGAGCACATTAGAAGCCGACGATCTTCGCAGACTTGGCTGAGATGCTGGCAGCATCAACATCTAATCGATATGCATGTTCACCAGCAAAGCTGACTAGTACATCTGTTCTGTGAAAAAACATACATTCTGCCTCTAGTACAATCAGTGTAATTAAAAATTAACATGCATTAATTGTTAGAGCTGATGTAAACAGCTGATGTTCCACTTAGCACTGTCTTCTGTACATATCATTAGGCAAAGCCAAATATTGTTAAGTAAACAGGCAGCACTTAGACAAAAAAAAAATAAAGAAAATTGGAAAACTAATCCCACCTCAAGAAATTGACACTATATTATAAGTCATATTAAACCAGAGGAGATAATTATTAGGCCACTGGATTAACAGAGAGAAAAAAAATCATGTGTCACATTTAATTGTTTGAAGCTCGTTTTGGTAAATGTATTTAGGCTCAGTGTGAAATATAATTTGATTTGCCTGTGAACTGTTCTAGGCTTCCAGAAAGATAGTATAGAAGAGCTCTAGTAAAAGTAAGATTCTGGTCTGACTTATAAGTGAAGCAAATTCAGCTAAGATGCATCATTCACAGCCTCTCTAGTATCCAGTATCCTCAAGGGAGATCCAGATCTGATGTTTAATGTTAAAGGGTCTATTTTCCTTTGCATGCATCTGCATAACTGCCATCAATGTCAGTGGGAGTTACATCTACCCGCTGAGAGGGGGATATACTCCTTAAGAGTTAAGTTTCCCTTGCCTCTTTTTTTTAATGTCATAATAAAATGATTTTTCCGTTCTGCCTAAAAAGGGGGAAAAATGTAGAAAAGAAAACAACAATAACAACAAGCAAATCTGTCCGGGACTGTACATTTCACAGTTACAAGTTCAGATCACAGTTGTATAGCTACAGATTGCCAGGGGGATGTCAGCTGCTTATGGCCTGAGGCCCTTTCCTCCTCTGTGGAGATATTAAGGTCTGGGGGAGATGCTGAAAACAACCCCTCCAGGAATGTAGATCTCAAAGGGAAGTTTAAATTGTAGGAGACCAAGGTCCAGGAGAAAAATTCAATTGCCTGAAAGCAAAGAAGAGAAACATTTCCAAATAACTCCAGTCAATATCAAGGGTATGTCTTATGAATTGTAATAACAGAGTAACCATAAATAATATGAAGAGTTAAAAGCCCTTACATGTAGGTTTAATGCAGTGCATACTCTGCTGTAACAAGTGCCAGCTACTTAACTACTCACTGTGTTTGATATAGCCCTCAAATGGATATTTTTAAAAATGTTCTTAAGCCTAATACAAAAGAAGATTTGTTAAATCTGTGCTTAAATTTCATTAAAAGCTGAGATAGTTGTCATGGTAAAGGAGGGAATAAAAAAGTTAGGTTGTTCTTCAGAATTCACACGTAGCAAGCAGCAGATTTGGCAGGTCTGAGATCTTAGAAACCAAAATGAAACTGACAAGCCTGAGTTACACAGATTGCAAAGATGAATAAGCAGGATGAATATGAAAAGCTTTTATAGGTATCCCCAGTCTCTTTGTTTGGGATCTTAAACCACCACCATGTTGTTCATACATTTTCCTTTTTGCTTTTTAATTCTGTAGGATCTCTGTGGTAACACTATCCTGTTAATGTGACATTTCAGAATTCCAAGTTACAGAATAACTATTGTTGAGAATTTCAACTAATCCCTAGGGAGTGTAATAATAATTCTGGAAATGTATGATATTTACAAAGAACCAAAGCTTTGAAATTATGTGAATGGTTTCATATATGAATTTTTAAGTGATTTGGTATTCATTCTTTTAATTTTTGTAAAAATGTTCTCATGAAAATTATATGACCAACTTCTGTTTATCCAGAATGGTGGGAGAATATTTTTTTCTAATGAGTTGAAGTTTACCAAATAAGATACAGAGGAGGATATGTAATTTTAGATCTGGAAAAAGGTTAAAATTTTGAACCTTAGATATCTTCTAAGCCAAGAACTTCATATTTAGGAAGCTAAAGTCCACAAGGTCTAGAAAGATGTATTCATCTCATTTTACATTGCTATTAGTGGCAGAATTATATATTACTCATTTTCAAAAGAAATCAGATAAATTAAAACAACACTAAAACTATACTGGAAATAATTCAGTTCTTTGATAATTTGGAGGGCATTTGAGATCCTATAGTGACTCAGGGTCATCATTTTAAATAACAATATCATTATTATTATATTATAGACACTAAGGATTTGGAAAATCATTTTTAATCACTTCCATGACTTCTTGCTGAGTATGCATCACATTCACATTTTTCTTTGAAGCTTTGCTTATAGCCATTTTGACTTCATTGTTTTCTAAGTTTGTGTCTTGATCTTCCCTGTCACCTTAGTAACTTTATATGGTTGGGTTGTTCTGTTGTTTGTTCATTTTTTCACTCAGTTTCTTGATTTGGAACTTTATATTATAACTGGGCTATGCTCCCAGCATGTGATGTAGGGAAGAAAGAGGCACTGTCCAAAATGTCAGCCTTTTTCACAATGCTGTTTTCAGACCTAGTTTTGTTGGTTTGAAAGTTTTTCGTGCTTCTCAAGTGGTGTGATCTGGGAAGAGGTATGGTCATTGTTTCTTGCTCTGAATTCTGGTCTTTAGCCAGGAAGGGCCTCTGATCCCATGGGATTGCAATTGATACTGCTTTTCAGGTACCTTGTTCCCTTTCTCTCTTTGGACCATAAGTGATACAACTCTTCAGGGCTCCTGCTCATTCTTGCCTTAAAGTGCTCCTCTCTGCCCTTGAAAGATGACCCAAAAGTGTGTAAATGCAATAGTGCCACCAAATAGTATCCATTCCTGCATCCAGTGATAACTAATTATCAGATCTGTTTACCACCTCCAGTGTGAGAACTCCTGAAGCTATTGCTGATTCTGTCACCATCTCCTTGTCCCACCATGGATGTTTCATTCACATGAATTCTGGACTAGCCTTCACTCCCATGCCTTTCTTTCCTTTTGACCTCTTAAATTGTCTTAACAAGGAAGAATGTCTTACCTTGTTCTTTTGTTGACTCTGCAACTCCAGAATTCAATTCGAAGCATTATTTTAAAGTTACTTTGAAGGGACTGTGACATTCTCTTTATTTTACAGATAAGCAAACTGAGGCAGATAAGTGGTACAGTGGATACAGCAACAGACCTGAAATCAGGAAGACTTCAGTTCAATTCCAGTCTCAGAAACTTACTAGCTGTGTGATCTTGGGCAAGTCAATTAACCTTATTTGCCTCAGTTTGCTCATCTTTAAAATGATCTGGAAAATGAAATGGCAAACCGCTTCAGGATCTTTGCCAGTATCTTTGTCAAATGGCATCATGAGGAGTTAAAAATAACTGAACAATAAAACAGAGGCACCAAAAAGTTAAGTGACTGCCTATGGACACATCGATAACCATTGTGAAGGGTAAAATTTGAACCAAGATCTTACTGAGTCCTGTGCCTCTCAATATACCACATTGCCTCTTAAGCACTAGACCTGAGTTTGAATTTCCACTTTGCTAACTCACTACCTCTGCAACCTTGAATAATTCATTCTGTCCTTAGGGATTCCAATTTCCTCTTTTGTCTTTCAATTGCATTAGATACTCTCTAAGATTCCTTCCAGCTTTAAACCAATGAATCTGTTATCTGTGAACCTATGCACACCTACAGGTAGCTGAGGTAACTTTAAATTCCTGACATGGTTAGATGCTGTCATGAGTTAAACTTGAGCCATCAAAGATCAATGAGATGAAGCTACAGTAACTGTGATTGAATGGCAAGTCATGAGAAAGGACACTAAGAATAACCATGTCTGAAATTGATCCTACAAGTAAAATGAAAACTAACATAAAGATGTGCTTCTGAAAAACTACAGATTTTTAAAAAATAAAATAATAACTAAATTATTTTTAAATGCACTAAGGAAACCTTACAATAAATCCTAAGAACAACAACAATAAAAAACTTGGGGGAGGAATGAGGAAACTTTTGTAAGCTGAATAACTCTATCTTGATTTGCCTGATTTTTTTATGTAAATTTTTGCAGAGATGTATTATTTTACCTAGTCAGATTTAGAGATGAGATGATTATAGTGACAAAGAATATGAAAGTTAGAATTTAAGAAATCATCTAGTTTGAACTTTGCTTGAAACAGAAATACATTCTATAATATAGTATTCCTGATAAGTTTTCATATGGTAACTGATTGAAGAGGACCACTGATAAAGAATGTATTACCTCCCAAGGCAGCCCATTCTTTTTTTGTGTGACTACTCTAATTGTGAGTAATTTTTTCATTATATTAAGCTGAAATCTATTTCTCTATCATTTCTATCCATTGTTCCTACTAATGCCCTCTAGGGCAAAGAAGAATAAGTATATAATCATTCTTGCACATTAAATCCTTTTAAATATTTGAAGATAGCTTTGATACCCAGCCCCCAAATAATCTCTTCTTCAAGCTAAACATCCCCCTTTTCCTTCAACTAAATATTGCTGACATTTGACATTTCACTCTTCTTCCTGAAAAGTGGCACCCAGAATAGACAAAATAATCCATTATATTTTAACAAGAGAGACTTTTATACTATTATACTTCTATTAATTAAGCCCAAATATGCCCACTAGCATTTTGAGGTGCCATGTTATATTGTTGAATCATGTTGATTTTGCATTCCACTATCATCTAAAGTATATTTTTTCCACAAAAAAAAATAGCTTCTAGGTGACTTCTCCCTATTCTTATCTTTGGACAGTATTTGGGGAGGGGGGCTTTAAGCTCAACATGGAAATTTATATTCATTCCTTTTTTATATCATTTTATTAAAATTGACTTATTTCAGGCTGCCAAGATCTTCTTGGAGATTGATTTTGTCATCCAATGGATATCCCACCATTTTTATACCATCTATATATTTGATAAAGATGCTGTCTATGCTTACATCTAAGCCAGTAACAGAAATGTTGATTAGAATAGGTCAAGGACATTGCCCTGTACCATTTTACTACAGAAATCTCTGTCAATCCACATTGACATTATTCCATTAATCACCACTGTTTGACCCTTGTCATTCAATCAATTCCATATCTTCACCACTCATACAATCAACTGTACCATATCTTTCTCTCCTGTTGGCAAACATATCTTTAACATATTAACTATCTCCATGATACTGAGCTCCAAAGGCAACTACTGGTAGAGTAAAGAACTGAACATGGAGTCAAAAAGATTCAAATTCAAATCCTGCCTCAGACCCTTGCTATCTGACTAGTAAGTTAGGTAAAGACTCCACATTGTTCTGGGATTTTTTACTAAATCTCAGATTGAGTTTGCTATTCCAAGGATAGCAGCACATCTTAAACACACAGTTCTGAGCCCCAAGCCAATGACTCTTTGCCCTACCATGCTAGATGACTGCATAAATCCAAAGCTAATGCCACTTAATGAAAGGAATAGCAAGAGAATAATAAAGAATTGAATTATATCCATACCTTAATAACTGCCTTCCATGACAATAGTTTCTATATCTCTAAGAAATACTGTAAACAGCTCTCCATTCAATCTTTCAAATACAAATATGGAGGAAGAAGGACCTAATCAGTATGTATCATAATACTGATGTTTAACTTGAAATGAATTGTTGTACTTTGATCAGTTCCCTTCATTTTTAGCCAAGTATAGATGCTTTTTTACCTCAGGTTGGATAAACTAAAATCTATGGTCATGGTCCCACAGCTATAACCAGGGTCCAGTTGTATGTCAGAGTTCAGAAAGATAATACTAGTATCATGTAAAAGATACATCTCTTCATGGGACCACTGCTTTATCTCTATCCCCACTCCCAAAATTCAAGTAGAAACTAGAACACTACTGGGGCTTCTCAGTCAATTAATCTGCTAATGTTTTCTCTAGTATTAGCATTACCATATGTACTGTCATTTTTTCCCTAACTCCCAAACTATTTCTTGGCTATTACATTCCATATCCTTCCACATCATGGAATTTTCATGGGCACTTTTCAAATCAATCAACCATTTGATTTATAAATATTTATTAAGCACCTACTTTGTGCTAGGCACTATGCTAAAAACTGGGGATACAAAATAGACAAAAGACAATTCCTGCCTTTTAGAAGCTCACAATTCAATGGGAGACATGATATATAAATACATACAAAGCAAGTTATATACAAGGTAAATAGTCATTAATTAAAAGAAGGAAGGCACTAGGATTAAGAGGAAAGGCTTTCTGTAGAAGGTGGGATTTAGGCAGCATTGAGACTTAAAGTAATCCAGGGAACTCTGTAGTTTGAGTGTAGGGAAAGTGTTCCAAAAACAGGGAATATTCAGAGAGAATCTCCAGAATCAAAAGATTTGTTTGTGAATCAGCTAGGAGACCACTGACTCTGAATCAAAGAGTGTATGTTAGGGAGTAAGATGTAAGAAGACTGGAAAAGTGGTTGGGGGCTTGGTTATGAAGGACTTTGAATGTCCCACAGATCATTTTGCATTTGTTACTAGATGACATAGGAAACTGCTGGAATTTATTGAGTTGGAGGATGACCTGATCAAAATTAAGTTTTAGGAAAATCACTCTAAGGGATGAATGGAGGATGCCTTAGATTGAGAAGATACATGAAGTAGGCAGATATCCAGAAGATTATCCCAACAATAAAGGTATAAGGTGAGAGCTTCTACTGGAAGTACTCCTTTGTAATTAGATTACTCCTAGATGATGTTACTATGTTGTAGGACTTATAAATAGTCTTCTGATATAATCTAAAGATGAAACCCTGAATATCATATCACATGGGAAGTTCCAAGCTATCACCTAAATCACAAATAATTCAGTAACTCTCATGGAGCAAAAAACACAATAAGCATGTATGTAAATAGTATCTAATACATGCATTGCTATTTCATATAATAAAAGGAACAGAAAAGTCACATGCAGAAATGCAATACATAATACTTTTAGCAAAATTGAAAACTGCAAACTATAGATATAGATCATATTCTCTCTGCCTACAGGATCCCTTTGATTTACCAAGCCTAAGGACACTGTCAAAAGAAAATCAAAAAGAATAAATAAAATTAGCTTGGTACATCTTATCTTATTCCTAAAAGACTTGTACTAACTAGCATCACCACTAGCTCCCTTCCTTACCTTCAATATGAATATATCAAGTAATAGTCAGATAATTTTATACTTTGTGTAATCCTCCCATTTAAAAACGAGGCCATTTGCTCATCTCCAGTCATGATATATGTTTCTCTTCTCTGTGATTCTTCATCAATATTTCAGTGATAAAACCTAAAAATTCATTTAGTATCAGAGAATGCAACTTATCTCAACTAACTTGAATTCATTGGGGATAATTGTATACTGTGTAATGATTCTTTTTCTTGGAAGAATATAGTTAGCTGTTGATTCATAACTTTTGCCCTAATCTCTACAGTCAGAATATCATTCTATTTGATAAGGGATAAAATAGAAATAAAAATACACTTAAGTAGCACTCCCTTATCTTCATCATCCTTTTTCATTTTCTTCACCATCCCAAACAAAAATCCTACCCATTTCATGTTCTTATCACTGACATAACTTGAAATAATAATAATAAATGGCAATTTTTGTCATCTTTAGTTTGACCCCCAAACCCATTCATTCAGTATTTTGTAATTACTGGCATTATTTTAGAGTATTAAGAATATTATACCACTTTTTAAAATTAGTCTTGAGATCCTGCCTTAGCAACTATCTTTCATATAATGACTTATTGGTTCAATAGTTCTCAGTCTTGTGAGTATCTCTTTAACTGCATTGATTATCACTTGATGATTCTGTTCTTTTTAGCCTGTGTTTTTCTTGGTCATGTTTTCCCATAAACACTAGACACAGGGTCCACCTAGCATCCTGAGGGATTTCTTCTTGGTCTCATAATCTTACATGCATTTCAGTACTCTTATCTTCACTCTTGCTAAATGAGCAACCTATTTTCTTTTCTATTCATACATCTATTAGGTAATATATTTTAGAATATTTTATACCATCAATTTATTGATAGAATAGAATAGGATGATATGATCTATTTATATTCACTCTATTCCTGAACTCCATTACACTTTGACTGACCTTCAAGTTTGATTCCTTAGAAATCGTGGTATTTTATTATTTGTAACCACATAGTATTATGAGAGCAATATTGGTATTAAGAATGGAATTTTGTCTATTGAGCAGTTTAGGGTTTTCAAAAAAAGTGCCATGAAACATGCCACATGTAGTCCCTCCTGCTCTCTTCCTTCTATTTAATTCTTGTCCCATTTCATTTTCCATCTGGA
This sequence comes from Monodelphis domestica, assembly GCF_027887165.1. Lineage (NCBI taxonomy): Eukaryota > Metazoa > Chordata > Mammalia > Didelphimorphia > Didelphidae > Monodelphis > Monodelphis domestica. The sequence continues at coordinate 160,681,887 of NC_077230.1, forward strand.
ATGTCTGTCCAAGTTATAGGGACTCCTGGTTGAGTTCAATGAGCTATCTTTCTGATGACATATCATCACCTGGTCAGCAGGTCAGAATTGGTGCTGGAAGATGTCTATCTTTTATATATGTCCTTTTGAAATCTGAGTTCATCATATGCTATCTTTAAATCTCTCTGCCTTTTTCTTCCTCATGAGAACCATTTATGTTTGTGTCATCAGAATTTCACTAACACCCTTTCAATCCTTTTTGAACTGAATTCCTTTTTTTTCCCCTTGGAGCCTGGAATCCTCCCCCCCCCCTTGACCTTTCTGAAATACACCTTCCTACACATCCAAGTTGTACATTAAATTGTATCTGCTGTTCCACTCCTAACCTATCACAAACTCTTAACATTGCATAATTCTTTTCTCTTTCCTCCATTCCAGTAGAGTCATCCGAATCATGAATTCATCATGACTATCTACAATCTGGCCAGGTATTCTACAGTAATGATTCCACCATAATTCTGCTTTCCTACCACTGAATCTCACCTAAAGAGTAGCAGATATTTTCTTAGTAAGCAATGTGGTATACTTCTTCTTTTATTTAATTTGTTTCTGACTTCAATCGGAAGCAATAATGAAAAGACCACCAATGGCTCTGACATTTGATGTTCTCTCAAATATTTCATGATTCCTACAAAGTCTTTCTAGATTCTGTCTGGCAATATCAAAATAAAAGTCATCACATTTTACAAGTTCTATAAGTCTTCTGTCATATCCACGATACATTTTTAATCTAAGAAATACTCTGCTACTACCTATGTGATTTTAGACAAGACATTTAAATTCTTTGTATATTTGTTTTCTCACCTGTAATATGAGGAATTTTAACTAATGATTCTGTCAACTTTGAAAGTCTAAAACCTATTTTGTATTATAACTTGTATTACAAGGCGAAGAAAAAGTATAACTCCTAGGGGAAGAGTTTCATCCATCAATTTTGTGATCATTATTAACAACCATGTGCATTTAATCAACAAGCATTTATTAAGGGTCTGCTGTGATAGATATGTTAACTTTTAAGTTTTCTGCCTAAAGCATTAAGCAGAGTTAAATGTACATGTGAGCCCAGCAGTCCTCAACTTACATCTCATAGCATACTTATAAATTACCCATATTTGTTCTACTTTTTTTAGCTTCACCTCTCTCCTGCCCTGAGCCCACCTCACATGTATACAAGGTTATAAGCAGTTGTGAAAAAAATACTTGGAATATTTAGAATAGTTGTGGGTTTAGGAGTAAGAAAAGGACAGAACTTTGAAAAAGGATAGAGCATTTGGGGGAGAGGATCCCTGGGGTGGCAGGCTCCCAAGCAGATTAACAGCATTTTTAGCAGTGATCCACCACACCAAAAATATCTACCTTTAAAAAAATAACTTGTATCCCATTTAAAATTCTACCAGTTAAATACCTATTTCAGTTAATAAGCATCCTTTAAAAATTAAACTAAGTTATTAGGATTTTGGAGAACATTCTTTGTTACAAAATTAATCCCTTTAATATCATTATTTACTACATGATAGATACTATATGTTTGATGACCATGTAAAAGAATATTCTTTAAAAATCAGTTAAAAGTTGCTAAATGACAATGAAAATACCAATGGTAGACATAAGTAGGTTTTGCCATATTACCATCAGTGTCTTATGTCAAAAGTGATGCAAAAGGCATCAGGAAACATGTTTTGCCACAAAAGAAGATGGGTCAGTTACATAATGTGAATTATAGTAATAACAGCAACAACTCATACAATGCTTTACATCTATTACCTCACAATACTATAAGGAAGGTGATATTAATCATCACATTTTATAGATTGAAAGACAGAGACTGAAAAAATTAAATCATTTCCTCACAAAGCCAGCAGGGATCCAAGATAATATTTGAACTTAGATCTTCCTGACTTTGAAGCAGTTGGTACGCTCAGTAGAAAGAGCACTAGACCTACTGTTTGGAAGTTACTTAGTCACTCACCAGCTGTGTGATTCTAGGAAAGTCACTTAACCTCTGTCTGCCTTAATCCACTGGAGAAGGAAATGGAAAATAAATGGAGTATTCTTGTCAAGAAAACCTCTTGGACAATATGTTCCATCAGGTCAAATGACTGAACAACAAAAATTCCCTAACTTGATGACTAATGCTCTAACCTCTGACTATCACATACTTCCTCTATATGAGACATACCAAGAGAAGAGAAAGATTTATTTATTTTATGGCTATAAGTACTCACACTCACGTTTGAAACACTCACTGTAAAGCCTTTATTTTATTACACATAGGCATGCATGCACACAAACATATATTCACATATGTATAGATACACATATAAAATTTGGATATTTTGTATATATAAAAACAAACATATACCTTAAGTGTCACCTATATCTTTATTCACACATATATATGCTTTTATATACATATATCTATGTATCTATATTACTGCCTACACACACAAATCTTATGTATGAGAAAATTATATAGTCACTCCTGTTAATGATAAATCTACTACCACCAACCTCTGTGGAGATTGTCCACTGTGCTTCTCTCCCAATATCAGATTATATTCACATTGTGACAATTCCCAAAGTCCATGAAGGAGTGGATTATCTTCCTTTTGGCATCAGATCACTTCTTTCAGCTTCTGTTTGAAGATGCTCTTCTCAGAGCCCCCAAACCTTTGTCAATACATTGTATACTATAGACTCAGCCTCTAATTATCCCCATGTACCTTTGTTTCCTGGTTTGAAACACTTGTTCCTTTTTATATTTCTTTGAGAGAAGTTTTTCATCCTATTTAATCTAGATGATCTTGCTCTTAAAATTGTTTTTGCCTCTCATGGAATTCCCCAATCTCACTCTTTAATTTTGTTTTTTTTTTCCTAAATTCCCTCTTGCATCTCTTCTGAGCCAATGATTTCTTTTAAAAAACAAAGCTTCCTCTATTACTTTTCTTTCTAGCTCTTCTAAAAGGAGTTTTGTTAAGTTACAGTGATGTCTTCCATAACTACTTCCTTTCATCCCCACTTATCTCCAACCCCAACCATCTTACTTGTCTCAGCATTAATAATTGAATCATGATTAGATTGTTAAAAACTCACTTTCCATTAAATAACATCTATGAATGGCTCCATTAAAGGGTGAAGATTCTTTGCTCCAGTCTCAGAAGTGTCCCTAGACTTACCCAGGCAAACTTTCTTACATCTACTGCATCTTTGGGAATTTGTTTTGTGAGATTTTGGGGTGGTGCCCTGCAGAGAGATTTAATGAGGGCAATATGGGAAACTGTAGGGTCCTCAGGTGCCCTAATACTACTTTACCCTTTGTAACTATTCTCCACTAAGAGACCATAAAAGAAACCAAGGAGGGAAATGGCTTGTTTGACTTTCCCACCATTTCAGGGAAAGAAGGAGAGATGACTTTTACCTATTTTCAGGATGGTCACTGGTAGAATGCACTGGTAGAATGAAACTGAAATATAACTACCTCCTTTCTCCACAGTACCCAACTTCTGGGCCGCCTTTTATGAAAAAGCTCAGCAAAAAACATTCAAAGAGTGAAAAAAGAATCATTTTAGCAGCAACACACACTGGTCATTCTGTACCAAATGTGCAATGCTCAGATTTTGTATTTTCCTGAAATAACATGCACATTTTAGGCATGAAATTATGATTGTTTGACTGTGAAATGCTGCACCCAAACACCATGTGGCTTTTAGCAGCATATCATCGTATCAAGAACTATTTTTACCCTTTGGCGATTTTTCCTGCTTTGGCTCTCAGAGCTAGTCCATACGGTATTTGTATGTGGCATCAGTGGCAAAGATTTTTTTTAAGAGAGGAGTAGATTACTTTATTTAAATAGTATCAGTAAGTAGCTCTGGGAACCAATGATGGCAGGAAGAAATAAAGAAATAAAATTCACGGTACATCCATGTTCAGTTATAGAGTGATAGAATATTCAAGTTAAGTCTAAGAATGGTAAAAACAACAAGAATAACATGAAAGTAAATTTTCTAAACATAATTTTTCCAAAACAGGAATTTTGTCCATTTGAGCATCTATTACTCTAATAAAATCTGTCAAAGATTGTTTCCATATCCAATGGCTATTCTGTACTTTTGCTTTTTTCCACTCAAAACTTGGTAAAGTAACATTGTTCATCTGCAAATTGGTTAGATGCCTGTGTGCTTTTGATCTTTAAGAGAGCTCATGAAGAAAATAAAGTAACCTAAAGCTTTCAACACTCACAAGTTCTTTTCTTAGAAGCAAGAAATGAAGCCCTAAAAGGAGCATATTAAAAGGATGATAGCAATTAGCCAGCACCTGGACAAATCCGGGCAGCAAAAGTTCATTTTAGTTTAATCCAGATCAGTTTAAATTAACAGTTAAACTAAACTAGAAAGAGAAGCTATAGTAAACTCTGTTCACTTTAGAGTGTTGGTATTTTCTAAGAATCTTTTTTCTTTATTAGAAGAAATTATTTATTCTCCACTGGACTAGACAGGTTTGACAATGGTAGGTTCAAAACATGTATGACTCCAAAAATTCAGTCCTTTTGAGATTGGAGACAAGTCCTGTTAGCTTCAAAAGCTTTATTTAAATCCAAATAAATATTACTATGTGTGAGAAAATGTTCTACACTGTGACCTTGTAAATATGCAGAAAAAAATATGAAGTTATACCCACTTTCTACTATGCTTCCCTCCATTATAAAATTAGAATGCAAGAAACCAACATTTGTTTCTACCCACCCAAATAAATGGATGTTTGGCCTGGAAAGTGCAGGTAGGCAGTGAGCACCGTTTCCCCCCCTTCTTTCCCTTAGGCTGTAGAAATCATATTCCAAGTTTGGTTGTTAGTCACATTATTTCCTTCCCACAGTTTTTTCCAGTCATCACTTCTTTTAATAGCTGCCAAGTACTGTTCCTTTACAATAAAATGCAACACAACTCCTAAGTAGGAAATTAAACACAATTTGTACATAGGATCGAATTTTTTGGACATGAATTGCAAAGGAATGCCTTTTGGTCATCATCATACTATCAGGAGGTCATTTGAACTGCAGAAAACAATATGCCTTCCCATTCCATTCCTTACTCTTCAAAGAGGGCAAAAACATTTTCAGGACACTTTGGTCCTTACAGCAGAAGAGGAAGTAAATGAATAAAGCAGTATTTGGGGGAGAAATTTGCAAAAATAGATAATGGGCATTTTGTGTTTGAAAAAATGAAGGTAAATCTATGACTATACAGTATGAAAAATGTGCAACTGCTTCATAAATACATCTGACCTAAGGAAAATAAAAGGATTTTTGAATGGTCTTTTCCTGATTTTCTGCCCAAAGCAAACAGACCTTGCTATGGTATATTCATCCTCTTCCTGTCACCTTTATTATCTATCTGAACTTAGAGGCATCCAAATTATATGGCTTTTCCTTCCATGCAGAATTAAACAATTTCCATGTTGGATCACCTGCTAATTGGATAGCCAAAGCTGGTTTCAAGTTTCTTTTATTTCAAATTGCATCACTTTTAAATATTATACTGTCAAAAAAACATTGAAAACATAGGATGGCTTTGGTAAAAGTATTTTGCATTATTAGCAAAGCTAATAGAATTCTGTTTGAGTTACTGTAGCTGATTAACTGTACCATGATTGTCAAACAAAAGAAATGTAGAGGAATATCAAATTAAAAAATAATACTCAAATTAAGACTTTCAACTTCCCAAAATGTGGGAGGAGGAGGTTTTTTATAATGAAAGAGAATGTCCTGGTTCATGAAAAGTGACTTGTGGTCCTTAAATTTGTTTCAGTATGTGGGAGAGAAGCTGGTTACAAAAATCTGATTGTTCAATTGCACTGCTACATTTAAAATACATATTTTAAGAATGCTTCCTAATAAGATATTCAAGTCTGTCTTATTTAACCTCACTGATAGAAGGGGCAAGGATTTCACTCTGGCATGGTGGTCCCACTACTTCATTTCATCCTATTTGAAGTATTACTCAGAGTTCAGCACACCCAGCCTAGGGCAGGGAAGAAGAATGATGTGTTAGCTCAAAGAGAAAAATAACAATAGTGATGCTGAGAAGAGAATGAGATGATGAAATTCTTGATCTCACATGGGTGGCTAGTTCAAGAAAAATCATTAAGTGACTCTCATGATGTTACCATAACAGAATCCAAGGAAACAGAGATTACAAAGAAAGCAAAGTTTGAATATACCCTGTAGGAGTGAGGGTCACCAAGGAGGCTGAATGACCAAAGAAAAAAGACTAGGAAAAAATAAAAGATTTGTCTGGAAGCAGTGTTGCTGATGAGGAGGAGGGAAAGATATGCTTTTACGTATACCATTGCCAGGCAGCCAAAAAACAAACTTGACCCTGCTGGTGGAAGACTATTTCTTCACCACTCTACATAATAAGCATAGTAATAATATCTTTCTTGGCTTCTTTATTTAGCAAAAAATATATCAGTGAAGAGAACAAAATAGGAATGCACAGTCACCCAGACTAAGAGGTGTCCCCATATCTAGTTGAAAGGGGCTAAAAGAGGACTAGTACTAGAAGGGCTTGTTCAGTTCTTTTTCAGGGCTGCTTATGCATTTTTGGTGCCAACCTTTTACTCAAATCTCACCAGTGGTTCCAAGAATCTGAAGTATGAGCAGCAGCTACATCCTGGTAAAATCTTCTCAGTAGATGGGTTAAACCAGGTTAAGGATGATAGGCATCGAACATATTGGCACAGTGGATATGGTAACTAGAGCCAGAAAGACCTGAGTTCAAATCTGGCCTCAAATACTTACTAGCAATGTGACCCTGGTAAATCGTTTAACCCTGTTTGATTTTGTTTCCTCATCTGTAAAATGAGTTGGAAAAGGAAAAGACAAGTTACTCCTGTATTTCTGCCAAGAAATCCCATATGGCATCATTAAGAGTCAGATATGACTGAAAACAACTGAACAACTACCTCAAACATGTAAAAACTGCCCTTGGCTGAATGGATGGATGAAAACAATTTATTCCAACAGCAGGTACTGAGGAGTGCTTTGAACTCGGTCCCACATTAATGACCCCAAAGTCATCCATCGTATGTATCCCTTGCCACTGGACCTTGATGATTAGGGAAGAGACATTAAGGCTGTGCTTCACTTAAATACAGTTCACTCACAAGTCCTCTTCAGAAACAAAAACAACATAATTGAAACAAAAGAATGCGGTTGCTTGGCCATTTTTCCTGTCCTGGCATAATATCAACAAGTTACAACCACATATCCTCCAATTACAGTTATAATTATTATGTTATATAATTATTATAAATAATGTAAATTATTTAAACTCTCTAAACCTCAGTTTCCTCACCTATAAAATGGAATTAATCATACTTTAAGGACTTACTTCAGAGATTATTGTGAGGATCAAATAAGATAATTTATTTAAGATAATTATTTTTTCCACATTAAAATGAGGCAGTTCTATTTAATTAATGAATTCAAAATGCTTTAAGCACGACAGTTAAAACTATATTTGATACATAAAAATATATAGACATTATGTATTCATATATATGGTATATATAATACAATTATATATTAAATTATAAATATATTTATATAAAAATAAGTATAAATAAAACATCTTCATGAACAACTTTGAATTTCTTATGGAATCTAAGCTCCTTGAGGGCAGGCACTATTTTCATTTTTTTTTAATTCCTAGGTTCCATCACTGTACTTAAAATAAATGTTTAATTATGTCTTGTTCAGTTGAATTGACTTGACTATTTCTTTGAATAAGAGAAAGATTATTTTAATAGGTTTTCTAGCTGGTTATTAAAATGACTTAAGAATCAGCACATGTTGTATATAGGCTTCCTTGACTTTGTGGTCTATCATACCTTCACAAAATGGAGCCTTAACAATTATCTACTTAAAATAATCAATGTAGGAAAGACTTCTATGAACTCATTCACAGGAAAATAAGCAGAATATATATATATATGTGTGTGTGTGTGTGTGTGTGTGTGTGTGTGTGTGTGTGTGTACTAGTTCCACACTGTAAATGCAAAGATTAACAATAAGCAAAAAGTTAAAACTAAATTCTGTGAAAATGCAATGACTATGATAAATGCCTGAGAAAGAGCTTAACGCCTTTCTTCTTTCTTCACTGAGGTAGGAAACTATGGTAATGGGACATTGTATACATTAGATTTAGTCAATGTGTTGGTTAGTTTGACTGAACTTTTTTTAAACCTTGGTTATTCTTTGTTCTAAGTCTTAGTGTAATCAGCACAATTATCATCTGCAAATAGTAGCATCTGGAGGACATGACCATCCACAGGAAATCTCTCTTTGATCTGAATTCTGTACTGTATCTCCTCTGTTACAGAGATGAGTAGCTTCAGTGGGCATGTTTCACTCTGTTTCATGTATCATCTCTTGTTTCCTTTTTAGAAATGATTATTTTGTTTTATTTAAACAGGGTCAAATGATAATTTTAAGAAAAATTTTAACAACATGGTAACTACTCCAGGATTTCTTCTTAATATTGTTTACTAATACCATCAGAACAAAATGTAATTAATGTGGACTTCAAATATTCATTATCTAAGCCATAATCATTTCAAATCTACAATAATATATTGAGAATATATTCTGTTATGGTTGACTCCAAATGTTTTCTTAATTTATTATTATTTATTTTTTACATTCTTTTTCTATATTGAGTTACACATTTTCTCCCTCCCTCCACCCCAGCTTCAACTCCTGGGAAGGCAAGAAAAATGATATCATTTATACATAGGAAATCATACAAAACATATTTCTATATTAACTGTGTTACCTGATAATTATAATAGGGTACTTGAATAGGATTATGCTTTTTGCTTTATCTTCCAAGGAATCTTGAAATCTAGATATATGGCAGTAGCCTCATCAAACATTCTGAGAAATGCCCTTTTGTCTCTTCAAAACATTTTTAATGGGTTCTTCTATAAACTCTACCTATCAGTCAATGGTGAAATGGTAAATGTGGATCACTTTTGACTATTGTTTTCAAAAGTTTTCTGATACGGTCGTGAAAAATACCTCTGGTTTAAGTATAGGTAACACACACACACACACACACACAAATTGAAAAGGTGGTAGATGGTGAGATCTCCCAGATGCTACTTTTTGTGGACAACATTGGGCTAATTGCATTAAGCTCTAGAATACTTCAGGCTCTCCTAGATGAAATTGAGAATCACTCCTAGGCATTTGGTTTATCCATTTACACAGGAAAGAACTGGTGGTTGGATCTATCAATCAGATAGATGTTAAGATGTATTTGTATAGACAGACTTCAGAACTTATTCATCAATATTTAAGTGTGAAATGGAAAATACACGTGGAAAACGAGTTGAGTCCTGAGTTGAACAAGAAGAGAGGGTTATAAATTTCCTTTGGAAAATCACAAAAGTCCTTTAACCTCAACCTTTTCATGAAAGCAAATTCCCACTTTAACAGTAACATTCTACTAGTGTGGCGATGTCAGAGAGACCTGGGATACAATTAACTGAAGAATTCAAAATAAGTTTTAGCACATACCAGGTAATGGAACAATGGTGAAAAGGAAGAGAATATGCATTTATGAAGAGTCTACTCTGTGCCAATCACTGTGCTAAGAACTTTGCAAATATCCCATTTGTTCCTTAAAACAACCCTGTAAGGGAGCTGTTATTATCATTCCCATCCTACATGGACCTTCTATAGTGAACACATAGAGCCACATAAGTAGTAAATCTCCATTTCATTCAAGATACATAGTCTGAATCTTAAAGTGTTTGACACATATCAGTAAATTAATTCTGATAGGTTAGGTGAATATCATCCCCCCTTGTGGCAAACTAAAAAGGTAAAAGGACTTGGTCAGATTTGCCTACATACAAAGTATATAACCAAGATCCAAGATGCTCTGGGTTACAATGTTGTATGATAAAATCCTGTCAAAAGACAACTTCTAAAAACCAACTTATTTTGAAGGATAGAAATGTATGTCCTGATATCTCCTCTGGCACAGAATTTATGTATCCTGAATGTGTCTTCCTATTTGTGTTATGAATGTTTGAGTTTTAAGTCTTTCAGTGGTGATAAATGCCCTATTTAATGCTTCATATAATACCTAAATTCTTGGTCCTCAGTCAATTTTCCATAGAAACAATTCCTCTACTTCTCCTCCTTTTCCTCTTCTAATATTTGAAGTAGAAAAGCCTACTTACTTTTTAAACCTCAGCTCTCCTTGATGGATACAAATTACATCAATGGATGTGAGGGGAAGTATAATATTTAGATGTTGATCTGCAATCAATAGAAATTTCAAAAAGACAATCTTTGCCCTGAACCTCAGTGGACTATAAATGAGACTTTACTTTGTGGCCAAAAAGTGACTTTCTCTCTCACTGTCTCTCTGTCTCTCTCTCTCTTCCCTACAATTTCCCAAACTTAAAAAAAAAAATGCATTGCTTCTGCCCCGTATTCCTTTTTACTCACCTCATTTCCCCAAATAGCTTTCCAAAAATAAATCAAAGTAGATCTATTAGTATAATTGTTGGGTAGGTCATTTACCATTTTGTAATTGTTGCAGGTCGTGAATGATGTATGAAATGAGATCGTCTGCAGGGGCCAATGATGTGCTGCTGTGTGCTAATGAGAGAAATATCTAATGGTGAGGCCCCAGGGAGATCCAGGACAACAAAAGCCCACCACTACAAAACCACAAGACAACAAATTATTCTGAAAGAGCCCCTGAAAATATATCTATTATTAAGCATAATCCTCTCGTCTCCACTTCCCCAGTTCCCCAGAAGGCTGTTTGCTCACTCCCTTTCTCCTTCAACTCCTGACAATCAGAAAAATAGGACTATTTTGAAAAAATATATTCATTCCTTTTCTGCATCTAGGATTCACGGCTTGGCAACTATTTGTGGAGTATTTGATAGGTGTGAGTTTTGCATCCCTGGCTGTTTGTATTGATCTCTTTGTTTCAATATTGGGCAGTTTTCATAAGGGATAGTGTCATTGAGCTCTCATTACTCTGTACAGCAGTCTGCAATATCCTTAAAGTCTGGACAGGGTGGTAAAGAAGGAATTCATATTAGGAAGGCTACACCTCCCTTTGCTTTGGGTATGGGACCATCCCATAGCCTTGATTTTAACAGCAAGGAAATTGTCTTTTCACATGTCTAGTTTTTAACAAATCCCTAAATGATCAGCTAAGTGTTTTAGGTTCACACATCATGCAATATGGATAAAATGCCAAATGTGGGTCCTGTGTGATCCGTCCCCATAAAAGAACTCTGTGAATTCATGTGAAAGTGTATTCCTGTTTGCAATCAGAGGATGGAGAGCTTTCTTTTACAATCTGAAGAGTATTTATTTATCTTGTAGGACTCCCCTCCCCTCCAAATATTTTAATTTTTTTAATATTTCAAGACTTGAATGGTCTCATGCTTTCATTAAATGGGCATTCCTTTTTCTTTTGCTAACCATTTCAAACCACAAGACAACAAATTAAGGATCCCCAGAATATGTGTATTATTAAGTATAATCTTCTCCTCTTCCCTGGTTCCCTGGGAAGGGTATTTCTCCTTCTCCTGACAGACAGCAAGAATATGACTATTATTATAAATCATTGACATCATTCAAAAGCTTCTTGAGTGAAGGGACTGTTGTATTTTATTATAATTATGTAACCTATTAGAATGCTTTTTTGTTTCATTTTTTAAGAAGAGAAAAGTTCTGTGATTTCCCTGGGATTGGGAGGTCTAAGTAAATACCTTCTCCCAATGCAGATTGGTGATCATTCTACAATTTACAGAGTTGCCTAGGGCACAGAAAAGGTAAGTCATAGAGTCATACACAGAGTCATGGCACAGAGTCATACAGTAAGTAGGAATCTGAGGGAAAACCAAACCTAAGTTTTCTTGACTCTTAAGAAGGCTCTTTATTCAGGATACCAGGCTGCCTCAGTTATGGTACTTCCGTTGCAATAATTATAAAAGCTGGTTTCAAAGAATTACAATGAATTGAAAAAGTTCTGGACCTAGATCAGAGTACTCATTATCTTTCCCCTAAAATACCCCCTTATTCTTTATTTTCTCTTATATTGAAGGTGCCAGTCTTTCTAGTCACAATTCCTTATTCTCACCCTCCATATCCAATTAGTTATCAAGTCCTGCCATTTCTACCTTATCATGCCTCCCCTATGCTTGCTTCTCTCCTCTGACACTGTCACCACTCTGGTGTAGGCACTCATCAGCTCACCCCTGAACTACTGAAATAACTCTCTGGTTGGTCTGCCTTTCATGAGTCTCTTCCCACTCTAATCTATCCTCCATTCAACTGTTAAGGTGAAATGTATTTCTATTTACTTTTTTAAAATTATATAAATATATATATATATATGTGGCGGGTATACATGTGTATTATGCACAAATATGTACTGTTGTTCATTTGTTTATTATTTTAACATTATTTTGTATTCTGAGTTTTAAATTCTCTCCTTCCCTCCAAGTCCTACCCTGCCCATTGAGAAGACAAGCAATATAATGTCAGTTATACATGTGAAATCATACAAAATATGCTTCCATATTAGCCATGTTGCATGAAAAAGCAAAGAAATTCAATAAAGTAAAAAAGTTTACATTCAAAATTCATCAGTTTTCCCTCTGGAGATGTATAGCATTATTCATCATTATTGTTATTCAGTGTTTTTCCAGTCATGTTCAATTCTTCCTGACTCTATTTGAGGGTTTTTTTAAAGTACTGTAATGGTTTTCCATTTCCTTCTCTAGCTAATTTTACAAATGAGGAAACTGAGGCAAACAGGATTACATGAATGGCTCAGGGTCACACAACTAATAAGTATCTGAGGCTACATTTGAACTCAGGAAGATGAGTTTACCTAGCACTCAGTCAACTGCTCCAACTTGCTGCCCCTATTCATCATGAGTTCTTTGGACTTGCCTTAGATCATTGTGTTTGTTAGAATAGCTTAGTTATTAACAGTCAATCATCACTACCACATTGCTGTTACTGTGTACAGTGAGTTCTCCTAGTTCTGTTCATTTCACTTTGCACCATTTCATGTAAGTCTTCCCAGGGTTTTTCTGAAATCATCATATTTGTCATTTTATAGCACAATTAATTACAATTTTACATTACAATCATATTCCACAACTTGTTCAACAATCAACAATTGATGGGCATCTCCTAATTCCTAATCTTTGCCACATAAAAAGCTGCTATAACTATTTTTGTACATATGGGTCCTTTTCTATCTTCTTTGATCTCTTTGGGATATAGACCAAGTAGTGGAATTTCTGGATCAAAGCATATGCATAGCAAATGCAAAGCATGCATTTCATATACCTTTGGGTATACTTCCAAATTGTTGTCTAGAATGGTTGGACTAGTTCACAAGTATACCAACAGTGCATTAGTGTCCCAGTTTTTCCACATTCCTCCAGCATTTGGTATTTTCCTTTTCTGTTATGTTAGTTAATCTTATAGGTATGAGGTGTCACCTCAGAGTTGTTTTGATTTTAATTTCTCTAATTAATAATAATTTAGAACATTTTTATGTGACTCTCAATAACTTTTATTTCTTCTGAAAACTTCCTAATTATATCTTCTGTTCATTTATCATGTGGGGACTAGTTCTTTTTTTATAAATTTAATTTGGTTCTGTATATGCTTGAAAAATGAGCCCTTTATCTGAAAAGTTTTGCTGAAAATAAATCCCTCTCCTCCCAGTGTTTTTTTCTAATGTTGGTTACATTGGTTTTGTTTGTGAAAAAATCATTTTGAATTCACATAATCAAAATTATGCATTCATTTTACCACGATTATCTCTAACTCTTCGGTTATAAACGTAAACATAAACATAAATTTGGATCTGACAAAAAAATGTTCTGTGCTCCCCTAATTTGCTCATTATATGACCCTTTATGTCTAAGTCATGTACCCTTTTTGACCTTATCCTGGAATATGGCTTGAGATGTTGGTTTGTACCTAGTGTCAATTAAATTGCTCTACAGTTTTCCCAGCAATTTTGGTCAAATGCTAAATTCTTGCCCCCAAAGCAAGGATCTTTGGATTTCTCAAACTCTAGATTACTATAGTCATTTATGAATGTAGATTACATATCTAATCTATTCCACTAATTCACTATTCTTTTTCGCAGCCAATACCAAATTATTTTGAGGATTACTAATTCCAAAATAGTTTGAAATATGGTACTGCTAAGTTACCTTCTTTCAATTTTTTCCCCTGATACTCTTGGTATTCTTGATGAATCTCTTGGGGGAAAATGAATAAGTAATAAAGAACGTGTGTTCTTCCACAAGAATTTTGTTATTTTTCCCTAGAAATGTAAAATACTCATTTGGTAATTGGTTTAGTATGGCAGTGAATAAGTAGATTAATTTGGGTAAAATGTCATTTTTCTTAGACTTAGCATACCCATGGGTAATTTATATTTCTATAGTTAGTCTTTATTTGTGTGAAAAATAATTTGTAATTGTATTCATATAGAATGCAATTTTTAAAAGCACAGATCTATTTATATTACTCCCTAGCTCTATAAACTCCCATTGCTCCCTAATGCTTCCAAGTTATAAATGCAAAAATATTTTATATAAATATAAAATTCTCTATTTAGTGTTCAAAATTCTTCATAATCTGACCCTTTCCTGCTCTTCACCATGAACTCTATTTTTAAAGTGACCTTCTTGTTTCTTGCACATCACCATCCATCTTTCAATTGAGTGTTTCACTAGCTGTTCCTTAGACTTGTAACTCTCACTCCTCATTTCTGCCTTTTGATTTCTCTTGCTTCCTTCAAGTCTCTATTAAAATCTCACCTTTTTTATAACATGTTAAACATTATTTTATTTGGTCATTTTCACACATTATTCATTGGAAACAAAGATAATTTTCTTTTCTTCCCCCCCCTCACCACCCCTCCCATAGCTGATGCACAATTCCACTGGGTATCACATGTGTCCTTGATTCGAAACCATTTTCATGTTGTTGGTATTTGCATTAGGGTGTTCATTTAGAGTTTCTCCTCAGTCATGTCCCCTCAACCTCTGTAGTCAAGCAGTTGCTTTTCCTCGTTGTTTTTACTCCCATAGTTTGTCCTCTGCTTGTGGCTAGTGTTTTTTCTTCTAGATCCCTGCAGAATGTTCAGGATGTTGAATTGACATTAATGGAGAATTTCATTATGTTCGATTGTACCACAGTGTATCAGTCTCTGTGTACAATATTTTCCTGGTTCTGCTCCTTTCGCTCTGCATCACTTCCTGGAGGTTGTTCCAGTCTCCATGGAATTCCTCCACTTTATTATTCCTTTCAACACAATAGTATTCCATCACCAACATATACCACAATTTGTTCAGCCATTCCCCAATTGAAGGGCATCACCTCATTTTCCAATTTTTGGCCACCACAAAGAGTGCAGCTATGAATATTCTTAAGCAAGTCCTTTTCCTTATTATCTCTTTGAGGTACAAACCCAGCAGTGCTATGGCTGGATCAAAGGGCAGACAGTCTTTTAGCGCCCTTTGGGCATAGCTCCAAATTGCCCTCCAGAATGGTTGGATCAATTCACAACCCCACCAACAATGAATTAATGTTCCGACTTTGCCATAAAATCTTACCTTCTTCAAGAAGTCATTTCCAGTTCTTCTTACTACCTTTCATCTATTTACCATCTCCAGTTTATCCTGTAATATCTTGTTTGTACATAATTGTTTGCATGCCAGTCCCTCCATTAAATTACAATCATCTTGAGAAGAGAGACTCTTTTGTTGTTGTCCTTGTATTTTCTTTATATCTACAGCACTTGGCATGGTATTATTATACTGTAGGCACTTAAAAATGCTTGTTGACTGACTATCTGACACATTCAGCTTTGTTAAAAATGAATTAATGCAGGTGGGGACAGCTTTCATACTTTTAGTTTTCATTGAGAAGACTGAATGAACAATTTTTTCAAAAGACCCTTTGCAGGTCATAAATTAGGGAAAATAGAGTGAGTCAACAAACAAAGCTCATAAGATGCACTTTTTTAGAAAAGCATCTTCTAAAAGAAAATCAGTCCTGGGCAAGTGCTAGTAATTTTGGAGGAGTTAACTTGAGGGGTGCTTACAGGTTGGCTGATCAATTGTCACATAATCCATATATATCAAAAAGGGATCTGAACTCAGGACATTCTCCCTCCAAAGCTAGCCCTCTATCTACTGCTTAGTGGATATACTGATTTCCAGGTTCACCCATCATTCTTGTTAACAACATCCTATTATTATTCTATGTTCACCCAATGGGTACCAGTCTCCTGTCACCATCTTGCTTTCTCAGCCTTTAACTCTAAAGTTTGTTCCATTCTGTGTCATTTGGACTACCTGAGATTTTTGGAAGGTAACATTATGCAAGACCCTATTATGATAATAGATTTAATGATCTTTTCTCTTGAACCTATCTTTGCTCCTAACTTCCCTTTGGGGCAAGGAGCACTACATTTCTTCCAGACACTAATTTCATAACCTTGGAATCATCCTCAACGCCTCATTCTTATTGAATCTCCATATCCAATCTATGTCTTACTCTCCTACCCACTCAAAATTTCTAATACCCATCCAATGTCCTTTATTAATACTATAATCATCCTAATCCAGACTTCCACCATCTCCCCCTGGATTATTAGAATAACCTCCTAATTTGTGTTCCCAAGTAGGCTCTCTCCTCTTCTTCATCCTCCACACACCTGCTACATTGATATTCCTGAAGCACCAGTCTGACTATGTCTTCTGTCTGCTTAAGAAACCTCCGTGACTCCCTGATTCCTTTAGAATACAATATAAAAAGCTCTGTCTGGCATTTAAAGTCCTTCACAATTTGGCTCCAAGCACAAATTATTTTCCTGTAAGTTTTCTTTCTTCATTTCTTCATAATACATGGTGTATTAGTTATTCCATATATATGTATGTACACACACACACACACACACACACACACACACATATATTCCACCTTACTTCCACCTTACTTCCACCTTTGTCTTCAAAGCTAAGCTCCCTCACTGCCTAATTAAAAGCCAATTCTTGATTGTTCCAGGTCTTGGTCTCACCCCACTCCTCCATCACTGTGTAGTTATTTTGGATCTATCCTGTATGCATGCATTTATGGACATGCTATATCTCCCTTTAGGTCCTGGGACTCTCTGATTTTTATATGTATATGCTCACTGCCTAGCATCACAGTTAGCATAGTGAGAAGTTCATGGAAGGCATTTTATAACTGCATGTTGATAAATTGTGTGATTGTTCAGTCATTCAGTCATGTCTTACTCTTTGTGACTCCATGGATACTGTCAATGAGTTCTTCATGGAAAAGGCACTGGAGGAGTTTGCTATTTCCTTCTCCAGTGGATTAAGGTAAACAGAAGTTAAGCTACTTGCTCAGAGTCACACAGGTAGTAAGTACCTGAGGCCAGATTTGAACTCAAATCTCCCTGATTCCAGATCCAGAATTCTATCCATTGAGACACCTAGATGCCTCTAATTGATGATAAATTAGGAAACTTTAAAGATAAAACACATTTTTTATCCTGCATTACTTGATACTGTCTTTTCTTCTACCCATGGACAGGATCAACATTAGGCAAAACTGTTAATTAATTAGCCAATTGATATACTGTAAGTATAATTCTAGACCTGGAATTAAGAAGACTTGAGTTTAAACATAGTCTTGGATTCTTACTGTTTAATCCTGGATGTATTACTTAACCATGGTCAGGCTCGGTTTCCACTTCTGTAAATAGGGATAATAACAGCACATGCTTCTCAGGATCATTATGAATATTAAATGATATATTGCTTAAATGCTTCACAACCTTAAAATGCTATATAAAGCTTAGTTATTATTATTAATCTGCCTTTAGTGCCTCCTTACCTCCTTAAAACTTTCCTGTTTTTTGGTACTCTTATCAGTCTTCTTCCTAGATGATCAATTATGTTGATAGAGTAGTCTGGTGGAAAAGGAAATCTGTCTTTGAATCCCTAAGCTGCCACACTCACTGTATGGCCATGGGCAAATGATTGAACCATTCTAAGACCCAGTTTCTTCATCTATAAAATGGAGGTGCACAGATTTTCTATTAGACAGGTCTATTAAAAGTCAACTGTATTAATAATAAAGATTTTTATAACCAAAACTTTATATAAATATAAGCTATTAATATTATAAAAACTTACTTTCATATTAAATTATAGAAATAGCTTTCACTTTTTCAAAGGAGATAACTGTCTTATTTCTAAATTATATTTCCCATGTTTTACCATGCATGTTCTAGATGTTTAATAAATTCATTTGTTGAATCAAATATAATCTTCCCTCCCTGTGTTCACACCTTGCCTCTCACATTTATTACTTCTCTGATTTCAGGCAAGTTACTGAATCTTCCTGGGTATGTCTAAATTTTCTCCTTAATGTCATCGATAACAAACTTTGTTTTTTTTTCTAAATGTCCTAATCCAGAATACTATTCATTCTTCTGCAAATCATGAATTGTTACAACAATAATTATCTTGCCAAGAAGATAAATACAGGCTCAGATTCATTAGTGCCAGAGGAAAATCTCAAGAACCACCAACAATGAATGCTCAGTTCTTTAGCACCCAAATAAAACTAGTTTCACTATAACTACCCTCGTGGGGAAAAATAGGAGAACATGATAAAATCATAGATTTATAGCAAGAAGTGACCTTAGAAGAAGTTAGGTCAAGCCAAGAAGATCTGATTTGAAATATAATCTAAAATACTTACTAGCTTTGTGACCCTGTGCAAGTCATTCAACCTCTGTCTGTCTCAGCTTCCTCTTTTGTCCCTTCAGTGTAATCCTGGTGGTGGTACTGAATTCTGCTAAAATAATATATTTGGAGAAATCCCCTTCTTGGGGCATTCAGCACCTGACTTAGAAACTCACAACCTCATGAGGTTACCACCATGGGTGGAACTGTCCATATCTTAGAATCTCTGATCATTGGCTTCTGCTTAGGTTCTAAAATATAAATGTATGTATAGTTACAACTTACTAATCTTCTCATTACCTATGCTCCTCAGCTAAAAAAGAAAATGAAGCCAAAGAAAGCAGCCAAGGACTTGGGCTTTCCCAGCCAAGCTCGTGTTCCTGACGTCATATACATAATAACACCCACTTTACTGGGTTGTTATGAGGATCAAAAGAGAAAACATACGTAAATCCCTTTGCAGACTGTTAAAAATCTACGTAAATGAAAGCTATTGTAATGTTGTCATTGTTGTTTTTTCCAGGCATTTTGATAATGTCTAACTGTGGCCCTATTTAGGGTTTTCTCCTTAAAAATATTAGAGTGGTTTGCCATTTCCTTCTCCAGGTCATTTTAATGAAGAGGAAACTGAGGCAAACAGGGTTAAGTGGCTTGCTCAGGGTCACAGAGCTAAAAAGTGTGGGAGGCCAGATTTGAATTCAGGTCTTCCTGACTCCAAACCCAGTAATCTATCTACTGCACTAACTGTCCTAACTGCCAGCCTCTATGAAAGATTGCCAATTAAAACCAACATCATATTATTCACAAATCATTTTGAAAACTTGGGAAATTTCAATGTAATGTACAAAAAATATGTACTTAAATAAAGAGATAGCATAGAAAGGTAGAAATGATATTGAATTTATCATCAGAGGACCTGAAATCAAATCTTTGTTCTGTCACTTATTACTAACTCTGTGATCTTTGGCAAGTCACTTAATATTTCAGAGACTGTATCCTCATCTCTAAAAAAGAGGATATTAGACTAGAATGACTTGATGATGCTGTCCTAATCTCAATCTATGGCTCTAAAATCTGAAGTGCTGCAATTTGTATCTGCTAACAAAATCTCTGGTGAATTGTGCAAGATATGTTCATGCATGCTGACGCTTCCTATTTCATCACAATTAATGTCCTGCAAGCATTGTCATCATCTATGACTTAAATTACATGACTTAAATTACAATTAAATGACATTATAATTCTTAGAGAGCACAGGTAAGCCTGAAACAAACATGAAACACAGATGAGGCAACAAGTTCATTATATTTCTCCCAGGATAGAAAGATTTAGAACTGGAAAGAATCTTTATATATCATTTGCTCTGACAACTTTATAGACTGAAGAAAAATAAATCCCAAGAAGCTTTAGTGTCACATCCAATACCACAGTGGTAAAAAAACAATAGCTGAGATTCAAACCCAGGTCCTTGCGTCACTGAGAAAGCTTTCTCTCCACTGGACAAACACTTACACAAGGGTGAAAGGCATCATGACTTAGAGACACATAGAGAACTTGAGTTCAATTTCCAATTCTCCCACTATGCTTTCTTGAGCAGATCAATCAATAGATCTAGACCTTGGTTTCCTTAGGTTTTAAATGAGAAGATTGGGATAGGTGGCCTCTAAGCTTCTTTTTGAGCTCTGGATCAATTATTCTATATAACATTCTGCGTCTCCACACCAACAGGCTGAATAAACACAATGAATGAACAACCAGGAGGATATCATGTACTTTGAAGACAAACACACAGGACTCCACTCCTCAAAGAAGTCTTCACAAGAGTCTATTTCAAGGACCCTTTAACATCACAACTACTGTGAGTCACAGTGTCAAGTACCCCCTCCATCTACCTGAAACAGATCCTTAAGACCAATCTGAACAATGGAGCCATCTAAGATTCCTATTCAAAGAAACCATCTCCACTGCTCATTAAATTCAATTAAGTACTTACAATGATGTACAAAATACTCTGCTGTGCTGTGTACAAGGTAATAGAAAGATGGGGAAAAAAAACCCAGTTTCTCTTCATAGTGGCCACCCTGTCAAACACATATGTCAGGCAAGTATTTGTCAGCCTTATTTTATACATTACTGAAGTAGAACAGAGGGTGTAAGTAATTTGCTCAGGCTATAGCGAGGGCTAGTAAGCACTGGAACTGAGACTCAAACCAAAGTCTTAAAAATCAGTGCCCATACTAGTGTAAATTTATCGTGGGAGCTAATATCTAAGTTCACACCCACCGTGGCTAAACTCAGCAGAGAACTCACTTCTGGCTCAGGTCTACATTTCTACTGACAAATTAGCACTAGTAATAGATCATTAAGCAACATGTTCCTTTCATTAAAGACAAGAATATTAATATTAATGAAATATAAGAAAATAAGAAAACATTGATTTCTTCCGATGTTTGAATTACTTCATCTTTTCCCTGGTTTCTCTATATCAGAGAGTCACAATGGTGAAAGTAGAAAGAAAATAGATTGCACAAAAGTGCTATTCTACTACTATTCACTGTTACTAGTATAGAGAATCATCAAATAACAAGAATTGATTTAGAGTCACCAAGTCAAGATTTCCAAAGATATCCATTGTCATCAGTGGCTTTCCTAGGGTAGAATAGTGATGTGTCATTGTAGTTGCCAAGGCAAAGGGATAGTGCTAAAGGCAAAAATAAGCTCAGTTTGTTGATAATGATTGGTGTGTTTGGAATCTTTTGGTAATAATCAGTAATCAGGAATCTAGTCTTGTGAGCCATTAGCATGATATCATAGAAGAAGGCAAGATAGCATTAATGATAATGTCCCACTCGATGGGGCAGTCTTCGTGTTCCTTTACATTTCTTATGATTTGGCAGTGGTTCAAAGTTAACATATGTGCATTTCAGTGCTCGAAGTATTTTTGAAAGTCTGTGCTAACACAAAATGTGCTTTCACCTTACCGATTCTATAACTGGGTACTATAATAAATTCCTCAGCATGTCATTTAGACATAGGGTAGACATTAGAAATCTGAAATCTGGTGAATTGTCCAATATCATTCCTAAAAGAAAGTTTAAACCAGAGAAATATAAGACTCTGAAAACTTCTTCAGATTTAAAAGAGTCATAACTATCTGACTTTAAGGTACACTCTCTTTGGCTTATTAAAAAAGGTAAATTTTGAATAAAAACATAAAATGAAACAAAGCAAACTAGTAAAATATAAATATATGTAATCCTTGTATTATAAAACAAATGGAAAACTAAACTACAAGAAGCAGACAATTAGGGTACAGAATTTGGGGTAACTACCAGGGTGTGCTGGTAAATGTTAATCACCAGCTCTAAAAAAATATGTGTACAAAACACCTTTAAGTTGAATCTGCATTATTAACATTTTAACCGTCTCTTTCTTAATTCTAAATAGTCAACAAAATAATAAATCAAGCCAAAATATGTGGCATTTGCTAATTCCTGGAGTATAAGTGCTCACATTGAAAATTTGACAATCAGCTGTAGTCTGAAGAGTCTTCAACACTCCCCTGGGTAAGCAGCACATTCCTTATGTTCTATAGAATGTTCTCAAACTGACCTTGGTTGACTCTCATATACCTGGCAAAGTTATTCACAGCTCATTCCTCCAAACAATTTATTGAACTCCTACATAGTATCAAAAACAATGGAATGTTTTTCTATTCTGTTCCAATCTCTGATTTCTTTGGTATAAGAAGTTCCTAGAGAGGTAGGTCCCTCTACCAATGCTAATCAGCCTCTGCTCTGCAGCTTAGGACATTGTGTAGGTAAATAACTTTTCCAGAATAGCACAATTCATTTGGGTTATGAGTAGGACTTGAACCCATGTTTTCCTATTTGCAGGGTAAGACTTCTCTCCACTATGCTATAGACTCTTTAACATGAAATAGTACATTGAAAAAAAAGTCACAGTGTAACTCTTTTTGTAGGAGAATCTGTTATTTCCAAATGAAAAGGTCATCAAATCTGAAAACTAATAATCCAAAGAAAATAACAACCTAGTTAGACACCTTGCCAAACTATCAATGCCCTAATCCACTATAGCAAACCCAGAAACTCAAGCTGGGATCCCAAGAGAATCTGTACCTAGAAAACCTGAAGGTCTTCACTCAGCATGGTCTTGTCTGAAATCTCTAGACAAAGGGAAAAAATCCAACAAAATTCATTTGGAAAGACCTTCAGTATGTCAAAAGGATTACGAAATAGCACAAACAGGGGTGCAAACAGTCTCTAGTCCACACAGACACATTTGCTGTCATTTCCCAAGAACAAACACCCAAAGCTGTCTGCTTTCTACCCTTTGTGGTTTGAATCTAGAAAAAAAAAAAGAAGAATCAGACTAGGTTTATATTACTAAGACAGCTGTTTTGCAACTGTCTTTTGAACAGCTCCACCTAGATGTCAGAGTCTTCATATAACCATATCTGAAATACAATTTGCCCTCTCCCCCAACCACCCAAATAATTGATGTCTGACGTCCCTATTTTTGTTAGTGGTACCACCATTCATCCAGTTATTCATTTTCAAAATCTTCATATTACTTGGACATGCACTTTCTCCTCATAAACCATATCTAATCAGTTCTGCCAATTCTACCTCCCCACAGATCTCAAATATATTTCCTCCTTTCTATACACACTACCACCATACTTATAACCATAATTATTTTACAGTTAAAGCACACTAACTGATCTCTTGCTTCCATTATTTCCTTACTTACTCATTTAGATGCCTCATACTATTGCTAGATTAGTATTGCTCATCAAGAGCTCATCATACCAGTTTTCTGCACAAACCTTCCTTTGTCTCCCTATTGCCTAATAAATAAGGTGTAAGCTCTTTACTTAGCCTGTGAATCAAAAAAACTTTATAACTTAGTACCACCCTATCTTAATAGCTTCATATCTTAATGTTCTCCTTTTTTTACAGTGATTCAGCCAAATTAAGCCAATTATCACTTCTTTACACATATCAAATGCTTTCCTATCACATCATTCCCTACTCCTGAAATATTCCACTATTCCCTTTTCTTCCTCCTTCATCTGTTGAGATTTTGTCCTTCCTGCAATACTTAGCTCCATTGCTTCCATTTCTTAAAATACTTTCCAAACCTCTCCCCATCAGGAATGCTCCTTTCTGATTTAACTTTCACATAATATTTTATTCTGCTCGTACCTTCTTCTGTTTCACAATTATTATATATTCATTCATATTTATGAATATTTGACATTATGCCTTTTTTTAAACTTTAAGGTCCTTGAGGCATATACTATGTTGTAATCTTTTAACTTTCCCACAACATAGAAAATTGGTGTTTTGGACATAGTAGGATACTAATGACGAATGAATGGATGACTAAATGATCTTAAACTTTGTATTCTTATGAGATGTCCATCAAATATTCACTCTGGATTATAAAAATAGATTAAAATATTATTCTTGTAAAGTGCTATATTTCCAAAATTCCCATAACTAAAACATAAACAGCTGTACACAGAGAAAGAGTTGCAAAGGTAAATCTAAAGCCTCTGTACAACTTTGAGGGCAATAGTCCTTGCAAAGGCAGTGTGTACCAACATGGCTTTTCATGGATAAAGTGCTTAATGAAATATGCCATTTCCAGTACAAATAATTGTCTTTGTTTTCATCATCTTGCCTCACACTTCATAGCTGACTACTGAAAAGTGTACGTTTCCTCTGATCTACAATCAGACAGTTCATAAAAATCTAATAGAAATGAAGATTTTGCTATTTGAAGTGGTCAAATTTCCATTTTCAAACACATCACATTCTTAAAACCACAGATGGCATTTGGGTTTGCTTTTGAATTTTAGGATAATAGCAAATTACACAGAAAATCTACCAATTCTTTGTCAACTGAACTATGCAAAAAATGCCTATTACCTGCTTGAAGGGATAGAAAACCCATATAGAATACTTTTTTAAAAAATACTCTAAACATATATCTGTGTGCTATTTGGATATAGGCTCATCAGTAATAATTTATATGGTATATATGCAATAAGATTTTTAATTGCATATTTATTTTTCACTTTGCAAAAGTGTTTTTATAAGAGAAGTACAGAGAAAATACTATAAAGAATATTCTCTTCAATTATATTAGTGACCCATGATCCATGACACTTAGGATGATATTATCAATAATCTGGCATGAAGTAAAATGTGCTGTTTGTCCCAGATCCCAGCCTGCTATTATTTTATATTCCCTTGAGCAATGTCCTCTTTCTTCCTCCTCACCTGATTCTCACTCTGCTCAAACTCTGCTTTCCATTACATCCTGGCCCATAACAATTGCTTTGTCTTGGGCTCTCCTCTAATACTAGTAGTCTGAAACACTTGATAGGCATTTATGCTATATTGCCTTCTATCATTAGCTATTTTTAGGTGGATATATCCCATGCCATGATCATACTATCAACCCTTTGAGGGCAGAGACCACATTTTATGCTCTTTCCTATCTCTCTCAGCACTAAGATTACTACCTTGTAGCAACTAGGATAGTGCAGAGTAGATATCCAATGTTTTCTGACTAATTGCTTATTGCCCAATTTGATGAGTTCAGATATGCCTTCAACAGAAAATACTAAAACTTAAAAAGATGTTTGAGAGGATAGAGCAACTTCCAGCCCAAAGAAAGAAATCCCCACTATAATATCTCAAAGAGATAGTCTATTAGCTTCTACATGAATCCTTTTTACTTATTCTTGATGTGTTCTAGGTTGCCAATATCCCTCTAAAATAGTGCGAGACAGTGGAAGGAACATATATTCTATTTTTCTTTGTTTAAGTTGTTGATAAAAAAGTTAAAGAAAACATAATTAATAACAGAACCCTATAACTGACCAATAGAGACTATTATTAATTAATTAAAATGAATCCATTAGTCAATACACTTTTGGTACAGTTGCTCAATTTCTCAATAAATATTAGGGAACTCATATTTCTCCATCCTAAATGCAAGGATTTCTATTTATATAGTAAAATTAATAATATACAGATTTTCTTAGGCTTAGGTTTTGAACCTTCCATTTTCAATTTCATCTCCCTCGGGAAAGTGTGTCTTTACATTTGTCTACACCATACTATTTATGTAAATATAAGGGGAAAGCATGCTACTTAAGTTTCCAGTAATGGTGGTTTCTTCAAAAATAGGGGAATACTCAAAAGCTTTCATACAGAACAGAGCTTTCAACTCACCCTAAGAGTAATCTGGATTATTAGGACTATTGGATATATTTTTTTAATTTGGTCAATTTCAAACATTATTCCTTGGTTACAAAAATCATATTATATTCCTCCCTCCCTTCCTCCTATACCCCCCCTCCCCCTTCTGGTAGCTGATGCGCAATTCCATTGGGTATTAGATGTGTCCTTGATCAGAACCTATTTCCATGTTGTTGATGTTTACACCAGGATATTAATTTATGGTCTATATCTCCAATCATATCACTTCGATCCATGTAATCAAGCAGTTGTTTTTCTTCTGTGTTTCTACTCCCAGTTTTTCCTCTGAATGTAGATAGTGTTCTTTCTCAGAGATCCTTCTGGGTTGTTCAGGATCACTGCATTGCCGCTAATGGAGAAGTCCATTACATTCGATTGTACCACAGTGTATCATTCTCTGTATACAATGTTCTCCTGGTTCTGCTCCTCTCGCTCTGCATCACTTCCTGGAGGTTGTTCCAGTCCCCATGGAATTCCTCCAATTTATTATTCTGTTGAGCACAATAGTATTCCATCACCAACATATAGCACAATTTGTTCAGCCATTCCTGTTGGGAATTTTTAAAATATACATTCACTAAAATAAAATATATATGGTATCCTCTTTTTTCTAAAAGTTTTAATATAGTACTTGATGTTGGTTCCTTATTTTATAAGTTAAAATCTTCTGACATAAATTTATAATTATCTGCTTCTACGTTTCAGATACTATTGTCATAAAACCAAAAGCCCCATTTAAAACTTGGAAACCTACCAAGAACATAAATATTGGGAGAAACAGAAGAGTGGGATAAATTAATCTACTGTTGCACTTTTTATGCCAATGCCCTAAGGCATAACCCATACAAAAAAATTTTCTGTGAATCAGGCTTTGAATTAAATACATATAAAAAAAAATCCTCAATGACTTTTACCTTTGAGAGTTGGAGTTATAAGACATTCCACTCCAAATTGTAATTCCATGTGGATGTTGTCAAATGTATAGTATGCTTCCAACTTACTCATTTTAATATTTACATTTATACCTAAATCTGTCAACACAGTTGAAAGTGAAATGAAACTTTGAAGTTTATATTTTTCTGCTATTTTCTCCTTTGTGTAGGTTAGCATCACTCCTTACCTGCATTTAAGGTTACCAAATTGATGATTGAAACTAATATTAATGTGCATAACAACTTAAGTGTGTACTTAGTAAGAACTAAAGTGATACTTTTCCATTATAGCATATGTTTATTCACCACCTTTTTACACAAGACAAAGTCTTACGCACTCTATGAGATATCAAGGAGAAGACATATTAGCTACTCTGATATTTTAGCAGGTATTTTCTTTAACTCTAGTTTTTATTTCATTAGAAAGCTGGCCTAAA
Organism: Monodelphis domestica; assembly: GCF_027887165.1. NCBI lineage: Eukaryota > Metazoa > Chordata > Mammalia > Didelphimorphia > Didelphidae > Monodelphis > Monodelphis domestica. Next base: position 160,709,436 of record NC_077230.1, read on the forward strand.
TTGGAAAATGATGTCTATTGACAAATGGAAATCTAGAAACAAAGTGCTCAACTCATTTTCATATTTAGTTATATAATAAATTAATATTATTATAGCTTACTACCAGTCAAGACTTTGTTTCCCAATCTTTCCCCTCATATTCCCAAAGGAAAAAGGAAATCTCTGAGGCTCCTTTATGTTAATTAAATCCTTAAGTGAAATAGTTACAAGTTCAAAAAATTCAAATTAATAGAGGGTATTATACAAACAATTGTCTAGGAGGACAAACATTCATTTCCTTACCTTTCAATATACTTATAAACTATGTCATTTTTAACAACTGTCATTTTATTGGCCTTTAAAAGAAAGAATATTTTACTTTACATACAATGAAGATTAAATTTAACTATGCCCTGATTGTGAAAATAAAATTAAGTGAAGATTAAATTGTAACCCCTGCATATTTTTAGATTTAATCACCAAAAGTGTAAACACCCTACTTAAAAGATGAGTGGGGAGATCTGCCCATTTTTAGATTAATCACCAAAGGTGTAAACACCCTATTCACATTTTAGTGGGGGAGGTCTGTGACCCATTTATGCAATAGTGGGTGACAAATCAGAATTAAACTGATTGCCCCTGGGCAGTCCTAAAGCAAAGCTTCAACTGTGATGGATAGTCATAAAATTAGGGGAAGGTACAGGAAGTGACACAAAAGAAAGTGTATTTAAAAGGGAGTTACAACTTCCTGATTGGAGTTGTACTGGGACTTCATCTTCTTCTGAAGTTCTGAGTTTGAGTTGGAGGCTGAAGAAGAAATGAGACCCTGTTCCTGATGAGGCTGTTCTTAAATCTCTTACATTGGACTGACACATAGTGAATGAAAAGGTTGACTCCTTTCTTGGATATTTTCTGAAGAAACTAACCTCAGGACAGACCTACCTCTTCAGAGCGTTTTCCCCAGGTCTTTGGCTTTGCTGAGGCCAGTAGAAACTAACTCTACCTGCTGGGTTGAGCCAGGGACTGGGAGAAAATTACTTAGTGCTTAGGTTAGATATCTTACCCTATCATCTCTCTGATTTTCTAACTTCATTCTTTCTATATTTTGTAAATAAATTGTATATAAATCTCTTTGGAATAAATTAAATTCCTGGTTACCCTCTTTTAAATATAATCTAGTCCAACAATTTTATATAATTAGCTCAGTTTTCCCACTTACAATACAAAGGAATGGATTTGTGAAGAAGATAAATTCTGGTACAAAAAATAAGAATAATACAACAATATAATTTCCCAGTTGCATAGGATATTCCCATCAGTTTCCTAGAAAATGTGTAAAAGGATTATTATCTACTCTAAATTTACATATTTATATATATATACACATTTACATGTTATATATAGATCCATCTTCTCTAGTATAATGAGAAACTGAACTATCAAATGAAGATTGAGCTGTGTGCTATTAATGAAAGAATAACCTTAAATGTTTCAGATGGACCCAAAGTTGTTGGTTTAGAGAGTGGATTATGAAGTCTTCTAGCCAAAATGCCTACCTGAACAATGGCAGGAAAAACATTTCTGCATAGTAGACAACCATTTCCTAAACAATTACTCCAAACATAAACAAATAATGATCAATAGATTTAATTAAAATTATCCTAAGGGACTACTTCCATCCTAGAACTGCATGGAAAATCAATCCAGAATCCTAGGATCAAAAAGAAAGGAAACCATCACCAAAGCTTGTGCCAATATAGTCAAGGAAGCCATAACACTCCCAGTGTGACAAGAGACTGGCTAAAGACATTTATAATTTGAAAAGCTCTTTTAAAAAAACAATGAGAAGGGAAGCTGAGTAGATCAGTGGATAGAAAGTCAGGCCTAGAAATGGGAGATCTTGGGTTCAAAATTGGTCTCAAGTCACTCAATCCTAATTTCCTGGCTTTTTACCTCTCTTCTGCCTTAGAATCTATACTTTGTATTGATTTGAAGAAAGAAAGTAAGGTTGTATTATTTTTCTTTCTTTAAAAAGCAATGAGAGTAGAAGTCTCCCCAAATAAAGTATTAGTTTACTTGGAAAATCAAAGCAGGATTCTTGGAATAAACAAAAATTAATGAAAACCAATGAAGTGTAGGCACAGGTATTCCCCTTAATCAAGTACTCTGAGGTCAATAATACTCTGTTAAGAGAATCCATCAAAGATACAGCTGTCGCCGGGACCCAATAGATAGATATCAGCAAAAGAACCCAGGTGACTCAGGTCTAGATCAAGCAGGACCAACCACTCCATCAAAAAGGACAGTAGGAGGCAGAGCCTTTACTCAGCTACAAAACCTTAATTCAGGAACTAAAGCTGGAGAAATAAGCAAACATAAGAAGAAAATGATACCATAAAGAATTTGATAGACTAAGAGATAACTGAAAATCCAGCCCAGAAGAAAGTAATGTCATAATAAATATAAGCAGAGAGTAAAGGAGTAAAAAATAGGTTTTTCTAGAAAAACTACATGAATATCTAGAAGAAATAAAGAAAAAAATCTTAACAACAAAGCCCTGTAGAAAAAAATGAGAAGAGTAAATAGCTAGAAGAGAAATAAAAAATCTTAACCAAGTTGTAATCTCCTTGAAAATTATAATGGATCAAAGAGAAAGAAATGACTTCATGAGCTATCAAGAAATACTGAAACAAAGAAAAAAAAGAAGAAAAGATTAAAAAATAAAAGAAAATGCAAGATATTTGCTTCAGATCATGTGACTTTGAAAACAGGTATGGAGAGGATTTTCTAAAAAACCCTTGCCTTCTGTCATAAAATCACTACTAAGTATTGATTCCAAGACAGAAGTGTGATAAGGGGTAGGCAACTGAGACTGAGTGACTTGCCAAGGGTCACATAGCTAGGAAATATCTGGTGTCAGTTTTGAACCCAGAACCTCCCATCTCTAGGTCTAGCTCTCTATCCACTAAGTCACCTAGAGAGAGAATTTAAGAATCACTAGATATCTTGAAAATCTTGATTGGAAAAAAAAACATGTAAAGTAGATTTCAAGAAATAATAAATTAAATCTACCCAACCTTATTAAAGTTGAAAGAAAATAATGATGATAGAAAGAATTTGCCATTCATCTCCTGAAAGAATTTCCAAAAGAAAATGTACCAGGACTGTCAGTCAAAATTCAGAGTTTCTGTATCAAAGAAAAATAAAATAGTGCAGTCATAAAAAAAAGAGTTCACTTACTAAGCAACTTCATTTAGATCACAAAAGATCTGGCAGTTTCTAAAACAAACAAGAGGGGATCTTGGAACACAACATTGCAAAGGATATATAGCTTCGCAACCAAAAATAACTTACCCTACAAATTTGAGTATAATCTTACTAGGGTAAATGTATTTTAATGGAATAGGTAACTAGCAAGTGTTTCTGTTTAAAAAAAATCAGAGCAAATTAGGAATTTTGAAATTTAAACACGAGTTCAGCAAAACCTAGAAAAGTAAACATTTGATGAATTGGAAGCAGCTATATGATAATGTATTGTTAACATTATAATGGGAAAAGAAATGTATCCTTTTAAAATCTTAATATCTTCCAAGAGAATTGAGGGTGTTAATGTTTTTAAAAGGTTTTGGTAGTGGATTGGTATTGCTCTAAGCATTCAATGAGGGAAATCCATAGAAAGAGTTAAAAAGAGGACAGTAATATTGAAATGAGGAAGACGGGGATAACCAATTCTTAAAACTGGGGTGCATGAGAAGAGGAGAATATAAACATAGAGAAAAGGGTAAGGATAACAGGTTGCCGTTGAATCTTAAACTTATCTGAACGAATTAGGGTTAATTATACACCCACAGACAGAGTTTAGCTTGGAAATAAACTCAGTAGGGAAACAAATGGCAATGAAAGATAAGTTAATGAAGAAAATGGTAGGAAAGAAATGGGCACAAGCTTCCCTAATCTTTACAGATGAATTAAAAGGCAGGGTGGGGAATACCCACGGAATCTGTAATTCAGTTGGGTTGTCAATTCAATAAGGAAATGATGAACAGATTGTGGTATGTGAATGGAACATAATATTTTTACACAATAAGCAATGATGAAATTATTTCAGAGAATCTTGTAACTGGCACAAAGTGAGTAGAACTAGGAGAACAACTTATATAAGAACATGACTATTATTATTTTTAATACTTTGAAAGGCTTAAGGACTGTTCAGTGAAGACAAACCATGTCTACAGAAGACTGATAATGAAACATATTACCCACTTTCTGATTTACATGTGATAGACACTGCTGTTTAGAGAATGGTCACTAAGTCAGTATTAGCAATGCAAAAAAATAAAAAAGTAAAAAGACCCATTGTAACATTTTTTAAATGCACAGAAGGAACTAAAGGAAGTTTCCATGGAAGCACAGATAAATAGGGCAATTCTGAAAGTTAGGAGTAGAATGTGTAATATGCTTTGAAAAATGGGGGAAAGTGACATGAGATATAAAGAGCTTCATATAGAATCTTCTTTTGTGTTCTTTGATCATATAAATCATGTGTTTTATTGTCTGGATTCAGAATAAAAGTTATTCTTTTAAAAAGAAATGCAAATAGAACCCTCAAGGGAATTCTAGAAAGGTAAATATATTTGCATAATTGGAAGATATATTATATTGAAGGGGGAAAAGAAGCATGTATCATTTCAGAACTATAGTCTTTTGTGGGTTTTCTTAAACAAAAAACAAAATCTATTTTCAGGATTTTAAGAGGAGAAACAATGGATGGTGAAAATAATAAGCTAGTGTAGAAAGAAAGAAGAGAGTTGGACTTACTATTTCAAAAACTGGTGTGAGTAAGAACACTATTATTCAAACATGGAAAAAGAAGCGAGGAAAACAGGCATCAGATGAATCTCATTCTTATATGAGCTAGAAAAAGGAGAGTTGAACACGTAAAGAGTTTGATGTAGGACTATATCAAACCCAAACATAGTTTGTGAAGGGGCTAGAGGGAGATGGTGTTAGGAGGAAAGAAAATGGCAGGAAATTAAAGCAAAGCAAAATTCCTAACCTCGAAGGGAAGACAAAGAAGAGGAAAAAAAAGAAGAGAGAAAACAAAATAGAAAAGAACTAGAAAGTAAATGGGTTTCCATCAAGTGGGAGGGATGACAATAAATTGTGGTATATGAATTTAATGGAATATTATTGCATACTAATAAAAATACAAAAATTATTTTAGAGAGTTGTGGGAAGTTGGAACTGATTTAGAGTAAAATGAGCAGAATTAAGAGAATGGTGTATACAATGACTACATCATTGTAATGAAAAACAATTTGGATGGATGTAAGAATTCCAAACAAAGTAAGGCTAATCATGGTTGCCCTGTGATGAAACATGCTACCTATCTCCGCAGAAAAAAAAGGTGATAAATTCAAGGTGCTGAAGGAAACAAATATTTTTGGATATGGACATTTTACATATTTGATTTGCTTGATGATGCTTATTTGTTACAATTTTTTCCTTCTGTTTTTAATGGTGAGGGACAGGGAGATTAGCTAACATGAAATCTCACCAAGAAAGAAAAAGAAAAAGAAAAGAAAAGAAAAGAAAAGAAAAGAAAAGAAAAGGAAAGGAAAGGAAAGGAAAGGAAAGGAAAGGAAAGGAAAGGAAAGGAAAGGAAAGGAAAGGAAAGGAAAGGAAAGGAAAGGAAAGGAAATAAAAGAAGTAGAGGGCCAATAAAACATTGGAAAAAAGTATGCAGAAGAGGACAGAAGAAAGTACATATAAAGAATGAAGCTCAGACAAGCAACATAGATTTGAAAATAATGAATTGAATTTATAATATATTATTGTTTATTTCTATTTATTATTGTCTTAAAGGTATTTGTTCTGGCATGAAACAGACACCCTAAGTTTCATATAAAATTCTCATTTCATGTTCCATTTTCTATATCTAAATAGTTATAAATCCTTTTGGGAGGTGGTTACATTCTGAATGAAATAGATTTTACGAAATAAAATTAGTGTTAAGATCAAAAAAGGTTATTCTGATTCCATAGATTCCTTCGACCTCTTAGCTTTGACTCTTTAGACATTTTTTTTCTTAGATCGATTCAACAATCTCTCCATATTTTAGTCCACCTTTCACAAGAATGTGTCACTACCCACTTCAACAACTTTCAGGGCTCCATGATCTACAGAATGCAGTATAAACCCCTCCGTTTAGCTGTTAACCTAATTCTAACCTATTTTTCTCAGCCTTATTGTGCAATATCCCTCTTATCACAGTACAATCAAGCCAAACTGGCTTCTTGCTATACAATACATACATAGTATTCCATCTTCTTTGTTCATAACTTTGATGTAAGCAATCCCTTGTTCCAGGAAAACTCTTCTCTCTCTTCACCTTAATCTCACAAAATAACTTTTTTATTTAAAATAACAGCTCCAGCACCACCTTCTTTAGGAATCTTTTATTGATCTACTTCTACTTCCCTTCCTATCTACCTTGTATTTATTTGTATTTATTTTCAATATATTTATTTTGCATATACTTCTACATATACTTGTCATCTCCCTCACTTAAATGTAAGCTTCAGGATTGTTTCTTTGTATTTGTATCACAAGCACCAAGTACAATGCCAATACAGTAAGCACTTAATAAATGATTCTTGATTGAAGAATTCAGGACATTACAAGGTAAAGAGATCTCTAAGTATAGATCCAACCTTGGGTGGAAATAACTTTTCAGCGGTAGGTTTCTTTTTGCATTTTCTCCTCCATTTGGTCACTTCACTAGGGCTTAGATGGCATTTGATGTAGGTAAGATAACACTAAACTTAGAGTCAAAGAACCTGAGTTTGAATTCTACCCATTTATTACCATAGTATTCTTTGGTGAATTGTTTAACCACCCGGAGCCTCAATCACATTATCTCTAAAATGAGAACATTGGACTAGATGTCTTCTAAGGTCCATTCCCATTCTCGATCTACAATGTAGAATGTCACTTCAGATATTCAAATGTCACTATATTTCTATTAACTTAAAATTTTATTGACCAGAGAAGGTATTTTTAACTCTACCTATATTGCACGTATTTCCTTTATCTTCAGTTGAGTTAAGGACAACAACTTGGCTCCATATAATGTACTATTATAACCATTAATATTATCATTTAATCATTTAAAAAATTTTGGTTTCATCATTTATTCTTTAATACTCCTTCTATAACCTCATCCATTGCTCAGCAGATGCTCACCATAAGATGAGTGGCCCAAATAATTTATCACCCATCTAGTGTCAAAAAGTATGGTGATTCTCCTTTATTTAAAAATAATTCATTTTTTCTAATTTATGTAAAAATAAATTTTGATATCTGCTTTTTTAAAAAATTGAGTTGTAAGTTATCTCTCTCATTCCCTCTCCTCCTCTTTCAGTGAGAAAACAGGCTATTTTATAGAGGTAATGCATGTTCACTTAAGTAAAACATTTCCATATAAGTCATGTTCTGAAAGAAAACACAGACAAAAAAAAAGACAACAAGAAAAAGCCAAAGCTTTAAAAGTATGCTTTGATCTACATTCAGACTCTATCAGTTATTTCTCTTGAGATGCATAAGATTTTTCATCATGATTCCTTTTGGGTTATCTTGGCTTACTATATTACTGAAAATAGCTAAGTCATTTACAATTATTCATCATATAGTATTGTTGCTTCAATGTTCAATGTTCTCCTGGGTCTCCTTATTTCATTCCACATCAGTTCATGTAAGTATTTCGAGGTTTTTCTGAAAGCATTCTGTTCATCATTTCTTATAATGCAATAGAATACATTAAAATATTATACTGGGAATTTGTTCAGCTATTCCCCAATCCCAATTCTTTGCCACCATAAAAAGAGATCCTATAAATATTTTTGTGCCTGTAGGTGCTTTTCTTTTTTATAATCTTTGGGGATATAGACCTAGCAGTGGCAATGTTGGGTCAAAGGATATACATAGTTTTATTGCCTTTTGGGCATAGTTTCAAATTGCTCTCCAGAATGACTGTATCAGTTCACAACTTTACCAACAGTGTTTTAGTGTCCTAATTTTCCCTATTCCTTCCAACATTTATTATTTTCTTTTTCTGTCTTATTACCCAAACTGATAGGTGTGAAGTAGTATGGCAGAACAATTTGCATTTCTCTAATCTCTGTATTTGAGAAATGAGGTCTTTAATAGAGGAATTTGCTGTCATTTTTTTTCATAATTACATTTCATAATTACATAATTATGATTTCCCAATTTTCCTCTACTTCTCTTATTTGATTTTTAAAATCCCTTTGAGGAATTTTTTTGATCATTTTTTGACCATTAGACCAATTGATATTTTTCTTTGAGACTTTGGATATGTTTAGACTTTGTTGTTTTCTTCTCAATTCCTGTTTTGATCTTCCCTGTCATCATAGTAACTTTTTGTGGACAGTTTCTTTTTCTGTTTGCTCAGTTTCCATGTCTATTTCTTGACTTTTGGCTTTATGTTAAACTTGGTCTCTGCTCCTGGAATGGAGGGGTCACTGTTCCAAGGCTTATATTTTTCATGCTGCTGTTTTCAGAGCTAGTTGTGGGGAGGTCTATAAGTTTTAATTTTTCCAAAGTTGTATAATCTAAGGAGATGTGTCGCCATTGCTCTCCTGGCCTGTGCTCTGGTTTGTGAGCCACCACAAGCACTCTTTTCTACCTTGAAGCTATGATTAGGCTCCCCATCTCCATGGGAGTCAAATGCTCTAGTGTGCAAGTGTTCCTCTTCCCTCAATAGGGCCCTACACCAAAGAACAAAAAAAGGGCTCCCGTAATCTTTGGAGTTGTCATAGCCCTTTACTCTCTGTATGCCAAGATCTCTTATAGTAGTTGCTAGTGTTTTAGTCACCCCTAAGGCCTGCTCTTGGCTTGCTGTAACCTATGCATAATGTACTCCATTGTCACCTCAGTAAGACAGACCTTTCCTGACAACCTCTAAATTGTCTTTGAAAAGAAAGTTGTTTCATCTCTTCCTTTTGTTGCTTTAGCCTTTCTAGAATTTTCTTTGAGTTGTTATTTTGAAATTTTTTGAAGGGAATTTGGGACAGCTCAGACAAGTATCCTTTGCCATCCTGGCTCCATCCTCTCTGAACAAGGACCATAGACCAGAGCTCAGAAATCATCAACATGTCTGTCATTGGTCCCAGAGAGGGTAAATATTATTGTCTTCATCATCATTCTTATTTGAGAACAATAACAGTGAAAGGGGAATAATAATTGCAGGAGCAAACAATGTTTTGACAAAATTTTGCCTAGCACAAGTGCTAGCAATTCCACCTTCTTCACTTCAGCACCAAAGCTAGAGCAAAGAAAAGCTATAATATTAAACATGATTTGGCTGAGATGAATAAGAAAGCATCTGCATAAACTCTGACCTTTTTAGGATTTCTAAAGGTGAAAAAAGCTGTTTAGTTTTGAGGAGAGCAATGGTAAATATTAATTTGAAATTATTTTAACGTTGGCTTCCTTAGTTGATTGTGATATCTATCAGTCATAAACCCTCAAAGAACAAATATAAGGATGCAAAAAGTATATTTCAGTGGGGGCATTTAATCAACATTAGCAAAATTAAAAAATCTTTTGAAGGGGTCTTTACCTAGAGGTTAAGTGAATAAGAGCTACAGTCTAGGTACCTTTTCAATGTTAAAGCTGATTACTGCCTTTTATTGATGGGCAAAAGAAATGGGTAAATCAAAAAATAACATGTATACGCTTTCAAATGTAGGTCATTGACATAAGTATTGCTAGCACTTTACTGAAATAAATACAAAATATTTACAAGACATGAAGTTGGATCATTAATAGCCTGGCTGTTCTGCATGTTAGTGACCCATATTTGAAAGCCCAAGAATTTATTTATTATTAATTCCGCTAGCCAATGTGTCTGCAAAGTGAAATTTGCTAACAGCTACATTTTATTCTTTTTTCTATTATTCACCATGTATATAAAACTACAACTAATTATATAAATTGGGATTGGATGGACATTTGTTCCACAAGTCAAGGAAATGAATGCAATGGCCATTATAAACAACATAACTTCTAAAAACTTTTTTTAAAATCAAAAGTGTTAAGAGATAAATGATGGCCTCATTCCAAAGCACACATTTCCTCTTCCCAACACCATGACAAGTGTTGATATCACTAAAATGATACTGAAAATGAATTCAAAGTAACATCAATTTTTTTAAATGTTGAAGAAAGTAAGATGATGGATAAAGTCACAAAAATCTTTTAAATCTTTCTGTCCCTCTAAAACCTAAAGTGCTTTTTTTCTGAATTGTAACGATGTTGTTGTTGTTATTCAATCATTAATCATATTTGATTCTTTGTGACCCTATGGACCGTACTGTCCTTGAGATTTTTTTTTGTTGTTGTTAAAGATACTAGAATGGTTTGTCATTTCTTTTTCCGGTGGATTAAGGCAAAGGTTAAACGATTTGCCCCGGGTCACAACAGATAGTAAGTGTCTGAGACCAGATTGAATTGTTGCAATACCTTCTAATAATAATATGAGAATAATAATGATGATGATGATGATACCCTGCTAGAAAACCAACCCATCCCTTTGAATGAAAAAAAAAGAAATAATAAAATAATAAATCTTTCCTCCAAATTCTCACTCTTGTTCATCTAATTTTTCCTCACTCTTTCACCAAAGAGAAATCAAAATAATTATTTCTAGCCCATGCACTTTTAAAGAAAGTTGGTGGAATTCTCTGAAGCAATGATCTCCAATTGTAAGATGATTTCCCAAACAGTCTGAGAAAGCTGGATGAATTAAGCCCTGGCATTTCCTATCCTTTTTGCTAATCACATCAAGCTCCCTAATTTCCAACTGTAAAATCAAATGTCTTACTGTCTTTCTACTTGCTGAGGCTTCACAAATAGCCCCTCATATTAAAGATTCAGTGGCTGTGCTTTCAATGAAACGGCTTCACTGGCAGGTGCCTGCTGGTTTTTAGGTTTTAAACGGTACCATTACTATCATTTATAAGGATAACATCACAATTAAGAATGTATGAATAATTTAAAATTGAGTAGCATTCAGTTTCACAGTCTGCCTGCCATGGAGGTTTGAAAGTGCAAGGTCTTTATTTTATTACAAAACACTGGCTGTCTGAGTAAAGAGGAGATGAAAAGTTACTAATTTCAGGCTTTAGTTCAAACCCTTTAATCTTACAAATAAGTGCCTTCAGTGAGGACTTTGTTATCTCCTAAAGCCTAGCCAGAATTGTTCATCTTCTTTGTCTCATCCCAAGGTTCTTACCTTATCCGAGGTGAGCCAAATGAGACAAAGGGGAATCCACCAGAGGAAGTGATTATTTAATAGAGCTTTCCTTTTTAAATCCTAACTTGTGCTGTTGGCAAATATTATGAAACACGATCATTTCATTGCCATAAATAATGTTATATAATTAAAATTCCATTCCGCAGTTGAGAACAGTGTGATAAACTGTTTGCGAATTGGTAATTCTATTTATTAAAAACAGAGGCATTAATTTTGACACATTGAATTATAACCCAGACAAACAGATCTTGTGTTTTAATTAAATGCTTCTATTTGATGTGTTGTTGTATTTTTTTTTAAACACCAGGATTTAATACCAAATACTATGTTTCATGTGGTAGAGAGCAGAGTACTGTTTCAGCAAGGACCAGTCCAGGGATGTATGCAGATTGTCCTTATTAGTTTTCAAAAGCAAAACATCTAGAAAACATTCCCCCTTTGTGTCAAACCTGACCCTTTTCACAGGGCTCTGCCATAACCTCTCTCTCACCTGCTCTCTTTTCGTCCTAATATCCCAGCAAGGCTTCCAGTCTATTGCTGCACTACTTACTTTCTGATGAGGAAGCAGGGCTGAATATTAAAAAAATAACAACCATACTGCTCTGAGCTTTCTTTCACATTAAGCTACATTTAATATTCATTTCACATTTTTTTCTATTAATTAAAAGTAAACCGTGTATTGTATGGTACATTATCCCTCTAACAGCCCCATGTGGAGATCATGAAGTGGAAGACTAATGGTGTAGACTTTAGCATTTAGTTTTAACCAGAATAATTTACATATCTGTGAGAAGAGTCCAAGGCATGTGTAAATAAGCAGAACTCCGAGATATCAAGACCCTTGCTTAGTTTACTATGGACTGCCGGGGTATGGGCTGTGTATTTATTCCATCAGTCAGCTAATTTAATGAGACTTTATATAGCATCCATTTCTGCAGAAGAGACAAAAGTTATTATTAAGGAGAGGCATGTGGCAGTAAGAAAAATGTGTTTGTTTGCTTTTTTTATTCTATTACCCCAAGTAGCAAAGGTGATCCCATTCACTGTTCATTAAAGTTTACCTTTATAATTTATCAAAGGAGACCCATATCAACAGTTTTATGCTGAGATTTCAAAATTGGAAACATTAAAATTTGATACAGAATGCCAGATTTGGGGATGCTTTTTATTAGAAAAATAGCTCAACGGCTTGGCTTTAATCTATAGATATTATTAATGCCCGACTCTATTAAAGAGCAGTAGAAAGTACATTAAAGAAAAGTCATCAACTCTGCAATGGCATTTTAACTTCAAATGACTGGAATTTTTAACCAATTCTAAGGAAGAAAAAAAAGGTTGGGAAAGAAATATTTTTTAAAATATAAAAAATATTTTCCAATGAATTCATATGAACATTTCCATTTTCTTCATTTATAGAACTGGGCAAATATATTAAAAATTATTCTAAAGTATTTGTGTAACTTTACTCAGATGAAATGTATTTTATTTAAATAGAATCAGGACTTTGTCACCTAAATGGACTTGTGTAACCATATTTTAATTTTGTTTTTATGAACAAATTGCCAATGTTTGGCAAGTTCTCAAGGTTTTGAAAACACACAAAAGATGGGTCTCCATAATGCCAAATATCCAGGGGGAAAGAGGATTTAAAAAAACATAGTCACTAATTAGAATTCTTCCAAAATATATCTTGGGCCTTATTCATGTAGTAACACAAAGTCAATTAATAATCAAGATAAATATACAGATATGTTTCCAAAGACAATTTTGTCTTCGAATGCCTTAATAATTGAAAAAAAAAGTGATTTATTTGACTTAAACAATCCATATAATTGTCTTATGAATCCATTTCACTTTGCTGGAGTCACAGTGGATCTCAGAAAATTTAGAGTTGATGGACATGATGCTGTCCTTTTTGGGGGAGAATCTTTTCTAAACCAAACCAACTGCAAGATAACGCAAATTTTCAAACATCGACACTGCATTTTTACATGGCCTCTTCAGTATTCACACTCCCACCAAGGCTGTCAGACCTGCTAAATGGCATAGCCAACTTTCTCTTTAATCTTTTCTTATAATACAATGATATATAAGTCTACAACATTACAGCATTTGACTCCTCAAATATCACCCTAAAAAAATCCTCTAAATACAGAACTCAAATAACAGGTTATAGGACAAATTTGGGCCAGTGCCACAGAAATGCCTCTAACTTTTCATCCCCCTTGCATATCATAGCTACATTTCAAGCTACAACACAATTACTTCTAAAGTTAAATCATTTTTAAGTGTTTTTACCTCTAATTTAGAATACTTTAGCTTCTAAGCCAGATTTACATTATCCGAATCACTGGTTTTAGTTTACATAAAAATAAAACAAATCTGTAAGCTGCATATACTTTTAAATGGTAATAATACATTTTCTCTTTTATTTCCTTTTATAAGGAAAGAAGGATTTTGTACAGCTCCACATCATTTTTATTTCAGAGAATAAATGAAACGATTTATTTTTGAGGACTTCTAGTACTCTGTGGATCAGGCCTGATAGCATAACGGCAAAAGATTTCATAAAAAATGAAATTTCTCATAATGAGAACTGCTGATGGAACTTTTCTGAGATTCTCTAAACAAAGTTAAGTCCATGAACTAGGGTCTAGAGATTTTAACTCTAAGTGGAGAGAGAGAGAGAGAGAGAGAGAGAGAGAGAGAGAGAGAGAGAGAGAGAGAGAGAGAGAGAGAGAGAGAGAGCAACAAGCACTAAAAGAAGGGGAAACCCACTAAAGATAACTGTCAGGCTCTTAGGATTATTTTCATTCCTTTTCTTAACATCATAACAAATGTCCCATACTCTTTTTCAAATGTACGAAGAAAAAAAGGAAGAGATGAAATTGGCTTGTATTTTATATTCAGTTTGATTTTATCATGACCTTAAGTGGTTTCAAGAGTTCCATTATATTTTTTAAATAAGTTTGCTGCTCTTTAGTTCACATTTGCACAATTTTGGTAAAATATTTTGTTTTTAATGGAACAATTTTGTGCATTTTATCTGGCTTGTAATGATATGATATTGTTTAGCACTTCCTCTTCTAACAAAGTGTGGCATGATTTTGGTACTTAATGAGTAAATCAAAAGGCAAAATTACTTGGATTATGAGAAGCAACAAGCAGTAATGCCTCCCCGTGACAAAATCTTCTGGAATTATGCTACCCTTTTATATATAATAAAATCTTTCCTATATTTTTGTAACACAACTCAGAACAGGATCTGGGAAAGCTCAGATTTATATAAAACATCACTGGTTATAAAGTATTTTACATAATGTTCTGTTTGATTCATTTTCTCTCACATTCCCTCTGTTAGTGGATTATGGTATCTCACCCTGAGGATCAGAATAGTTAGAATAAACTAATCCTTTAGCAAGTACAGGACTGAGAAATTCCTTAAGTTTGGAACTGACTTTTCATTACTTTTAATGTATGATTTTTGTTGGTATTATAGAGTTACTTTCCATGTAAAAAAGAGGTACAAAAATATATGGATATGATTTGTTACTCTCTGCTTTAAATTATAAAAACCTATAAGATCTATTTTTTAAAGAAAAAAAAAACCTCTAGACATAACTTTTCCCCACAAGCCTCCTTTATTGTTCAGTTTCATATTCTGAACATTTTTATTATTTAGATAATGCTAGTTTGAGATGATAGTAAGAGGTGCTGGAATATCCTGCCATGTAGTATATTTCCTCCGTATTAATAACAGCCTTCTGAGCATACATAGTCACTTTCAGAGTTTTAAGCAATTAGTTTGCAGATGTCACTAAATAAATGGCATTCATTCCTTAAGCAGGAACCATACCTGTTAACCATCTCAGCCTATTCTAGCTTTAAAGCTGGGCTTGATGTGCACAGCATGCTCAAAAACTGTACTCACAGTTCAAATGAGCTGGATTACAGACCATGACCACTGAGACCCTCACATGACAAAGCCTTTGTGTAATTAATATGCAGGGTAAAATGCTCCCTGGACTGCTGCTAAAGCGATTTAAATCATGCACATAAAAAATGTAATCACAAATTTAGCATGGTGGACCTAGTAGTCACACTGTGCTTGATTGCATAGAAGGTTCCAAGTGTGTTTTAAATGTCCTTTAAGATTGAGATTAGGACTTGTACTTACAAGATGCATATTAATCTAAAACTCAACATTTTTCAGTGTGGGATCACAGTAGGAGAACATTATGGGCAATAGAGGTTCATTCTAATCCCAGTAGGTAATTACACTTTGAAATAATATTCTTTAATTAAATCTTGTTTGCAGTTGATTGATTTAAACACTAAATCTAAAAACCTAAATTTGAGTTTTTATCAATTTTTGATGCTTATTGCACACAACTTGGACTTTAATTGATGTTTCTGAAGTTTTTAAAGCTCTTGTCCACCGTATCCTGGTTGAATTGAGAATAATTACCAGCATCATTCTTTAGCACTCTCAACGGCTTCCACAGGAAGCTCAATAAGTTTGAACATTTTATAAATTTTAATATGTATATAAGACGTATCTAACATATGAGAATTCCCATACTTTACTTGGTGGGGAGAGGATAGGAAGGATTCGTTGGTCATACTGAGCAAATATACAACCCAAATGCCTTTATCAAATTCTACCTATGGGATCTGCTTTCTTCAACACCTACCATTTGTCACATTATAACAAGAAAATCAGACATTAATGCCAAGGGCAGGTATCTGGATTTCTGAGTTCTGAGGCCATTTTCATCAAAAATTCAATATAGCATTAAACAATAGCAACAACAAGAAAAATTCCTTATAGGTGCTCCTAATGAGACATTATTTAACAATGCATGTGAATTGTTTTTTATGATTGCATTCCTCTTCTCACTCTTTGACATCGCTTACAAAAGCAGCTCTTAAAAGACCTATGGTGTACATTTTCAAACAAATTCTTTTTCTTATTCAATAATCTATATGACCCCAACTCTGGGAAATAACTGCTAAAAGTGATACATTTTGCTGTCACCATTGTGAAGGAATGGGATTCTGGTATGTAACATTAATGTCTAATTGAATTTCATTCTTGTAGATTTTGGAATTCTTTCAATTCCTCACTCTCTTGACATAAGTGCTTTTTTTCCTAGAAGAAAGTTGTGAAAAATTTCATGTCGCATGACCTGCAAAAAAAAAAAAAGGAATTCTGAAATATATCCTAATTTAGTGAATATTATTTGTCAACGATGATCAAAGAGCTTTGTAATTTGCTATTAATTTGCAAATTACAATAGAACTATTTAATAGGCATCTATACAACCAACCGATTTTGAGGTATAGACTATTATGCCCCAAAATGCAAAATTAGATATATTGATCTAAAGGTTGTGATTTAAAGGTGTTGTTCATGGCTGTTTCCACAAAAATACACACAAAAACAAGGATCAATTGGTTTGGTTTGAGAGTCAGCTGGGCCATCGCTCGGCATCTTGCACATGTAGCCCAGTAAATTACATTCATGAAGCCATATTTAATAACAGAAAATTCACATTTTACAACAATTGCATTTGTCATTGCTGAAAAACAAACTAGCATGTGGAATGTTTTATTACAATGACTACACTCTTGTGAGAAATGATTAAGTCACTATGAGAGAAAAGTAAGACCAAAAGACCTCATTCACCATAACACAAATATTAATCACACATAAATAATACAGGTGTCTTACAGTAAGCCACATTCCCCTAAAATATAGATTACACATCCTGGGGGCAAACAGTAGCATAACAGACTTGAAATAAATCCCTCAAGCCATGGTGGCCAAAAGAAAATCATTTATATCTTGACAGATTAATGTACTTTTTGGTTATGCATAGCTGATGAAAATATTTACACCAATATCAGTGAGTGGAAGAAAAATTAAATCTGACTAATCGACCTGTTCAAGGTATGATATTTAATTTCAGGGAGAATTTCATAACTATTTCAAATAATAAATATGCTTCTAACAATTCAATTGCATCCATTCATTTGTAATTATTCTTCCACAGCTTAAAAATAAGTCATTT
Source organism: Monodelphis domestica (assembly GCF_027887165.1). Taxonomy (NCBI): domain Eukaryota; kingdom Metazoa; phylum Chordata; class Mammalia; order Didelphimorphia; family Didelphidae; genus Monodelphis; species Monodelphis domestica. The sequence continues at coordinate 160,726,827 of NC_077230.1, forward strand.
CCTCAACTTAAAAGCAAGTTTCCCTGAATACCAGTAGCCCCCATTTTCAGAAAGATGGCTGACAGTCAACAAAGACTTACAGATTGTGGGACAAAAAGACAGTCCAAAAGGTTTGTTTGTTTGTGTGCTATTATAGACATTGGATTTCTATCAGTCAAACGATTTTTATGTTATCTCCTGGAAAACCAACTGTGCCAGATATATGGGGGGTTTAAAAAGAAAGTAGAAGAGGGCCCTCTATTTATGCCATAAGGATTTTACCATCTACGTGGGTAGCTGCAAAGAAACTTCAATTCAACAACCTTAATGTCAGTATAAAGTAATATATCAGGAAGCATGAGTTTCTGGGGGACTAAAAGGTAAGAAAGGGAAGAGTTGCTTTGTCTCTTCATACCCTACAACAAAGAAACAAAGGAAGTTCCATTTAATTTGGTTATTGCCATTGGAAACAAACTTTAAAGGAGGAGTAGGAAGACCATAAAAAGAAAAAGATGGCCAACTGCCCACACTTCCTTCCTTGTAACCTGGAGGACTTTCCAGTGGGACTTCCCCAGACAATTCTTAATTCAGGACCTCCCTCTAAGAGTTCTCCAATCAGTGTCCTCTTTTTTCTCTGTTTCTCCCTCTACTGTGATCTCAAAACTTTGGAGAAAAAAATTTTGTATCCTTTTTATGCTACCATTCTAGGTTACATGGTAAGACCTCTAGTAGCTCAAATGCAGGTATAAACATAGACAGCTAGTCTCAGACCTTGTTTCAAAATCCAACTGGAATACTATCTTCTCTACAAAATCTTCCTGAGTCCTTCTTGCCCACTGACACACTCTCTTATCTAAAAAAAAAACAAATTTCCCATGGCACATTCCTTGGTCTTCTCCTTTGCACTAATTACATCCTTCTGTATCTCATAGTTATTTTCACACAAATGTTTCCTTATGTTAAGAAGGAAGCTTCTTGAGAGCAGAATTCATGTCATATCCATCTTTGCAAGCTTTGTGCCTCCCCTCTTGAATTACACCACATCTAGCTTATACTTGTTCTCTCCCTGTCCTTTAACCTCAATTCTTCTGCTACTACCATTGATATTATAACTCCAGTGGTTGTTCCTTTTCCTCTCCCCATTACTTGAATAGCTTGGATAGTGTCATTATCTGTAAGGAAAAAAGGGTCACTCTGTGCCTATGATGGAGAACTACAAGATAGCTGTGTTAAAGAGAGGATGAGGTTTTCCTGTTCCATGTTCATGCTCTGAACCTTCTTGTTTTCGCCTACTCCCTTCTGTAATTTCCTGAACTCTTCTTCAATACTGCCATTCTTCCCATTTCCCTTTTTTACTTTCATAAACTCTTTTGCTTTCTCATTTCCTCCACTACTTCTAAAACACCCTTTTCTTCTAGGCCTTCCCCCTAAATTGCTTTACACACATTCCTCTCACTGTATAGTAAAGCTCTTCTAACTTCTATATCTGCTTCTCACTATCTTTATTCCTCAGCTCTTCTTCTTTGTCCTTTCTTGACAGGAAAAACAAAATAAACTTATGTTTTGAACAGCTTCTGGTTTATACCTAGCTTGAAAGTCTTGGAAAGAATAATCCTTAGTGGGTTTACCAGATTTTAAAAAATAAATAAATACTTTTCTGCCACCAGGTCTAAAGTGTTTGGAAAATAACATTCTAACAGAATCTCAATTAGACAGGAACTCAAAACTAAGTTTTATTATTATTATGTTCATGAAAAGGTTCAGGGCTCAAAAAAGACCTTGAAACATCAGGAGGATTCTGAAAAAGCTTCTTATTAATAAAATTACATTAGAGTGATATAGAAATAATTCTTTTACATATCACAATCCTTTATATTCTTCTTAGGCCATAAAAGTTAAAGAGAAGTTAGAACCATGATGCCACACTTGCTGCAATGTTATAAAAGTTAAACAAATTTAGTTAAACAGAATTATAATTTTATGTAGCCCCTAAGGAAATAAACTTCATCAAACAAACTCTTTAGGTAAACTAAGGCACATTACAAATTAAATTTAATTTAGAGGAATTATTATTAGACTGAGGGAGATTTGTTTTCCACCAAGGAGTCAGGGATAATTGAGAAGCTTCCTATGCCTGCTTAACTAAGGAATTATGAAAGTTCTTATGTAAAATTTTTATATCTCATGGGTTAGCTTTGTTCAGGAGAGGGTACTATTAAAAGACACTTTTAGTTAAACAAAAATTGCAAGAGGAATGACCTTGAGTTCCAAATAATAGAAGGAAATTAAAAATTCCCCTAATGTAAGAAAAGACATGAAAAATAATTGTAGACTTTGTGGCAGAGTAGGTGCCTAGGAGCTCAACTAAAATGGAACCATGAATGGCTAAACAAAATATAGTATATTAATATAGTGGAAGATTGTTGTGTCATAGGAAATGATGAAAGGATTGGTTTCAGAGGAAGGGAAGAACTGTAAGGACTGAAATAGAAGTGAAATAAAGAGATCCAAAATAATACTAATGATAAAATGAGCAAGTTTGAAAGAAAAGAATTCTGATCACATTGATGGACCAATTTCAAGAGAGTTTTAGTGACCATATCTGTGATGAGTTTGTCTAGTTAAAGAAAGTAAAAGTAGGTATTTCCTTCTATTCTGAATTACGTTTCTGTTTACAGAGCAACAAATATTATGACCTCAAGGAAGTACATTCCTTGACCTCCACTTTTTACAAAAGGGATATCAAACTCTGGATGGGAGTAGCATACCTCTTCCAAAACTTCTGAGTGCTGCCAGAACCAGATAATAACGTAAATGAGAAATGTTTCACAAAATCAATTCAATTTAGGACAATAGAAATAATGCTAATTAGTGTTTTTCTTAGTCAATATGTGGCCAGAAGGGATCTGTGTCTATTTGAGTTTGATCTCACTGCTTCATACTCCCACATTTTCCTATAAAGAAGAAAGGAAAATCCATTTTCTGACTGCCATCACCCAACTGCCAACCACTCTCCTACCATTCATGTTCAGTAAAACATGAACGAAGACAGTTTTATTCTGTTGGATTTCTAGTGTAAACTCCCAAATTCAACCTGGACACTTACTCCAATCTTCCTGACTGGAATCAGCCTATATTTTACTTAATTCTTTGGACACTGATTATGGCCTATTTATTGTGAAACCACTTGCTTTCCATTAAGTCTGACATTTTTTATTTCTTAAAAACTTTGAACTTTTTGCCTGATACCCAAGACCACTTCAACCAACATATCACTCCATAGTTTTCAGCATTATTTTATATTCCTCCTCTCTAAATTCTCTATTCTGCACCTGAGCTAGATGACCCCATGTCTTCCCAGATATACCCTATACTTCTTTCTTGTTTGGGTCTGGACAATCTGTTCTTTCTACTTAGAAGAGACAACTTCTTCATCTATTGGATTCTTATCCATTGTTCAAAGTAAAACTTCAATGCCACCCCCTTCTAGAAATTTTCTCTGACCCTCAAAATGCAGCAACCTTCCCCTCAGACGTCTCATGCTTTGTTGTATGATCTAGATCTTCTAGCGGGCACATGAAGGTCAAAAGAAGTGGTCTGAGAACATGCTCACAGTCTCTGAAAAACTTTAGTATTGATTGTGAGACATGGGAGACTCAAGCCAGGACTGCCTGGCATGCTGTGCCCATATCAAAAAAGGCACTGTGCTCCATGAACAAAACAGAATTATAGATGCACCAATGACACATGACATGCCCAAGTCTAAAGATATCTCCTTCCCAAATGTTTAAATGGACTATTTATGCCTGACCTGTGTTATAGCCTCCCAAGCTCATAATGGTCTGCTCAGTCACTGTCAAGCATACCATACCTTGACCCCAGTATCATGATGGCATTGGTCCTCTCCCAGTATAAAGAACAAACAACAATAATGTAGCTATAAGTCAGGGGTCCCCAAACTTTTTACACAGGGGGCCAGTTCACTGTCCCTCAGACCATTAGAGGGCTGGACCCTAAAAAAATAAATAAATAAAACACACCATGAACAAATCTGTATAGCACTGTCTGGGATAGCGGAGGCTGCAGTGCTGATTGTGATGGGCCTGTCACACCCTGCACAGGCCCATCGCTGCCACCACTATACCGGGCAGCAGTATACACAGTGCAGAATCCCCTCCCCCAGATCACCACTCACCATGCTGACATCTTCCATTGTGCAGCCACATAATCCTTTGCATGGCACCTCGTTCTCATTCAGTTACTCTCAGAACAAGGCTCCACGCAAAGGATTATGTCACCGGAAGTAGTCCTGTATGTGAGCAATGCCATGCTTTGGAGCACTGCCACACACAGTGCTCCTCTCACTGACCACCAATGAAAGAGGTGCCCCTTCCGGAAGTGTGGTGGGGGCTTGATAAATGGATTCAGGGGGCCACATGTGGCCCATGGGCCATAGTTTGGGGACCCCTGCTATATGTACTTCTTTTATTTTTTAAGGACTATGTGTTAAACACACACACACACACAACTTTGTGGCTCCCAGAGTATTTAAGCACGTATTATATGCTCAATACAATGTCTGTTGAATTGAATTAATTTCTTCTGAAATCAGTGGATAACAGATAGAGCACTGGAACTCGAATCAGGGAGACATGAATTCAAATCCAGCCTCAGACATCTACTAGCTGTGTGACCCTGGGCGAGTTATTTAACCTCTGCATGCTTCAGTTTTTTCTGGGGATAGTTGATAATGGATAGAGGGCTAGAGCAGGAGTCAGGAAATCCCGAGTCCAAATTTAGCCACAGAAGTTTGCTTGCTATGTGACCTGGAGCAAGGCCCTTCACCTCTACCTATTTCACTTTCCTGATCTATAAAATAGGAAGAAAAATAGCATCTGTTTCTCTAGCTTGTTATGATGATCAAATTAGATAATACATGAAAAGAGATTTAGCAAACCTTAAAGCACAATATAAATGCTATCATCATCATGAACCCTGACATCTATACCCTTCTTCACTAGAAAATTTTTCCTCAAACAATGCCCTATACTTCAAAGATCAAGTTCAATTATGCCAATAGTTCTGGATTATCCTAGCTGAGCTCACCTTGGGAGCAAAGAATGCTTGGTATGTAGCAGAGAGTCTTCCACAGAGTCTACTCAGTAACCACACTCACAGAGCAAAAGGGCTATTTGGACTTTGCTATTTATTCTTCTATTTATATAAGTCAGACCCAATCTTATGTGTAGATTGCTAAGTGGCCATGTCTAGAGTATGATTCTAGAGACAAGGGTGATCAAATTAATCTCTGCTCATCTCCCAGCTGGTATCTAAATTTTTAACTACAGGGGGCAGCTGGGTAGCTCAGTGGATTGAGAGCCAGGCCTAGAGACGGGAGGTCCCAGGTTCAAATCTGGCCTCAGACACCTCCCAGCTGTGTGACCCTGGGGAAGTCACTTAACCCCCATTGCCTAGCCCTTACCACTCTTCTGCCTTGGAACCAACACAGTATTGGTTCCAAGATAGAAGGTAAGGGTTTAAAAAAAATGAAAAAATAAAATTTTAACCACAGAGCTTCAGTGCTTTATCTTAAGGATTTGAACCTCTGGAATTTCAGGTATTATTCTCATCCTCTAAGTGATAATAATATCTTATCAATCTTTATTATATCATTATGAATATAAAAGATAAAGGCTTTCTTCAATATTAAAGAGAGGGTAGAGCAGGGAGGAATAAAGAATAATATCATACCCACTATGTGCCAGGCACCATGCTAAACACAAGAGTGTGGATGACTCAACACTCACTATAAAAGCAAGGGTGCCTCTAAGGATAGAGCAAGAAATAATAAATATTGCAAATTTAAGCATTTAGTCTAGGGCTTTCCCAACCCATTGGCAACAATATCACTCTAGGAATTCTGCTGTACTATCCTACTCCAATAGAATATTGCTTTGTTTTCCTTTGAAGTGAAAGAATATCACTGTATATCAATTTCTAGAGCAAGAAAAATATTTTAAAGGAAAAAAAGTAAAACTATTTTGTTCCAAAATGTATATTTTGTTTTATATTTGTTTTTCAATTAAACTATTTTTCCTAGCTACAAGGTAGTATTAGAAAGAGTTATATTATTGTAGAGAGATAAGAATAATTTCAAAAAGTCATGAAAACAATATTGTTTATTAAGTGTTTACTGTTAAGTCCTGGGAATACAAAGAATGGCAAAAACACAGCATTTGTCCTCAAGGAGTTCATGGTCTAGTAGGCATGAAAACAAGCAAACATCTATGTACGAACAATATAAAGACAGGATAAACTGGAGAAAAAGGGAATTAAGATTAAAAAGATACCAACAAAATAGATACAGTGCAATGGAAGGTGATCTCAGAAGAAAGAAACAAGGAATGAAGACCAGAAAAAGGTCTCTTATGGAAGTTGACACTTGAATTTATTTTTGAAGGAAGTCAGAAAGTAAAAATGAGGGAGGAGAACATTCAAGTAAATGTGTGTATGTCTGTGTGCACACACACACATATATATATATATATATGAGAGAGAGAAGTAAAGAGAAAAAGAGAGAGAGAGAGTTGGTGCAAATTTAACGCCAGTTGGCATTCTGCCCAGTCTTCTACTCAGTACAGGTAGTCACATCTTCCACCATTCCTATAACTCCTCACACCTCTGCTTTCCACATTTAACTCAGACATAGAAATCAAATCAATAGTATTATTTATAGAAGTGGCAAGTCAAATAACTGATTTATGGATGAGTTCACCATCCGTGAAACTCCCTGCACCAAGGCTCCCTCCCCATATGAGTTGTCACTTAATAATAGAATGTAGGCCCCTTGAAGGCAGGGACAACATTCCAATGCTAGCACAGTACCTGGCATATGAAAAGTATTTAATATATGCTTTTCAATCTATTAGTAATTAAGTCCTGGAGAGTTGCTTGCAATATATAGAAGTGATTTGACATAGGTCATATAGCCAATCAGTCAATAAAATTAGCATTTATTAAAGATCTCTTGTGTGTCAGGTCCTCCATAAATTCTGGAGATCATAAACAAAGACAAAAAAAATCTTTCTCTCAAGAGTCATAGTCAAGAGCATGCAAACAACTGTATACAAACAAAACATAAAATGACTATGAAAAATCAGAGATAATCAAAGAAGGAAAGCACTAGCTTTAAGTAGTATTAGAAAAGACTTCTTGCACAAAGAGAGATTTTAGCTGAGATGTGAAAGAAGCCAGGAAATTCAAGAGATGTAGATGAGGGAGAAAAGAATTCTAGGAAAGATATTCAGTGAAATGCCCATTTGGAAGTTGGAGACTTGTCCAAGGAGAAGCAAGGAGGCCAGGGTCAATGGGTCACAAAAGACATAGAGGATTAAAGGAAGGAGTAATACATAAGACGACTGAAAATGAAGAAGGGGCTAGGACTTTGAACTCCAGAAAGAGTATTTTATATTTTATTTTAGTGGTGATAGAGAGCCTATGGAGTTTAGTTATTGTCAGAGAACATATTAAGTCACTGGATTGCCTACTTTGAATGCCAGTACTAGCTCATATTCCTTTTTAGTTTCAGAAGTATTTTTAATATACCAAAGCAAAATTAGACATTTTTAGAGGTGAGAATCAATTGAGAGAACCTTTGTTTAGACTACCACACCCTTTATGTAAACTTTACCTATTATAACCTCTATTATAAAACACCCAAATCCAAATAGCCCCATATGTTCAGGTTCCAAATCCTTATAATTCTTAATCCATGAAAAAGTTTCAAATCATATCATTTTAAGTCATTAAATAAAGACCACGTAAGGCTCTTTTCAGCATAATAATGAAATGGTTAATCTTCAACACTGGCAATAGCACAATTTTTAGCTATGTGCAATAGAGAAAAAATGAGAGGTGCAATGTGGGCAAGGCTGAGGTGCAGCTGATATCAAGCACTTCACAGGTCTTGTGTAGCCTACTATTGTAGAAAGCTCCCTTTGCATTTGTTGCATATGTTCATTGTTTGCATTTAAAATCAAATTCTGTATTACAATTATGCCCCCAAATCATATTTCAAGTCCTTTGGGCTCTAAGCCCAAGCATTCAACGTCAGTGATACAGCACAGTGAGAAAATAAAAGTGTTTGATAAACTTCTGTGCCAGAATGTTTGGAGATGGTGTCAGTCTGATGATTCATTAAATCTGCAAAAAGGAGGAAATTACTTATGATACTGTCAATTTTATGTGTTACAAAAAGTTAATATTGTTTGAAATCAGTTTTTTAAATCAATATGTTAGCACAAAAGGTCACAGAATTCTAGGAAATTACTAGTGAGAAAAAATGTTTTACATGTTACCAATTTTATTTTGTTTAGTGTATTTTATGAGCTATTTCATAGTTATTGTTTTAGGAAAAGTGTATATTATCAGAATTAATGTTTTGTTCCATAATAATTATTTATAAAATTATATTTTCAGCAATCTCTAGGGTAAGATTACAGTTTTTGTTGGTTGCCAAAACCTAACCTCCTCTTTTCCATTGGTTCAATGTTTCAGCATTTGTGTTTTCTACTTTTGAGCCATTTTCTAGGACTGTTGGCCCCAGGAAAGTTGAAGATTAACTCTAATAATAATTACTAGCATTAGTATAGTGTTTTAAAGATTTCAAAGCACTTTGCAAATGTTATATCATTTTTATATTCACAAAAATCCTGGGAAATAGATGCTATCATTATCCTTTTTAGACAGATGAGGAAACTGAGACAGAGAGGATGAACTAATTACCCAAAGTCACATAAGTCAGCAAAGAAGTTAAGACAAGATGTGCATATCTGAAAATCATCAGCACAGAGATAATAATTAAATCCATGGAAACTGATGAGATCACCACATAGATAATAAACAGCTGGAGCCAAATTTGAATTCAGGATTCCCTAAATCCATGTCCAGTATTCTATATAATTTGTTCATCCCAATAAGGAGACACAAATATTCCCTTTAAAATTTGTGTGAAGTATTAAAAAGATGTTTGCTTGTTTTGTACTGAATTGAACATCAAAACCTTTTGAATCTCTGACTATAGTGTACAGTATTACATTGAATTTCACAAATCAGTATAAACATCAAAACATCTAAATAATTCTGAAAAGTTCATAAATAATTTTATTGATAAAGTAAAATGATTTTTGTGGACAAGAAGACCCAAAGAAAGTCTTTCTGACAATGAGAAGTCAATAAACACTTATTGTCTACTGTGTGTTAAACATTGGGGTTACAAAAAGAGAAAGGAGGAAACAAGATCTCTCTCTCTCTCTCTCTCTCTCTCTCTCTCTCTCTCTCTCTCTCTCTCTCTCTCTCTCTCTCTCTGTGAGTGAGTTTGGGAGAGGTTTCCAAAAAAGGATTTTAATTGGAACTTGAAGGATGCCAGAAAAGCCAGTAGTTAAAGATAAGAAAGAGTATTCTATACATAAAGGGTAATCAGTGAAAATATTCAGTCAGGAGATAAAGTGTTTTATTTGTGACACAGCAAAAAAACCAGTGTCACTAGATTGAAGAATACCTGTTGGAGTGTCAGATATAAGAAGACTGAAAAGGTAGGAGGAGGTTAGGTTATGAAGGACTTTGAGTTCCCAAAAGAGGTAATGGGAAGCCACTCAAATTGTTTGTTTTGTTTTGTTTTTAAGTGGTAGATGACATGGCCAAAATAGCACTTTGGGAAATTACTCTGGTGGCTGAATGAAGGATAGATTGGAGTGGGGAGAAACTTGAAACTGACCTACCTACCTGTAGCTATTACAATCATTTAAGCATAAGGTGATGAGGTGTTGCATCAAAGCGGTGGCAATGTCAAAAGAGAGAAAGGGATGCTTTAAAAAAATGTTACAAAAGTGAAATTGATAAACTTTGGCAACAGATTAGATATAGGAATGAAAGATCCTAGGTTGTGACCCTGAGGAACCAGAAGAATATTATTATCTTCTACAGTCATAGGGAGGATAAGAGGCAGGGAAAATTTAGGTGGAAATATAATGAGGTCAATTTTGGTCATATTATGTTTAGAGTATCCATTGGACATCTATTTTGGGATTTCTGAAAGACAGTTGGGGTTGTAATATTATAGGTCAGCAAAGAGGTTAAGATGAGACATACAGATTTGAAAATTATCAGCATAGAGAGTAATTAAACCACAGAAAGTGATGAGATCAGCAAATGAAGTGATATCTTCTGTCATCACAAATTCTCTGTTCACTTAGGAAGAGAGGTCTCTTGAATAGGGTTTAGGATAAAGAACAATCTATTTTTCTAATATTTTCTTATATTTCACTGGAACCATTTTTATTTCACCCGTGATTTTCCTAGTCACTGATTTTCAATGATTAGTGAGGTCTTCATTGGTTAGCCAATGGTGATCTGATGAAAGCCTATCTAATATTTGTTTTCAACTGCTTGGCCATTCTCACCATTGGTGTGCCACTCAATCTTAATCACAGCTGGTTGATCTTGACTGGCGGCAGTATATTCTAATGGTAGGAAGCAAGGATGAGTGCATACTGTATTCATTTGCATAATTTCCCATCTTCTACAACATTTTCATTCCAAAATGAAGAGAAATAAGGGTCATTATATGTGAACATCTGGATTCTGATAAGATGACATGATGTCAACTTGTGAACAGGAATCTTGTTAAGAACAGCCTAAGTCTAGCTGATAGACAAGAAGAGGGAAATAATTTGCTAGTTTGATTTGATCTTTGGAATTTCTTTTCCTTTCAAGATTCAGTTTTAGGATGGGAGAATCTTTGTCCCATGAGAAGAGGACTAGGCAGATAAGGGAAAGCCCCAGAAGATCCTGTTAATATCTCTTTTTGAGGTTGAGACTAAGGGGTGATCCCAAGAGCCCTGTGTTCTCAAAGAAAGTAGTTGAGCTAGATCAAGACCAGAAGCAGTAGAGCAAGAGGATATTGGATAAAGCAGAGCAATTAGTAATGAGTAGCTCCATATCACACCTCTCCCCTTCTCCACAGCCAATGATTACCCTTACTTATCTGCTAAGAGATCAGGGTAAACCCAAAGGGAGCTCCATACAAAGATGTCTTTGCTGACAATGCAGATCCTCTTATAAGTAGAAAGAAACATTTATGTTAGTTACAATTACACAAGTCTATATTTCCTTCCAAATTGTACATGGGGGTTAGGAGGAGAAGGGACACTTAGAAAAGAAACTATACAAATATACAAATAAATAGTGTAATGGAGGTGAACAGCAGGCAGTATATCAGTGTGAATTCCATATCTAGATAAAATATCTCTCTACAGATAAATCTTAAATACTCACCAAGTGGAAAATCTACATTGACCCAATTCACTTTACCAATTCTTTTCCTGCCTTTTCATCATGAGGTTCATAATCTCTTTTGGTGCCCCATGTCACTTGACTAAATGAGCACAAGCATTGTGGCCAAGTTCATTTACTTTTATTGTATATGTTTCCTCATCTATAAAATGTTAGGATTGGATTAGATAACCTTGAATTCTAAATCTGTTTTGCAATATGATCTGCCCTGCCATCCAATTTCCCAAGTCCCAGAATGATTTTTTTTAGCTTGGTGCCTATAAGAGATTAAATTAATCTACTCATCAGATACTCTACAATAGACTTACCATGTGCCTTGTAGCTAAAGACTTCTAAAGTTAGCAAGGGGGCGACCAGTGTAGAGGCTTCCTAGGTATTACAGTCAGAAGGCTGTCATATATGAAATTGTGCTTTTGAACACGTACGATGGTTTGCTACATGTTTCTCCCTAGTCCGGTGCCATCTGCATGTCCTAAGAGACACTTACTACTCTCTACTCTCAAGTTCTCATGAAGTAAACTGTGGCCCAGCAGGTACCATGGAAAAGCTTGAGCTCCTTAAATTCATAGCGTGTTCAATGTTCAAGAAGTTAATTAAAAAATGCTCTCCAGATTTACACATTCTCTCAGAGTAGATCAAAAGAGGGTTTGGAAATACAAGCCTAAAGTAAATAAGACCAACTGCTGATTTTTCAATTAGGTTATGTTTCAGGGATACAAAATTGCATTTTCCTTTCCTATGCTTGTCCCTTGCACTTTTTAAACGCAGAGCAACCCATTATTAAGCTATTAATCACCTCTTCCAATTAATTGCTCTAAAATGACCCAGGCTTTAGTGGTAGTGTTGCAATTGAAAAGCTCACTGATATTTGGCAAGGTAAAGTTGCAGGCAGTAGTAATTTGAGACAGTCAAGCTATTAGCTGCTGTTTAGAATCTCAATTACTCTAAAGATGGATAATTACAAATAAAACAAACTTGGGTGCCTGCATTAGTAACTCCATTTCCCCCCTGCTTTATGAAATTTATAAGTGATTTTTCAGCTACTAGATATAATTTCGACATGAAAAAAATTGACCTTAACAGTATGAAGTATGGCTACATGTAAAAACTGTGTTTTCATCGAAGAGAATAAATGCATTTCCTGAACTCTGGCTGTTAAAGTTAATTGATTTATTGGCTCTCTATATAGTGTACCATTGTCTTTATACTCTAGGGACAAGGAAACCCTTCAGGAAAGGACTAAATTCTACCATCCTATCATGACAACTGAATAATTTTTTTAACTCATATGTAGCCTTTTTTTTGAGGGGGAGAACCTCACATGAATTGGTTGTAATGAACAGAATGTAACATCTAGCAGTTTATTAAATGTTCACTTTTGCTGCTTGAGAAATTAATTTATTTGTGTGGGGGTTCTCTTCTTTGTAATGAAATTTCTTTCATAGTAAAATATTTACTCAAGCAAATATAAAGTAATTGTCAAAATATAGAAATCTGAAAAAAGATTTTAAGGTTTGTTTCTATTGTTCTAAAACATAGTAATGAGACAAATGAAAAAAAAAAAAGAACTCCTCCCACATACACATACACATTGGCTGGTTATCCACTTATAAGTTTAAAACTCATGCAATAACCAAATATTTGTTGCTATCTTTCTCGTCTACCTATGCGTTGCCATGCAAACGATCATACATGAGATCAAAGAGGTTGCTCAGCTGCTGCCGATCATAGAACTACATACACAATCATCTCAAGTAAAAGCGACAATAAAGGAAAATGTGCAAAATTCAAATAGATGAATATTTCCATTTCAATTTTCCATTAATATGAAGTGTAGTCAATGAAGGGGATGAATCCTTTTGGGAGAAACAGATAGTACCACAGGCAAAGCCAGGAAAAACTTTATCTATAAATATGAGGGGGTTAGACTTGATGAATACAAAAGGACAGCATGGTCCAGCAGATCGAATGCCAGTCTTGGAGTCATTTACAAGAAGGTTTAAATCCTAACTCTAATACAAATTAGCTGCATGTGACCCAGTAAAATTCCTGTAACATTCCAGTCTTTACTTGACTCTCAAAACTTCTTTGAGAAAGATCTTGACATCTTGCAGTGGAAGGATTTTATACAATAGGAGTTCCACTGTTCTAGGAAACCAGGGATGAGACTATTCCCAGCAAGTCAAAAAGTCTTTCTGAGTCTATATAGGGCGCCTTGCTCTATAATAAATACTTAGATTATTTATTGAAGAATAAACAAACTGGCTTTCAAAAAACTTGTCTTCTAAAAGAGACTTAATGGTCTAATATATAATCTAGTTCAACAATCTGAAAAATTTGCATCACAGAATGGTGAAAATGTTGAATTTGAAGAAGCACTAGATTTGGAACATTAGTTCTATTACTATGGGACTCTGAGCAAGTCAGTCATCTAAGATCTTTAATTCAATTTATTTTTTTCTATAAGATTTGGAAGTGAGATTGGAAAACATCTAAGGTTTTAAGAGATTTTTGCCAATCTAGATGTGTAATTTCATCACATAATCTCTAAGAGGATACAAAAGGGCAAGGATTTGTCTGGAGAGTGGTAGTTTGTGCACCAAAAAGCTAGCACATACTATGTCCATCATCCCAGGCAATCCCATCTTTCAGTATTCTAGGTCAACATCCTATATATCAGTCATACTCATTTGACAATTGTGTGAACATAGAGAGGAGAAAGATTGGAAGCAGGGAAAATAATTAAAAGACTATTTTAATGGGGGGGGGGGAGGATAGGTGGGAAGGAAAGAGGAGAGAGGAAGAGAGGAGCATGCTAGACATATATTTATATATTTGAGAAATAATATCCATAGATATGATAAGCATCTAGTATATAAACATATTGCTACTTTTCAAAAATATGTCAATGTCAATGCTGTTTTGATGTGTTCTGAAAAATGCAAACTCATTTGAAATTTAAAAAAAATTAAACCCTAGGTCAACTAAACATTGGAAAAAAGACAACCCTAAAAAGCCAGAGTGTTAGCAAAATACATCCCAACATGAATCATGTATTGGCTCTGATTTGGTGCTTATGTCACATTCTTAGGAATTGTTTGCACTTTTTAGAGATGAGAACAAAGACAGAAGTCTGGACTAGAGCTGGCCCTATCTATCAATAAACCAAAATGAGGGAGAGGGCATAGCTGGATGTACTGATCACTCCTTGTTCAAAGGAAAAGAAGAGCCTCTGAAAAGACCGAGCTTTCTTTCTAACCCTCAATCATTGGGAATGAATTGAATTTTGAGTGGGTCTGTTTCCTCCTTTAGGTAAAAATATACCTCCATGAAATCTTACTTGCCTGTATTCATCAAGGAAATATGGAAGTATTAATAACAGTTCTTTGCCCAAACCCACCTTTGGGGCATCATGGCCACCAGTGTTGCTCTCAAAAGTTCTCTGCCTTTCTAGGCTCTAAGCCTTGTTCTCCTGGACCAGTGGCCCCTACCTGTTACAGCTAAGGAGGCAAGAGGAAGAGGGAAGGTTAGCAATGGGGTACAGTCAGTGCAAAGTCATGGAGATTAAGAACATTAAAAGGAGAGGTTAGCTGGTTCATAATACAATTTTAGTCTAGAGGATTCATATTAATCTCTAAGAACATGCCTTATCCAGATACTATACCTTGTAATCAATTTAATTATTTAATTTGCCCATTCTTTATGATATTATCCATCAGTCAATCAGTTAATTGTTTATTATATGCCAGGCCCTGTGCTAAGCATTGGGAATTTAACGTTAAAAAAAAAAACAGTCCCTGCCTTGAAGGCTCATATATTCTAATGAAGGCTACAATATGTAAATAATGAGGTACATTTAAAAAAATACACAAAGCAGATGGAAAGTAATCAGAGAAGGGCATGCACTTGCAGCTATGGGGGACAAGGAAAAGTCTCCTGCAGAAGCTGGGATTTAAACTGAGTTTCAAAGTCAAGAAAATGAAGAGGTGGAAGTGAGGAAACTAAGAATTTCCGGGGGGGGGGGGATAGTTGGATAAAAGGCACTGAGTGAAGAATTGGATCTTTATATGTGAAGAACATTAAGCAGGCCAATATGGCTGGATCATAAAATGAGACGAGGAGAGTCATATATAAGACCAGAAAGAAAGGAAGGGCTCAGTGTATGAAGGGCTTTAAATACCAGACTGAGGAGTTTATATTTGATCCTGGAGATTACGTAATAGGGAGCAACTGGAGGTCATTGAGAAGGGAGGTGACTTGGTCAGATGTACCCTTTAAAACAATTGCCTTGGCAGCTGATTGATTGGAGGATGAATTAAAGTGTGAAGAGACTTGAAGCAGAGAGACTTATAACGTTATTGTAGTCTAGCAGAGATGATCAGAGTCAGAACTAAGGATGTAACTGTGCATGGAGAAAAAGGGACACAGGAGAGATTTTATGAAGGTAGCATCAGGAAGATTTGGCAATGGACTGGATATGTGGGGTGAGTAAAAGTGAGGAGTTAAGGATGACAAAGATGGTAAGCCTGGCTGATCCAGAAGCATATTATCCTGTATGTAAAGCTATTATGTGGCTGTTGTTATTTTGCTACTAAGTGAACATTCTATTCATTAAACTGAGGGGGAGAAGGTTCAAAAGACTTAATTCCTCACCTTAGGGATCCTCTCTTTGGCCCTATTTGGTATGATGCCCCAGTGGCCTGCAGAAAATAAGCATGCATCCCAGGAGGAAAGCATTCCACTCCCCAATCATTTAACTAAACCTCACCAATTCCCAGAAAGATAGATAGGAATAGGTATTAACACTGCCATAATACAAAAGAAGAAATTAGGGCTCGAAAAGATTAAATGTCTTTCTCCTAAATAGATCATGAATCTGTCTAGACTAGAAATTTAGGCTCCTTGTGTCAATCTCCTGCTCAAACCATGTTTATCTGGGTACCAATCCCTTAAAACAGGCTGGCATCCTAAAGGCAAAATTAGAGAAATGAAGGTTTGGGGAAAAAATGGAAGAAGATTCTTTTTAATTTAACATTTTCTAATTTCCCAGGATTTTTTAAGATTGATAAAAGATAATTTGGTAAATCCCATTTCAAGACTTGGAGAGAAATAGCAGGCCTATACACAAAGGGCTATTCCTGCCTCTGTTGCTTCCTCATTTGCTAAAAAGCCCTTTATAAAATCAGATACCCAACTGTGTATTTTCTTCTACCATTAACTCCTTAAACCATGAATATTTAATGCAAACAAAGTTTAAACCCCTGACTCTTTTCACAGTTAGGATCTATAATCCTTTTTTCCAGACTAGGTATTTCGAAATCATGTTAAATCTTTCATCCTTCTTCTGGTCAATTTCAAGGTTTTTACAGAATCAAATAAGACCCTTTAAAAAAAAGTCAGCTTTCTTAAGCTTTTAAACACTTCTACTAGTTTAGCAAAAACGGTCAAAATGAGTTGACTACCTTGTCCATAGTTCACTCATATAAGCAATTCTCATTTTATGAGGTTACTCTAGTAACTACTATCTTATTATTTTAATGCTTGTAATAATTTAAGTAAGAATTGCAACATTCAGGCCATTTTTTATGAACTGTAGCTATCCTAATAACCTTGAACTCACTTTAGTTAAATGGCAGGTTTTCCATTTTAATGGGAAAAAAACACAAAAGACATATTGCCTAATCCTGAAAGCAAAAACAATTTTTAAGAAAGGATGCTTTCCAATAACTAACCCAAAATTAGGCATGACTCCTACAACCCCAAAGTCAATTATTAGAAGAGCATATCCCCCCACCACCGTCAAAGGCACTGAACTCAAAATTCAGTTATTCCTAGAGTTACTTTTCCTCCAATAAGGAATTCTATTCCTCCTCTTCACCCAAGTTATAAATGATAGTAAAGCAGACTTCTTTTTTTTTTCCTTAAAATCTGAAACTGGTGAAAAGGTAAGGAGGAAGAGCAGTTAACCTCTGTTGACCAAAGGTTCACTTGATCTGTTATTTTGTATTCTATAGTCTTCAAAAGAGCAATATAAACAGAATTATTTATGCCCAGCAAAATGTTGCTTAATTACTTATGCACCACTGTTTGCTTGTATTTTAAGCTCTCTCTACCACCCACAGGCAGACGTTAAACAGCTGCTAAAAGCTAGCTTTAGTCTTGCCTGTTTGAAATTAGCATACTTGAGCTTTGAAAAAACTTTGTTGCCAATTTACATATGCATAGAGACTGATATTTAGACTCACCATATGATATGTCCCTCAAGAGCTTTTCTTATTGCCTCCATCCTCAGGTCTCAACCTAGAGACTGTAAATCTAGCAGGTGATTAATTCTATACCCTTGAGAAACTAGCAATTAGCACTTGCAACCAGTAAAAAATTGTCATTTCAAAACCCTGTTTACTATGCCCATGTATTTTCTATGAACTCATAGTTAACTCTAAATAGGTGTACATGGCGATAGATCTGCAGTCATTTCTGTCTCCTTATGTAAAATATAATAATGCTACCAGCTAATCAACCTATTAAATATATATAATTGGCGTTCCTTTTTTTAAAAAATATATATAAATGTATATATAAAAACTAGTGAGAAGTAGCAAGCATGAAAACACTATACATGATGTTTTATGTTACCAAACCTTAATCAGTTCATTTCAACATGATGACTTTGTAGGGTTTACCTGTTCTGTGTCAATTCTTATCTCTGATAGCTGAAATTACCGTACTTCCAGATGTTCTTATGCATTATTGAGGTCTTCTGCAGTAGATGCTGGAAAAGGTAAGATAAGGTTTTATTTCTTTGTAGTAGTCACAACACTGAGATCAAAGACAGTAAAGTGCAGTGCTTAGTATTGAAAACTATGATGAATCTAACATTTATTTTCAAGTAGTAAACCTATCATAAACCTGCTCATCAATCTTCAGTTAACTATTTCCTGTGTAATCCATTGGACGAGCAGTGAAACATTTGGAGAGGCTTAAAATACATATTTGTCCAGCACATGAAAATGGGTGTTAATTCTCAGTGTACATAACACAAGCTTTAACTGGAAAAGGTATTCAGAGAATTAGAATGTGAGGAACAGAATAAAGATAGCAAAGTAGGGAGGAGGGGAAGGAAAATGTACATTGAAACTATTTCAGAGGTTAACTTTGCACTCAACGTTTTAGTTTGGTCAGGTTTAGAGGTTTCCTTACAGAAAACTCATGTCATATGAAAAGGTGATTTCAGATAAAAATCTGCTGCACCTCTAGGGAGGGATGAACGAAAGGAAAAACAGAGTAATTCCATTCTATGAAATCTTTGCAATTCATTGCAAAGGAGAAATTTGGTGAAAATAACAACCATTGATGCTACCTGCAAGGCATTTACTTTAACATCCTGTCTGATATATTTCATTTTTAATTGCAAACAGATTTTTTTTACAATTATAAAAGTAAAAGCAAATGACATCTTAGTCTCTGACGTTAACAATCTTAAACCTCAAAATCTAGAACGAAGGCCTCGGAGGACATGCAGACACACTTTTAAGTTCCGCTCTTAAAACACTAATACAACACGTCCACTCAATCTATTTCATCCACTGACATGAAGTTCGGAACCAGTATAAAAATGATTGCTGATGAAAGTATTCCTTCTCTCCTCCAGTTGCACAGTCATTAGACAGTCTGCTGAAAAAGCCTGCTAGACTTTCTCCTAATTACATCATCAGATCATCATACTGTTAAAAATCAGTTGCAGGGCACTTGTACACAATGAAATCCCTGCTTCTAATTACTATTTTAGTCTCTTTTTCCTTGTGACACGTTGGTGATAGATCATTATTTTTTCAGCAATTTGTTCGCATTTATATGCAATATAATTGGATCTGATTAATTATTATGATTAATGACTGCAGAATTTCCTTGCAAAGCTATTAATACTGGTAGTATCAAATGAAAGACATGGACAAATTAAAGCCAATGGATTCCTGTTGCTCGCACTCGCGATGGCTGGGCAAAAGTAACCCTTTGCTGTGCCTGGCTCTACAGCAGACAGGCTCTGTTTGCAAAAGTGGTCTCCTTGAATGAATAACCAGGGAGTACTGTGTGCAAAATGTTTGCAATTAATTTCGGCATATTTAGTTGTATTATAAATGAGAAACTTGGTGATTCTATCATTAAAATGAGACTTTAATGGTATTGATTTAAAGTAGAGGGGGAATATGTAACATTCAAAAAGGAAAAGGCTATTAGGAAATATTTCTCAATCTCAAAGCAGATTTAGTATTTCTCTTGTTCTCCCCAACAAACATGATAAAGGAGCACTTAGTTAACATATATTAAATGTTAGATAGCAAAATTTCCAAAGGACATATTTATGTAGAGTGTGTTTTGTATTTTAAATTATACTCTGGCTTAGAAATAGGATATTACATGTAAAAAAAGCAAACAACGACTGAGTAGCTTAGGGGATCGACTTTCCTGTTACCTCTGGGACCTGACTTTAAATCTGGCTTTGAGCAAACTGAAGAAAAATCATTTCAATCTAATGGCAGCAGCAAATAAAAAAAAAAATCAGATAGTTCGAGTTCCTTGCAGGTGGCAGCAAGCTTTTTCTTTATGAAGTGTCTAAAATCCTGAGTTGGGAGGGAAGAGCTCTGATTTAGGGGGATGCCTGTCTGTCTGGTTGTAAACTGTAAAACACAAAGATGTTGAGAGTAATTCATTTGCATCTTTCTTATAACAGACTCATGCTTCGAGTCTTTAGCAGGGGCATGAAGTCTCGTGTCTTGCTGAGAAAATGGATTCATTCTGCCTAACTCTGAATCTGTTGTGGTGTCTACGGGAGGGCCAAGGTCTTGTAAAATTTTTAAATATTTTACTGTCCCTAGAGAATGCGAGAGGGGGAAAAACAGAAAAATTTCAATTTGAAAATTTTTAGTTTTTACTAATGCAAACTAATGCAAAAAAAATGCCTTTTCTTTGTGAAATACTGAAGAGATTTCTTTATTTCCTCATTAAGTATTAATTTTAAAAAGGAAAAGAAAGCTCACTAAAAGAAAAGGGTAGCTTGACAAAAGTAGTTATTACTATCATATACAAGCACACATATACAAACACATGCTCACACACATATACACATCCTAATTGGTCTTATTTTATATTTTAATATTAAAAAGAGACCAGAGTTATTTGATTATTGGTGATAAGGAATTCCTCATATTGTTTCATTTGATTTTAGAATTTCTTTATCCATTGTATATTTTTGGTGAAACTGTGTGGGAACATATAAGAATGAAATTTAAACCCTAACTCATGCCAAGATGTTTATAATTGAACCATAAGCCATCCAGTTTCCTAAAATAATGTCCATTTCTAGAATTGACTATAATTTAATGACTTGTGTCAGTTAAACATGTTTTGCTTTATAGCAGAGGAAACAAACAAACAAAAAAGATTAAGGTGAAGATCAATCTCAGATTTATTCCCCTAGATTCTTTTTAATCCGTGAGTTGCATCCTTGTTAATGTTTTAGAAATTATGTCTGACTTTATTCAAGGGGAAAGAGGAGACTGTTTAAAATGGTTAGAATTCTACTCATGAGCTCTGGCTCTTAGTCTGGCATTGATATTTGGACTGGAAGCATGCACCACCTGATGAATAATAGGTTCTTTTCAGATTTGCTAATATGAGAAAAATTATAAATAAAATAGTAAAGAAGTAATTAATAACATCATGAAATCCATATTTGAAACAACATGAAGAAAGTTTTAAGTTATGCTTTCCTGATAAAATACATTGTCAATTAAACAATAATAGAGATAACTGAAAAGGAAGGATAAAGGAAATATTCCAATAGTTCAGAAGTTTACAAAAGATTGATCTACAATATCATTTTATAGAAACCATGTTCTGATTACAGATCTATTCCTATCTTGCTTCAATAATATATAATTGGAGTTAACTGCATCTCATGACAAAATGTGTCCTTCCTTCATCTCATGACAATAACATTTCATAATAATGATAATTTATATAACATTTCTTTCCAAAGGAGTAAACTAATTTTCAAATAACACCACACTAAGCATGTTTATTAATGCAGGCAATGAAGTATATTAACACAATCATTGTGTCTCTATACATGGTCATAAAAGGGTTTCAAGGGAACCTGTATTAATGTTAGGTTAGATTGATCAATGAGGTTCATCTACACAGCAGCATGATCCATATAATGAATATTTTAAGATCTCTATCAATCAGGTCACTATTTTTTATTTTTGCAAAAACCCTTACCTTCCATCTTGAAATCAATACTGTATATTGGTTCTAAGGCAGAAGAGTGGCAAGGGCTAGGCAATGGAGGTTAAGCGACTTGCCCAGGGTGACACAGCTAGGAAGTGGCTGAGGCCAGATTTGAACCCAGGACCTCCCATCTCTAGGCCTGACTCTCAATCCACTGAGCTACCCAACTGCCCCCAATCAGGTCACTATTGAGAAAGACCACAAGAATCCCTTTGATTAGAAGTTACAATCAGAAAAACTTTTATGTCTTTCCTGCTACCAGGAATCTGTCAAATATCCGAGGTCATGGTGATGTGTTGGCCCTTAGAAGTTTGGCAAATATTTCACTGTTCTAGTGCAATTTAATATACACTGCCAGTGAAGGAAAGTCTCATAAATGATCCCTTCCTGGCATGAAGAAGCCTAAATCTTGCTCAGACTACAAGGTCCCTTTCACTTTTTTTCACATCAGTGCAGCCTTCTCTCCATACCAAACCAGATTTTTCTACCATTAAAATTTAGCTGTTCACAGTCATTTCATCTCTCCTAGACAGGATGTATCTTGAGAATAGAGAAATCTTGCCCTAAACTTATTTTGTATTCCCTACAATTCCTAATACACACGTGCTCAGTAAATATTTGTTCATTAATGAATTAATTATGTGACATTATAGAATATCCCTTCAAGATCTAAGCACGTTTCATTCAGTGAAAAAGGCTTGTCTTTTCAGATGCCATCACCTTTCTCCCTTAAGAAGTTCCATTCAGTTGCTTCTACATGGAATGGAAATAACTCTGATTCTCAAAAACTATAATAATGTATCAAAAGCTTCCCAATCTGCTCTAATTCTATTACCTCCCCTTGTTATTATTACCAGTGATTCTGTATCTGTCTTATTTGTACATAATTATGTCTCTTTTGTCTCTCCCATTAGACTGTGTGCTCCTTGAGGACAGGCGTTACCTTTTTCCTTTCTTTGTATCCCCAGGCTTTAAGACCATGCCTGGTATTTAATAAATCTTTATTGACTAACTGCTTATAAGCTAAAAAAGTCTTCAAGTAGGGGAGGATCAGTGAAGCTGTTAGAGGGCTGGTATTATCTATCATGGTGGCCCTGACCTCCATGTGAGTGATGAAGTTTTGCCTAAAGTAACTTCCCAAAATGTCTACAACATTGGAAAGAGGTTGTGATATGTGTTTGAGAAAAGAATGTCAGTGCAATCATTTAGTGGGGAGTTACAAATAACTGACATTTACCTGAATCTTTTAGGATTATTGTATTTACTTTATCCTATTGTTTTTCACATCATCATCATCACCAATAATTAGTATTTGCATGCCAGCTAGTCTAGAGTCCTTTAAGTTTTGCAAAGATCTTTACAAACATTTGATTCCCAAGACTCTGTCAGGTGCTGTTATTTTATTCCCATTTAAAACTTGAGCAAAATGAGTCAAGTAGCAACTAAATGACTTACCTCTGAGGTTCACACCACCACTAAGTGTCTGAGGGAGGCAGGATTTCAACTGAAGTCTACCATACTCTATGTCCAGCTCTCTATCGACCCTACTACCTAACTGACCTAGTAAGGCAGTTATTATAAAAATCACTATCCACTTTTGACTTATAGAAAAGCTAAAGTTGAGAAAACATCAAGTGATTTGCCCAGGACTACACAGCTAGTAAGTGTCTCAGATGGGATTTGAACTCAAATTTTCCAATTCAAACCCAGAACTCTAACCACTAGGGAACAGTGCTTCAATTGTGAAAGAGATGATTGTTAGGAATTTAAAAGGAAGTTAAATATTATACTTTACTCAACCTTCTGAGAGGTGACTATTTTTTTTGAAGTATGTGAATTTTCTTAACTTTGTTATATTTTCAGTACACTTCTTCAGGAGAAGTGCATCTTGATACGCATTAAGAGGAATAAGGTGGATCTTCGGTTTTCCTGTTTGGTCAAATGATGGGCTATTCTGTTAGGATACATCCAAGCTGACTTCATGCAATGGAATTGAATCAATATTTCACAATTGACAGCTGACAATAAATAAGGAAGGAGCCAGTGAAGTAGCCTAAGATCTCTTGGCAGTTGTATGACTACTGCATGTGGCTGAAAGATTTGTCAACCATTGCCTAATTTAATTCCTCAGAGAGTTAGTCAGCTAACAAACATTTACTAAGGGTTTACTATGTGCCAGGCACAATGATAAGTAATGGGTTACAAAGACGTGTAAAACTATCACCTCTAACCTGAAGGAGTGTTCCTCCTTAGGAGAGAAGCAATGTGTAAACTACAGGATAGAGACAAGATATATACACAGTAGATGGAAGACAACCTGAAGGGGAAGGCACTCTCCAACCATCTATCCATAATACCTTTCTATCCCCTAAGGCATGCATGCATTGTTGTCTTTTATTTATCTTGTTTATATTTTGTAATGGAGTAGTCACATCTTCAGGAGTTCAAATCTGGCCTAAGACACTTACTATCTATATGGTCCTGGACAAGTCACTTATCCCTGCTTTTGTCCATTTCTTCATCTATAAAATCAGCTGGAGAAGGAAATAGCAAACCACTTCATTATAAGAAGACCATAAATGAGACTGAGTTGGAAATGATTGAAAATGATTGAACAACAATTACTTATCTTGGAACACATTGCATTTATCTACTCACTAGAGAATATTAGCTTTTTGAGGGCAGAAATTATTTCATATTTATCATCATGTCCTAGAGTTTATTCTGGTGCCTTGCACATAGTAGATACTTCAAAATGCTTATTGAATTAAACTAAATATCCCAAAGTCATTCAACTAAGTAACACAAAAGCTGAGGTTTGAACCTGTAGTCCATGACTGTTGATCCAGTGTGTTCCGTCAATACACAACAATATCTTCAGGACCATAACAGTTCCATGGTATCTTCTGGTTTTATTTTTAATGACCTTCAGCACTGTCATAAATAGATGGGACTTAAAAAAGAATGTTTCTTGATTTATAATGTCCTAGAAAAGGAAGAGAAGTGTAGAATATTGGTTACTGCTATTTTTCATCCTGAATTTTGTAATCTCCATGGAGCATGAGAAAGTTAAATAGCAAACATCTTTTGGAAATTGAATTACAAAGTCTAATATTTTGGATACACGAATCTGATCTTCAGAAGTCTGCATCATCTGACACACAAGTTATGACACAATGCAGTAATGATCAGTGGCATGGAATGCCATCCAAATAGTAGGTAGTAGGAACTGACTGATGACCACCAACAATTGTTCTGGCTTTACTGGCACCCTGTTATTGTTCAGAGTTGAAGAATCAATAGTGCTTTCCCTCTTTATTTTAAAGTCTTATGTTGGATTTCAATCCCTTCTCTGAGGACACTGATTAAAAGAGATTTATTATGAAAAGATCCTTCACTGCTGAACTTAGATGGTCTGTGGTGAGAAACAGCAGAGATCATCCACATCAGAAGAATCATTCCAAAGAAATCAAAAAAGAAAAAAAGATTAAGGAAAGGAGCCATATCCCAGGAGTGAGCAGTAGATGGGGCAATTGATAAATCACAACCAACTATAAATGAGAAAGAAAATATTTTTGGAAGGAAACATTCAGAGAAAGAATTTCATAATGAGAAAATGAGAATGAGTAGTTACACTGCATGACTTGTCAGATGAGGTCATATGAGCAGTGATCAGAAAAAAAAAATTAACCATTGATTTTTTTTGGTTTTTGTCCATTTTCCCATCCCAAGTAGTTATGAAATTTGTGAAATAAAGGGGATAGAATTCATTTAAGTAGATTCATAACTTTTAGGGAAATTATGGATAAATTGAATAAAACCAAATGCCTGCTTCTGATTCCCAACAATAGCTACCAAAAAACAAAGGACTCAAGCCATTCTGAAGTTTAGTTCTGAATGAAGCAACTATGAGGCATAGTTTTAGAAGCAAAGTTACTCTTTTCAAGGGGAAGACCTCTAATTCTTACCATTAAATTAGTGAGTTCTGGGTTTTACTTATAAAAATGCTTTAAGGTAGAAAAGCTAGGTGGCTAAGTAGATAGCGATCCAAGCCTGGAGATGAAAGGTCCTGGGTTCAAATATGACTTGAGATCCTTCCTAGCTATGTGATCTGGGTAAATCACTTAACCCCAGTTGCCTAGCCTTACCCTCTTCTTCCTTGGAACTGATACTTAGTATTGATTCCTAGAAAGGAAGGGTTTTTAAAAAAGAAAAAAGAAAATGCATTAAGGCTGCCAAATTTAAGAGCCACTGGAGAAACTAAGATATTCTAGAAGAAATCACAATATATTCAACAAGATTATTTGACAATGGTAACATAATTAACTTTTTGTTGGACATTAATGTGTCAACCTGCTCCACCATTTTGGTTTTTTTTAAAGAAGTCTTTTAATAAACACCCCAAAATTTGTATGATTTGAGTAATATCTGAAAATGAAAAAATACTTGTTAAATTTTTCCCTTTCTTGATATAAATATAATATTGAACACTTTCTGTAGTATGTATTGTTGAATGGCCCATTCATTATACATGATTTGGGGGTTGTTTTCTTTTAGCTGAAAAAGTCATTTGAGAGTTAAAGAGTACCGTGAATATACGGGGAATGATCCTAAGTGAAAATGATTAGCCCTTTCTTTGCCAGAATTTATGGTATTTACTAGTTGTTTGGTGAGGGTAATGATGATGAAGAAAGGGAAATGTCACAGATCTTAGAAGTACAATATTTAGAAGAAGATTAGAATTCAGAGTCCTGGAATCTTTTCTTTAATTTGTCAATAAGTCATTACACAATAAGTAACCTGGCTGCCTCAACCTATCTATCTGCTAAATAGAATTTTCCAATGTTTCATAGATATGTCAGAAAGTAGAACAGATTTCTAAACCCTTCTTAAATTTGTACATGAGATTTACAGTAGTATACAGATACATAGTGATACCAGTGATAGCCAATTACATCATCAGAACTTGTCAGTCCAGTGTCTGATATCAACCAATGAGTAATTGAGTGTATTTTTCACTTTTAATGAGAGTTTGATGGAAAAAAAGTAAAGAAGATAGAATGCCTTGTGGCTAGCCTCTAATCTATCTACATCTTAATATTAGCATTTAAATGAATTTTAATTTAATGAACTGATATCTACTTCATTGCCAACTTGGAAAAATCAGTGAAAAGATTAAGAGTGATGTAAGGATGTTCATTATGACCATTATTATACAATATTGTCCTAAAAATACTAACTATATCAATAGAAAAGAAAGAGAAATTGAAGGCATTAGAATAGGCAATAAGGAAACAAAACTATCACACTTTAAAGATGATATGAGGTTATTGTTAAAGAATCAATTCAATAACAAGTTGAAATAATATAACATCCTCAGGAAAGTTAAAGATATTAAATAAATCCATGTAAACAATCAACTTTTCTATGTATTGCCCACAAAGTAAAGTAGAAAGACATAGAGAAAATCCATTTAAAATAAATGCAGACAATATCAAATACTTGGGAATCTACTTAATAAGACCAACCCAGGTACTCTACAAATACAATTAAAAAACACTATTCACACAAAGAAAGATCTAAACAAACTAGAGAAGTATTAATTTTTCATAGGTGACCTGATGACAATGTAATGAAAAATGACAATTCTACCTAAATTAATTTAATTATTTGATGCCATAGCAATTAAATTACAAAACATAATAACAACATTTATCTGAAATAACAAAAGGTCAAGAATACCAAGGGAATCAATAAAAAATGTGAAGCAATGAGGATCAGTAGTACCAGATCTCAAACTATATTATGAAGTAGTAATCATCAAAACAATTGGCTACTAACTAAGAAAAGTGGTGCATCAATGGAATGGATTAGATCCCGTATATAATAGTAAATGATCATGGCGCTATAGTATTTGAAAAACCTTAAGATCCAGGACTTGAGGATAAGAAATTACTATTTGGCAAAAACTGATAGGAAAACTGGAAAGCAATTTGGCAGAAAGAAGATATAGATCAACATTCCCACACTTTATTCTGACAAAAGGTCAAACTGGGTTCATGAAAAGAAGTGATACCATAAGCAAATTAAGGGAACATGGAAAACTTTAACAGTCATATTCATGAATAAGGGGGAAATTTATGACCAAACAAGAGATAGAGAGCATTATGAGACATAAAATAGAACATTTTGATTACATCAATTAAAAAGGGGTCACACAAACAAAACCAAGACAGCCAAGATTATAAAGAAAGTAAAAAACTGGAAAATATTTTGATATTAAATTTCTCAGATAAATGCCTTATTTCTCAAGTATAAAGAGAACTGATTCATATTTATAGAAACACATATCACTCCCCAAGTGATAAATGGTCAAAGGACATGAACAGGCAGTTTTCAGAAGAAGAAATCAAAGTGATACATAATCATATGAAAAAATGTTCTAAATCACTATTGATTATAAATGTGCACATTAATACAACTCTGAGGTTCCACCTCCCATTCTTCAAATTAACTAATATGGCAGAAGAATAAATTACAAGTATTTGAATGGATGTGAAAAAATAATGAAACTAATATGCCTTTTGTGTAGTGGTAAACTGATCAAATCATTCTGGAGAAACAGTTTGGAACTCTGTCAAAGGGTTATAAAGCTGTGTATACCCTTTGATGTATCAATAACACTACTAGATATGTACTCCAAAGAGATCAAAGAAAAAGGAAAAGTATCAATGTACCAAAGTATTTACAGCAGCTCTTTTTGTGGTGGCAAAGAATTGTAAAGTGAGAAGATGCCCATCAATTGGGGAATATGAGTTGTGCTTTATGATTTTGATGGAATACTATTGTACTTTAAGAAATGATGAAAAGGATGCTTTCAAAAAACCTGGGAATACTTGCATGAACTAAAATTAAATGAAATGAATAAAACCAGAGCATTGTACGTAGAACAGCAACATTGTGCTATGATTATTTGTGAATGAATAGCTTAGCTATTCTCAACAACACAAGGATCCAAAACAATTCTGAAGGACTTATGATAAAAATACTATCTATCTCCAGAGAAAGAATTGATGAAATATGAATGCATATTGAAGGGATACTTCTTTTACTTTATTATTCTTGGAGTTTTTTAGTCTGAGTTTAATTTTGTTTTACTGCTCATGTGTAATCTACATCAAATTGTTTGCCTTGTCAAAGGGTAAGAGATGGAGAAAGAAAATTTGGAACTCAAATTTTTTGAAAACAAATATTAAAAATATTTGTTTACATGTAACTGGGAAAATAACATCTAATATAAAATGTAAAAATGTAGTGAGGCTTTCATAGTGAGGAAGTTTAAAAATGAAGTTTTTATTAAAGTAAGATTTTTTACATTAATGTAAGCTCCTATAAGAGAAAGCCTATTTCTTTAAAAAAGCCCAGCTTCTTCTAGCACAATTCTAGTGGCTTAATTAATAATTTTTAATATGAACTTTGAAGAATTGTTCTTAGTATTTGCTTCTGAGAAAGATCAGAAAATTCTGCTGTAGGAAATGGCTTTGGGAGGAGGGGAATACTCAATTCTCTTCTTTATTTAGCTACAAAAATCATTTTTTCCTTCAATGAAAAGATTTATTGGTAACCAAAGAATTATCAAATGGAATACATTTATTACGGAAATTTTGTTAGTAGAAATGATAAGTTTTATTAAATGTGGTTAATCAGGAGATCCAGATCTTTGAAATTTTTGCTTGTTTTCTCTTTTTTCATTAATGATGTTTCAGAGGAATGATATTTGCATATTACTACTTATATTTTTCTAGTAGTTTAATGATTTCCATGGCTTAACTATGTGTTGTAAAACTCCTTAATTTCTAGTTTTTAACATTTTATCAAGTTTTCCTATCATATCACTATATTTTCCCAATACATTTCCTATTTAAATTTTATATGTTGAGGTCTTAGTTCAAGTTCTGTGCTTCAGACCCCTAACCAATCTGTTCAATTGACCATGCCATCTGAAATACAAAATACTTCTCATGTCTAGTAATCATTATTTAGGAAATCATGTGAGAAAGAAAGAAAGAAAGAAAGAAAGAAAGAAAGAAAGAAAGAAAGAAAGAAAGAAAGAAAGAAAGAAAGAAAGAAAGAAAGAAAGAAAGAAAGAAAGAAAGAAAGAAAGAAAGAAAGAAAGAAAGAAAGAAAGAAAGAAAGAAAGAAAGAAAGAAAGAAAGAAAGAAAGAAAGGAGGGAGGGAGGGAGGGAGGGAGGGAGGGAGGGAGGGAGGGAGGAAAGGAGGAAAGAAAGAAAGAAAGAAAGAAAGAAAGAAAGAAAGAAAGAAAGAAAGAAAGAAAGAAAGAAAGAAAGAAAGAAAGAAAGAAAGAAAGAAAGAAAGAAAGAAAGAAAGAAAGAAAGAAAGAAAGAAAGAAAGAGGGAAGGAAGGAAGGAAGGAAGGAAGGAAGGAAGGAAGGAAGGAAGGAAGGAAGGAAGGAAGGAAGGAAGGAAGGAAGGAAGGAACGAACGAACGAACGAACGAAGGAAGGAAGGAAGGAAGGAAGGAATGAAGGAACGAAGGAAGGAACGAAGGAAGGAAGGAGGAAGGAAGGAAGGAAGGAAGGAAGGAAGGAAGGAAGGAAGGAAGGAAGGAAGGAAGGAAGGAAGGAAGGAACGAAGGAACGAAGGAAGGAACGAAGGAAGGAATGAAGGAAGGAAGGAAGAAACGAAGGAAGGAACGAAGGAAGGAACGAAGGGACGAAGGAAGGAACAAAGGAAGGAACGAAGAGAGAGAGAGACAACGAGAGAAAAAGAGAGAGAGAGAGAAAGAGAGAGGGCAGAGGGAGGGAGAGGAGAGGAAGAGAGAGAGAGAGGGAAAGAGAGTCTAAATAAGGACACCTTCTAAAGAAAGACACAATTTTTATAATATCTATTCATTACAAGATAAATGAATAGGGATGATTTCTTTTACTTCATCACTTTGGCTCTCCCTAGCCCTCAAAATGTCCATAATGTCCATTTTTGCTTTCTATAAATGTGATTGGGGGGGAAAGGACCCTGCTAATGAAGCTATCAACCTAAAAATTTGACCAAAGGAAATTCTTATTTGTCTAAAATGGTTAAATATCCCTGATCTGATAACCAAACTCAGAAAATAAGTTGCATATTTGCTTTAATCTCAGAGGAATTCAGATGAAAACAGACTAGAAGAATCTAACAGCAAACTGTTAATTTCCTCACGGAATCATAGACTCTGAGGGTTGTAAAAAAAAAAAAAAGAAAAAACCTTATAGGTCATCTTGTCTAATCTCTCTCAATGCAGGGATCTCTTCTACAGTATCCCTTTCAGGTACTATCTTCCTTCATATGTCTCAAGATACCTCAAACAACTCTTTATAGGTAGGTTTCCTAGTTTTCCTCTCAAGTACATGTAATAGATCCGTAGAAATCTTGATTTGAAATGGTCAACCATGGAGGATAGAAATACCAATGCCACATGAAAACCTCTTTGATTTTTGATTCTTTATTACGAATGGTAATACTTTTCTTGAAAACTTGAATCTTTGAGAATCGTGATGATTCCTTCCTCCTTCGCATAAACAGAAGTATCTGTCTACACATCTGCATTAATGAAACAGAAGCATTTTTTTTAGGAGGGGGAATGGAGTTAAAACACTTCTCCAGAAAACATTAAAAAGAAAATGTATTTTTAATGAATATTAAGAAGACATTCAGGAGAGTCAAAAGTTTAGCTGACTCAAACCGGTTGACCATTTAAACATGATGGCACTGCCATAATGCCTCACTTTAGTACAGTGTGATTTAAGAGAAATCTATTTACCCAGTCTCATTGTGTTTCCTAGAGATATGCAGGACTGTTGAAGGTCACCCAACACTTTAGAATAAGAGAATGCCTAGCAACCTGTGGGAAGTTCAAGCTATACCTGAACTATATTACTATAACATCTCTCTTTTGGAATCCACGGGATACAGTGATTACAACTTTAAAATCTGCCGGTTTTTTAGTGAAAGGAACTATATTAAAATATTCCAGTTTCTTTTGGCAAAACCTACCACCATGGGACATTAGTGCATTATCTTGGTTAAAATAACTTGTTTTCTTCAAACTATTTTCCCTTTTCCCCTTTCCCCTTATAATATTAAAAATAGATTGGTAACAAAAGAGACCATCTGTAAATAACAATATGTATAAAATAAAGAAAAAGGACAGGAAAATAACTCCTTTTCAATTCTTTAACCAAAAACTCTAAGTTGCTGGGAATACTGTCTTGTTTTCCCATATGCCTTTTTGCCCTAGCAGATTGTTCATTCTTTATAATAAAGAGATTTGCTGTAAATGAGAGATCAGTGCAAAAGTAAGGCTGAATACACAATTTAGACAGTGTTAGTAGAATAGGCCAGTAGGAGCTTCATAATCTGTTGGTGCCTTTTGCATTGTATTAGCAAAATACCATATCATCAATCTCCTTTCTCTTTCTGTGTCTGACTCGGCCACCTTTTGGGCTTGCACACCCTGAGGAGCATAATTACAGGCACGTAACATATGCATTGTGGCTTTGAAAGTATGGAATTTAAATTACTTCAGTACATAAATCACCCTTAGCCCATAAGTCCATTTTTTTGTGTGCAAATGAGGAAAACCTCATGCTTGTTTACCATACTTTGGAAAAGTTTAAAAAAAATAAGGAGTTGCATAATTATTAGATTTGTTAAAACATGGTTTGATAAAATGAAATGGGTATTTAGTCTGTTCAAAGCTATTTTCCATAATCCATTACACAGCACAAATTTCACATAACTGCTGCACATAGCAACTTGTAAATAGACCAGTATATTTTCCTTCACTTTGGCATTTAAAAGAAAAAAAGGAAGAATGATTTTTAAATGCTTTGTGCTAATTCTTTCATGTATGAATTACAGTTTTAGACTTTAAAATCACAATCGGCAAAAAAAAAAAAAATCAACCCCACAATCCCACTGAAAATATATAAACCTGCCAAGATTTCCCTCCTCTCTGGTTAGTGCCTTTAACAACAAAGCACAGACAGGTTGAGTGGCCAGTGAAAACTACAAATTCAACAAGAAATAAATATGCTCATGTGCTTATGAAACCTGAAAGTAGACATCCATTATTTCCCCAAACCTAACACAAACAGAAGCCCAGACCTTAATCTTATCCTAATTTAAGATAAGGAAAGCTTGCTGAACCTCATTTTGGGCTTAATTATTATCTTCTGAAAAGCAGTGCAGTGTTCTCCGGGGCGTGAGTAACTAAGGAAGATTAGAGTTCAGGGAGAGGCTCCATTTATTTCCTTCTTCCAATTTAAGTCTGGATAACAGAGTTCATTTCTGAGAAAGGGAAAATGACCCAAACACATGCATATAGTCACATGTGTTCCGTGCTCATTCTGCCTGTGGGGGCAACATTCAATCATTCCTTAGAAAGAAATGAAAGCTTCTTTTATTGTGGTTCTCGAGATGACTGGGGTCTTGCAACTGGAATTAAAGTACGCAAAGCTCTCTGTTGGGTCTCCATTCCACATGGGAAATGACTTCCAAGCAAGTTAGCTTTATGGATATAATCTAGAGGTTAGTCACAAGAGACAGCAAGAAAGCCCCAAGGCTGATTAGCTGGAGAATGGCCAAGAGGGCAAAAAGGAGAGTGAAAACCTTCAAGTGCATGCCTTAGGAGGATGAATTCAAGGATTTTGGGATGCCTAACATGGAGAAGAGAGGACTGGGGAAAGGGGGAGCAGGAAGGAACATGATAACTATCTCTTAAAGACAGTCATTTATATTATTTTTATTTTTTACTTATTTATTTATTTTATTTATTTATATTATATTTATATTAAAGAAAGTATATATTTATGTACATAAATATATAAAGATATATCTTATAAGGAAGCACAGGTAAAGTTGGGGGAATTTTTGCCCTTGGGGAACCAAGCTAGAAGCACTGGGTTAGTTGTAAAAAAGGTAAATTCATATTTCGGTTCATGAAGCATTTCTAAATAGAGCTGACTCCCCTTATATGTGATAGGAAGAGTGCTGAAATTCAGGTGTAGCGCTAAAACTTGCATAGTAGCAGCCACTCTTTCTGGATCCAAGCCAGTAGTGCAGGTGCAAGTTGCAGGAGTAGCCCATAAGGGATCTTACCTATGATTCTGCAAACAAAAATGTGACAAGATGGTTGCTTTATAAATTGGAAAATGATATCTCTTTGGGCAATATTACTGTTCATTAATTATCCAAGTTATCCTCATTTGTTTTAGGTAATCACTATACCCAACCAAAAATCTCTTTTTGAGTCTCTGATGGTTTGCCACAGAATTACAACAATACATTAGGGAGCTTACAATTTAGCATACAAAATGATGGACACAAATACAAATGGAACCAGGAGAGCAAAGACTTTCAAATATCAAACTAATGGCCAACGTAAATGAATCAATCAACAAGCATTTATTACATGCTCACTATGAGTCAGGCAATGTGCTAGGAAAGACAGAAATTATAGTCCAAGGGCTGGAACTAAATGAATACAGGGCAAATGCAAACAGACATCTGCTACATGCTGGTTTGAAAATTTCCACCACGAAGACTTATCCAATGCTGAAGTTATTAGGTTAATATATAGAGATACACTGGAACCTTTGAAAGTTTTTGCCTTTCATGTTCCTCAAGGTAGAGACTGCCAGGCCGAGCCTGGAGAAGTCAAGGGTTCAAATTTGACTTCAGACACTTCCTATCTGTGTGACCCTGGCCAAGTCACTTAATCACACTTGCCTAGCCTTTACTGCTCTTCTGCCTTGGCACCAATACATAGTATTCATTCTAAGACAGGGGGTAAGGGTTTTAAAACATGTAGAGGCTGTTTTGGACTTCCTCTTAACTCTTCATAGTGTGGTTAAGGGCTTATGTCAGTATAAGACAAAAAGGAGGCAGAATAGACATGTCTATACTCTTCTTCCTTCAATCTTCTCTGGGAGAAATTTTTAATTCCTGCCAGGAGTAGAAATGGGAAATTGGGGCCAGAAGCTGCCATTTTGCATTCCTCAAAGAGGGGATACCAGTCTAGAATTGTATTTATCTGCTCCCTTAAATATTGTTATTCTAGAGGCTTTGATTTTTAGGTTCAACCTAATCTCTGATTACTGTTTCATTAATTGGGGGAGAGCAGGTTTCCAAGCTTTATATCCAAGCCTTGACCCCTTCCCAAAAAATACTAGTTTCACAATGAGCTCACACGGCAATTAGAAAAAAAAAACAACTATCCATTTCAATAGTCAAGCAGAAATCTGAAAAAAATATTTATAGAAGATATTCCAGATAATACAAAGTGAAGGAACTCTCCTATTGAAAGAAAAGTAAGTTAGTTCAACTAAGAGAAAGTTCTAGATATTATCCAAAGACAAGCTCCCTGAAGTCTATGGTATGCTAGAAATAAGAACATTACTGAGACCAACAATTCCTCCTGTGTTGGCTTCTTCCCAGAGTCTTTTCCTTCAGCAATATGAAGTAAGGTAGGTACCTTCTATTTTCTCTTTTGAAGCTAGAAGTTGAAAGTTCCCAAAGAGACTACAGAGCCTGAAGCAACTCGGGAAAATTCCAAGAAAGTTTGAAGGTAAGTGATGAGCTCTCCTCTCTTCCACTGTTGCCAGTTCATGTGAACACAGAGCACCAATAAAAATAAAATTTCATACCAATGGACTTTGGAAGTAAGACTACATTTCTCCTCTAGGCCAAAACGTTCTGCAATTTCTTGAAAAAAATCTGATGGGGAAAGTCTACAACCTTTAATATATAGTATAAACACAAACTTCAGGGCTTTAAAATGAGGATGAATTTCTGTTGTCCAACTTGACAATGGTCACAATATGTCAATGAATTATCAGTCTATTTTTGGACTTTTAGTCCTTGTACATGGTCTTTTAATTTGCCAGTAATGCTCCACTTTAAAGACAAGAACTCAAGCTCATGAACAAAATAGTGAGATTCAATTTCAGTGAAATCTCTGTTGGAAAATGCAACTGGACTCTGGTGGCCATTTCCCTTGGCATAGAGTAGTTTCCAAACTCTCAAGATTGGCATTTGTGCAGAAAAAAGATTATTTGGCTCTGCATAAGCCAATACTATTGCATGACTAAGGTGACTGATTAAAAAGCCTTTGCAGATTTTCCACATTTGTCTAGGTTTCAAGATATTTGCCATTCTTGTCTTTTTGGTTCTATGTCTCTACAACCATATGTGCATGGATGAAATCATTTAATGGTTTAGCAATAGCAGCACAATGCTTAACAAATTTCTAGGAATAGCCACTAAATTCCAGAAAAGTTCTTAACCTTAAAAGATTTTGTGGGCATGGCCATTTAAGAATCAATCCTATCTGCTCTTGATCAGTGCTCACACCTCATTAGGATAAGTCACTCATATATTCAACAGAAGCTCCATAAAATTGGCATTTTCAAATTGAAAACTTCAGACTAGCTTCCTTCAACCCATCTACCATTTTTATCAGTCTTTCCTCTTAATCCTCCAGTTTCTTACCAAAGACAATGATTTCATCAAGGTACAATAATACATCTAGATAGTTCATATCCCCAATCTCTTTATTAGTCTTTGGAATGTGGTTGGTTCCCCTGAGATGACTTGGGACAAACCCAAATTGTTAAAATCCAGCTTGACAGATGAAAGCAATCTTTTCCTTGTCTTTCTCAGTTGTAGGAATCTGGTAGCATCCGCTATACAAATTCAAGACTGAAAATCACTGACTGCCTAGCAAACAATACAGGACATCTTGTACCAGTAGAATAGTATTGGTCTACTTTAGTCCTTTTATTCAAAATTTGGTCATCAACACACAACTATATCTTTCCATTTTTTTAGGCAACACCATCAGGTGTAAACATCACAACAATCAGTGATTCATAAGGGCTGCTAAGTTCTGTGATGATGTTGCTAACCAAAATTTCATTTAGAATGTTTCTGAGATCTTCTATCATAGACAGAGGAAATTTCTTAGCACTTCAATTAGTTGGGAATCAGTGAGCTAGATCTTATTGGTTATACTTCGAGCATATCCCAGATCTCATGCATGTAATGAGAACATACCAGTCCTTTATTCCCATTTCTCATATATAAAATTATTCTTTCCAGATGATATGTCAATACCATTTAAAAATATTTGTTTTTTGATATTTTGTGATCCACATTCTCTCTCTTTCCTTTCCTCCTGTCCTTCACCCCAAGAAAGCAGGTTATATGATATAGATTGTACTTATGTTATCATATAATTAATATTTCCATGTTTGTTGTGTTACAAAAGACACACATTGATTACATTAGAGAAAAATTCATGGAAGAAATAAAGAATGTATGCTTTGATTTGCATTCAGACCAACTGTTCCTTCTAGAGAGATTTTATATACTTTGTTTGTCATGTGTCACTTGGAGTTGTCCTGTATCCTTGTCTGGTTGTTAATAGTTAATTCATTCACAGTTGATCATCATATATTATTATTGTAACTATGTACAAAGTTCTCCTGGTTCTGATCACCTCACAGCATCACTTCATACAAATATTTCCAGTTGTGTGTGTGTGATCATCTTGTTTGTCACTTCTTATGGCACAATAGTATTCCATTACAAGCATATACCTCAATTTGTTCACCCTTTCCCCAATTAATGGATATTTCTTCAGTTCCCAGTTCTTTGCCACCACAAAAAGAGCTGTAATAACTATTTTTGTACATACTGGTCCTTTTTTCCTATAAGCCCTAGCAGTGACATTGCTGGGTAAAAGGATACACTCAATTTTATGATCTTTTGGGCATGATTCCAGATTGCTCTCCACACTCATTTTATCAGTTCATGCCTGCCCTCTTGCTGAGTACCAATTTTAACCTATCCTTCCACTCATGGTACTGGGGAGTCCCCAAAGTAAAATATCTCAGAGTCCATCTTAGAGAATGAATTTTAGGGGCTCCTCTATTTTTCACTAGAATTTCTTGCCTCTATCCTCTTGTAAATCCCTGCCCAGTCTCTGTGGATGATCAGAGTGAACAGGCACTGGGTTTTAGATTGTTGTTTGCAGTGTCTTGCTAGGATTTTTACAAGTCTCTTAGAATTAGTTACAATAAATGCTGATATTATAGTGAGTGTTAGAAGTTCTGGGCATGTGAGAGTCAGTGTCCACTTTTCTATTGACACCAACAACTTTTTTAACCCTGCCATAGTCTTTAAAATATTTTCCCAAGACATCTGTCATAAAAAAGATGAAGAAATGATGGTAACTTGAAAGTCACTGTCCAGGAGAGCATTGCAATTCACAGTCTCAGTGTTTAACTCTACCTCTTCAAGATGTACTCTTGGTTAATCTGATAGAAGATACCTATAAGGAACTGATGATAAAGTCAATGTGACTGTTTTGGGGCCCCAAGGTGACTTCTTTCTCTAATCCCTTTCCATTTTCTTGAAGCTGGATCAGATGACTAATCTCTTCGGAAGAGAGTGCTGCATTCTCTTTGCCAGGATATCCAACATGAAGATGGCCTTCTGGTCCACTGTTATAAAAAGATGGATTTTTTTCTCTGTTTACTAATTGATAGGGGGATTATTATTCCAGATTCTTGTGCCCTCCATTCCCTTGGTCCTCCATCTCTCCAAAGAAAATGAGTTTGTACATTGCTCCTTCTCTTAGCTGATTGCCTCAGCTTCTACATCCAGAGCTCTGTGCAGATGGTTCTGTTGTCTTGCCTTGCTCCTGGGTCCCACATTTGAGAAGATCTAGCTACAGAGGCTGGAGATTACTGTATATTGATCTTTAAAGCTCAGGAATACTTATCTGTCACCCTTGACCATTATTGTCGATGGTTTCTATATCTGCATATATCTGATGATATCAGATGTATGAGGATCATTTAACAAGCCACCAAGTCTTACAAAATTAAGTTGTTGGAAATATTATGGACAGAGAGATTCCATGTGTGGTATGGGACTATTCCTTACATGTGATATGGGGGTATCATTGTTTTGCTTGAATGGAGGCAAAATTAACTAAAAGGATTTTTAGTATGAGAAAATATGAAGTTTTATAACTGAGTTTAGAAAAAAACAAGTTTCTAAATCCAGGATAAGGAAGGAATGGTTGCATAATTCATATGAAAAAAATCGGGGATTTTTAATGTATTACAGATTCAATAAAAGGCAATTGGTTTTTGGTATGGTAGCCAAAAAATCCAACAGTGTCCAGCATAAGAGAGGTGACATTCAGAAAGAATTGGCCTAGCTGAAATGCTTCCAAAAGGAGACAACCAAAACTCTGAGAAAACTGGAAAAGACTGCCTTGCTATCATTTGAAGAAACTGAGGGTATTTAGGCTAGAGAAAAGAAAATTGAGGGAGCAAATTAGAACACAAATCTGGAGAGCTATCATGTAGCAAAGGGGGTTTAACTTATTTTGCTTATTGTCCTCTTCCTTTCTTCTCCCAAAGCACAGAACTAGACAGCAATATATAGGAAGCTTCAGAGTAGCAGTTAGGTTTGATTGAAAGGAAAAACTTGCTCACTGTGTTAAAGCACTCTAAAAGTAAAATGATTTTCCTTATTTGTTTACATTTTAAATTTCAGCTTTAATATCTATCTCTAGATTGTCTCCACAAGTGTTATACATGGAAGATGCTTTTTGAATATTTATTGAAAGAAATTCAATAGTGGGCCATATGGCTGTTGAGGATGTTATGGTGGTAATTCTTATTCAATTAGATGAGCTTCATTGTATCCCAAGATCATTGTAACTCTTTGATTCTGTGATTTTGCAAGGAAAGGCAAAGTTAAAGGAAACAATTGAGGTAAGTATTGCCACCCTTAATGAAAACTTGGCAGGGGTTTTCAGAGAGGTGATCTGCCAAACTAATGTAGTCTAAAGTGCTAGTGGCAATTTGTTATCCCATCAAGAGTATCTGTACTTTTTTAAGGCAATTGAGAAAAAGTAACACTTTGCCCAAAGGATTACCAATGGAATTTGCAGTCACTGTGGCAACTAGATCAAGGATATATTTTTAGGAGAAGAATCTTCTCTTTTCCTTTCAGATTATTCCACTGAAGTAATCATGTACATTTTTAGGCTAACCTCAAACATTTATAATCATGAGACACTCATTTATAGGCCCCTCTAAGGTCAGTGCCATAATACTCAAACTACGTTCAGCACTGTTAATGTTTAGTCCATTTTGGTTGGAGGTTGTGGATACAAAACAAAGAGTCAAGATTTGGAGCGGTTGGGGCAAAGATATATAATACAGTCATAGGAATGGAATTGACTTAGCACAGGACCAAGAAACCAAGGGTGACAGCTGAGTTTAAGATCTGGAATCAGGTGAGCCCAGTGTACATGTGTATGTCAAAGGAGGGGAAATATCTAGGTACCTGCTATATCAAAGACTAAGAAACAGAAGTTTGAGAGAAAAAGCCATAGATACCCAAGAAATGGGATAAGAATCAAAGGATTTAGAGAGGGAAAGGACATTAAAGATCACTAAGCAGGTATTTTTAATTTATGATTAAGAAATGGCCTAGGAAATCAAACTTAAAAATCACACAAGTAGTAACTGGCAACACTAGGATTCAAAGGAAAAGAATCACCATTTATATAGTACTTAATAGGTGCCAAGTGCAGTGCAAAATGCTTTTAAAAAATTATCTCATTTGATCATCACAACAACCCTGGAAGGTAGGTGGTATCATTAGCCTCATTTTATAGCTGAGGAAAACAAGACAGGCAAGGTTAATTGGCCCCAGGTCACACAGGGAATATGCATCTGAAGACAGATTTGAATTCAGGTTTTCCTAACACTGGGGCCAGCTCTTTATCCATTGTAATTTGGATGGAGAAATGATGGTTGAAGGCAGTGAGAAAAGGGTTGATGAAAATGGCTTCCCTTACTACTCCCTCCTGGAGTCCCTGAATTACTTGAGAGAGATAAAATGGAGATCTCCCCTTGGTGAAAACTTGCCCCTTGGTAGTCATACTAATGACTAATATCAAGATGATGGAACAACATATATAATTCTATTATATGTAAATAATATCTAAAAATAATTTATATACTATAAATAGGTTAATAACATAGTGATAGGGTCTGTACATATGTAACATAACATGTATATATATTGTACATAAAATTAGGTTATAGATTAGACTAGGGATTTAGGGAATAGTTATAATAAGTAGGGACTAGATTAGGAGTAAGATAAGTTAAGCATAGCATAGATATACTTAGAAAAATAGACTTCAGCTGCATTTGCAGATAGTAAACTTAATTGTTTATTGTAAAAATTGATGCTGAAATTGTGTTTAATGGAAATATATATAGATAAAATAGTTTGCAAATAATAAAATAAATAAAAAAGGAAAAAATGTTTGTATTAGTTTAACTTAGCTAGAGTAAATAGTATTAGCATTAAGATTCAAATTTCTTTGTAATGGTTTTTTATTCAAACATTTATTGTACTGAATTTATTGTAAAACCCTAAAACTAACCTTACCCAAATTTTCCTGCAAAGAATTCCTCAGAGTAGATATGATTAGCATAGAATAGAGATAGTGTAATTGAGGGAAGTTTATTATTTTGGGGGAAGTAGTAAGAAAGTAGATTTAGTAGCTTGGTAAGTATAATAAATTTAAGTGACCTTGGGAAGATCACAACAAAAAAAAGGGGATGATTGTGGAAAGGAAAACTCAATCAAGCTTTGGGCCTTTTTGCCACTGTGGTGGAACAAACAGCAGTGGGAATGTTAGAGTGTAGATTGATGGATAGCAATGACAGTTGGTGTGGGGAGGGGCTACTGGGAGAGTGACAGTTGCTCTCAAGGACTCTTTTTCCTGGTCCTTGGACTGGAAGGAATGCTCTCTCCCTATCTCTAGAGAGAAGTACCTCTATTCCTGGATTTTTCCCAACTGTGTACTCTACCTGGATTCCTGTGATCATGTCAACCAACAAAAGCATTTAAGGGGAACAGTTTGAACTTAAGGCCAGTCTTTGGGGCATTAACCCAAAGAGACAGGCCCAACCAGTTCTGAAAGTCAGAACCTTTTCTTCCTCTTGCTGTCTTCTGCTAAAGACTATGAACTTAAGAAAGCTAGCATAGATTAGCATAGACAGGAATAAAAGAAACCCTCCACAAACCTTCAAGGCCTGGCCTTAACTCAAAAGCTAAGAGAAACTCAAACCTGATCTGGGGAAAAGTATAGGACAATCCTTATTTCCCTCAACCCTGATACCCTCCCAATCCAAACTTGTTATTAAATTCATCTTGAGTTAACCCACAGTCAGATAAAGAGGGGAACTATCATTTCAGGGGGACATAGAGGGAGCAGAACCAGGAGCAACAATTCAACCATAAACAATCCTTATTAGACTCCTGCCAGGTGACCTTGGTGGGTGTTTGAAGGGGGGGGGGGGAGATTTGGCCCTCTGGAGGGTCTGTGCTTACTTGCCCTGGGATATCTTCAATATCAATCAACAGAGAAGACATTCCCCCAGGCTATCATAGTAGGCCCATTTCCAGGGAACCCTTTTTTTTTTCAAAGACAGTCTCTCAGCAGCAGGTATCTCTCCTTTTACCTTACCAGTATTCATATTCCTTCTATCCCTTCAACTATTCCATTTCCTGTTACAAAACTTCCCTTATCCCTTGTACCACTTCAATCCTCAACAATTCCTTTGACTATTACACCATTGTGTCACCTACTGCCTCATTCAAAAGAAAAAGGGAGCTTGTTTGGTGGTAATTCATTTAACAGGATAGGGAGTTGGGAGTCATAAATGAAAGCAGGGATGAAAAAGAGATAAGGAAACATCTAGACACAGAAATCAGAGAAGATACTCTGACCCTAGAGTCACTGGAAGTAGAGGTCAAGAAATGTTATATAGAGGTATTTGGAAATGCCAATAGTAACCTGGGTCTCATTTGCCAAAATTGAAGTCTTCAAATTTGGATCAGGGAAAGGAACCTCAGTTTGTCAAGCACAATGTTCTTTAGTCTCTACATTAGTGTATTCATAATGACTGGTCCTAAAGATGGAAAATGTTTCTTTAACATTTGAAATATATTTGAAATTTAAAATCTAGCCTCTGAGAGACACTTGCTTATTGTGTGATCTTGCATCAGCCTTAGTTTCTGAAACTTTAAAATGGTGATGATCATAGTACCCACCTCTCAGTCATGATGATCACTGTGATAATATTTGAAAATCACTAACTCAGCACAGTTACTGGCATATCATTTATATGCATAGCATAATAATTGCATGTTTCTTTCCTTCCTTCAACAGGAAATATATTTTTAAAAGTCAAGAAACAAACTTTGTTGTGAAATAAATAATTGATATAAATTCAGATTATGGTACTTCATGTCCTTGCCCAGAGTATGTAACCTTCATAGGTTACAGTTCCTGATCCATAAACTAGATCCCTTCCAGCTCTAAATACCCTGGACTTTATGATTGAATCTTCATCAAGTAGTACCTGGTACCAACGTCTTGCACTTGTCCCCTTGATTGTTTTGCCCTGCCACATTACAACAAATATTGTATGTATTGTGTAAAGTCTTCTGCTATTCCGTATGGAGTTGAGATACAAACTTTAGATAACACTTGATTTCTCTTCACAAGGAATGTTTGGTCAAAAAGGGAGATAAGAAATCAAAAAAAATATTTCACCACAATATATAATAAATACATTAGAAATTTTTAAAACAAAGTGTTGTTTTGGATGAGAGGCAGAAAGTGGTTGTAAATCAGGGATTCAGTGACTTTGTGGGGAAAGTTGAATTTTATTTGGATTTCAAAGAATTATTTTAAAAATCTGTTTTTTTTTTAATGGCTGAAAAGTTGCTTGAGAATATCAACCTCCACACAAATACTACAGAAAAGTTTTTTTTGATGCAGTGGAAGAAAAAATGAAAACCCATTTTATCTTGTAAGGCACATTTTGGCAATTTTTGAAATAATGGGAATAATCATGAGTTATAATACAGATATCTCAGAATTTTTTCCTTAGTGTTTGTATTAAATTTTAAGGCTGTGACTGAAAAACTTTAATTGTGTGATTTACTCTTAAATGCATTACACTAAGTAAAACTTATTTTATGCCCCTTGAAAAAATAACAACAAAGAGAACTAGCAATAATTTCATTCTAGTTCAAAAGCTTGTGGGATTTCTCTGTGTAGAGAAGGCAGGGGAAGAGTGAACTAACAAAGGGAACTGAGATCAAAATGTAGCAGTACTTCAGTCCTTGAGAATCAGAGGAACAGGTGATGATCTAGCCTCCACTGCTCACTGCACAGAGACACAGCAGCCAGTAGTATAAGCTACCAAGAAAACTGAAATGAGAGCTTCATATCCCATGGAGGAAAAAGATTAATGAAACATAGGAGAAACATAAATGAAACAGGACCAAAGACTGCTAAAAAGGCCTTAAACTAGTTGCTACTTTCACTACTATGATAAAATAGGGAATTAGACTAGCATCTGGAATGCTCCCAAACCAGTGGCCTTGTAGGAGGCCTTCAATCAGAACAATCTATCATATCCAAGTCAGATTTCTCAGATCTACAACAGGGATAGAGCTAATTCTTTGTTGGGATGTTATGAAAAAAAAGGTGATAGAGAAAGAGTGAGGTATATTAGGTCACCCCTAGACAAGCTTAGAAGTCAGGCAGTCAGAGAGTAGGTAAGACTTCTTCCTAGACTAAAAAAATCAGAATTATGCCCAATGGCACCCAGCCCAAAGGGGAAACAGGACCAAGGGATGGCCTGCCCAAATTTTCCAAGAATGAAGGATCTAACAGTCTGATACTACCACAGAATTCCAATCCAGAAACTGAGTCAGCAGGATATATGAATAAACCCATGAATGTATCAAACACAATGAAGAAATAATATGACTTAGAGGTCTATAAGAAAAACAGTAAAAGAGAGATCCACAGAAAGTATGAAAAGAGCTTGAGAGAGAGGAATGTCTTGGTCACAAGTAATCTAAGAGTGAAGCAGGTGATAAGATAAATTATAAGTACAATTATGGCTCCTAAAAAATAGAAGAATAAATAGATTATAGCATAAGGTAGAAGATATGTGCAAATATTGGACTCCTCATAAAAATAGAATGGATCAAGAAGGGCTCAAAGATTCCATGAGACAAAAAAAAAGAAAGAAAGAAAAACTAGAACTATCAATAAAATTGTCTTTGATAGAGAAATTGAGAGATCTTTCTAGAAAAA
Source organism: Monodelphis domestica (assembly GCF_027887165.1). Lineage (NCBI taxonomy): Eukaryota > Metazoa > Chordata > Mammalia > Didelphimorphia > Didelphidae > Monodelphis > Monodelphis domestica. Next base: position 160,771,728 of record NC_077230.1, read on the forward strand.
TCATGAGTAAAAACAAGGATGTGCATTATTATTGCTACAATCATGTTAGTATAGTTTTAGAACTATTGAGTATAACAATAAGACTAGAAAAGAAAATTAAGAGAATAATCATAGACAAAAAGGAACAAAATTTTCCATTTTTGCAGATGATATATTTTATTTAGATAACTCTAAAGATTTAAACTAATAACATGATTAATTAACAATGTTGGTAAATTGGAAGAATATAAGTACACAGATATCATCAATGTTTACATATATTACTAACAAAACCCAGAAGTGATGGGAAAAGACCATTCGAAATTACTATAGCATATATCCATTTACCAAACTACACACAAGAGCTATATGAATATAAATATACCTTTACAGAATAAAGGAAGACAAACAGAACAGAATTAATTTTTGACAATTAAACGGTATTAATATAATAAAAATAGCAATGCAGCCTAAATCAGCTTTTGGATATAATGTTATACTAATTGAAATATCAGTTATTATTCATAATTATGCATATTTATTACTAAATTAATAAAAAGTTATTATACAAAGAATATCATGCAGTTAAAGTTTAAAAATAAACCCTTAACTGGGAGGAAATATTTGAACAAATATATCCATTCGATAAACAAATTTATCGGATGTCTAAAATCTATCAATGTGGAACTAATGTAAATACATAAAAGCCATTACCTAATAGATACATGATGAAAGAAAAGAAAGATAAGAAAAATCAATCCTCAAGCTATCTGCAACTACATGAGATAAAAGTTTTCAATGAGAAATAAGATATGTATATAACCCTGAGGTTAAACTGCATACTCCTTAAACTGACAAAAATAACAAAACAAAAAAGAAAAGGAAAACATTGGATTGACACTGGGAAAACAGAAATATTAATATACTATTGTTAGAGCTAGAGATCTCTTCAAGTATTATGGCAAGCAGTTTGACTCAATGTCCCCTAAAATTTATAACTTGTACATGACTTTTGTCTCCACAAATTTGCTAATAGGCTTATACCCTAAAAAGACCAAAGAAAAAGTAAAAAAAAAAATCCCATAGGCACTAAAAGATTGATATCAATTCTTTTTTTTTTTTTGTCATAGCAAAGAAATGGAAAATAAGGGAGCGCTCATCATTTGGAGAATGGCTGTACAAATTATGGTATATAAATGTAATGAATGATATATCATAAAATCATTTGAAATAATGAAAAGGATGGCCAGAGAAATTTGGGAAGTCTTGAATTAATCAATGAAGAATGAAGTATATAGATCAAGGAGAACAATCTTCAGTTACATATATATATATACATAAATTTTGAAACATTTAAGAACTCTGATCAGTGAGGTAACCAGTCAGTTCTAGAGAACAGATGTTGAAACATGCTATCCTTTAACCAACAGAGACAATTGACTCAATATGTAGAATAAAACATGGATTTTCAGGCATGGTTAATGTGGGAATTTATTTTGCTTGAGTATGTACATTTGGTATTAGTGTATTGGTTTTTTTTTCATTATCATATGTGTGACAAGGATAAGGAACACAAAATAGTTCTTCTTAAGCAAAAGCAAAGACAGAAGGACTGGGTCAAACAAGCTACCTTTGAAAGTTTTATGTTGAATGTATTAAGTACTGTAAAAGAAAAGCAATAATAGGAATCCACAGTTTCATGTACAACCTTCTCATCTACCATGTACAGGGTATTTCCAAAGTTTTACTGTAGTTTTAAGCTATTAAGGCTTTTAAACTACTAATGCTATTCATAGTTATGTTACTAAAGCTTAAAACTGCACAGAGATTTTTGAAACACTTTGCCAAGTGAAAAGAAAGGAAGGGAGAAGGAAGGAAGGAAGGAAGGAAGGAAGGAAGGAAGGAAGGAAGGAAGGAAGGAAGGAAGGAAGGAAGGAAGGAAGGAAGGAAGGAAGGAAGGAAGGAAGGAAGGAAGGAAGGAAGGAAGGAAGGAAGGAAGGAAGGAAGGAAGGAAGGAAGGAAGGAAGGAAGGAAGGAAGGAAGGAAGGGCAATCCAGGCTATGGAAATAATGTAAGGAAAGTCATAGATAACTGAGGGCATGCTCTTCATTTGAGGCCAGAGTTTTTCAGTATGGATATATTCTAGAGTGCAGTAATTTGAGATCAGTTTGCAAAGGAAGGTTAGAACCAAGTTGTAATGGTCCTTGCATAAGATATATAGGAATATGGACTTTGTTTAGGAAACATTAGGGAATTCCTAAATATTTTAAACAAAGGAGTTATATGATTAGAGAGATGAATAATAAATATTATTCTAACTATCATCTGAAGAACAAGTTAGACAATGAAGAGTAGAAATAGAAAAATCCTGTAAAGTGACTGTTGCAAAAGTCTAAGACAGTGGCGAGGAGGACAGTGGTGACAGTGAGAATACAAGAGAGAACTGATACAAGAGAGCTTGCCAAGAGGCACTGAGCAGGATCAATATAGATATAGCTATCAAAGGAGAGGGAAAAGGAAAAAATAAACCCAGTATCATGAATAGAGGAGACAGAATGACATTGGTGCCAACCAGAGACTTTAGGGGACTTCTACTTCTGGCAGTTAAGATGATGGAGTAAGGAGCTCCTGAGCTCTCTCAAACCCATCTCCAAACAACCCCCCAAAAAATAAACAAACAAAAAAAAGAAGTCTCAAAACAAATTTTGGAGCAGCAAAACCAGCAAAAGGCAAAGTGAAGCAGTATTTTTTTAGCAAAGGAAAGTGTAGAAACCCTGTTTCACTGGGTTAAGAGGGGAGAACAAGTGAACTGGCAGTTTGAGAAGCAACCCACTCAGTACCAGGAGAACCTGCTGGGTTCAAGAGGAACTGTCCAGTGTAGCAAGTACAAGAGAATTTAGTGAAGTCAGAAGGAGGAACAAGTTTAGGAGGCAACTCAATGCAATTTAATAAATGTAAATATTCATTGAATATGTGCAATGTGCCAGCATTTTTGTAGGCTCTAGGAATATTTAGGATAATAAAAAGGAATGAGAGTCTCTGCCCTCAAGGAGTTTACATTTTACTAGAACAGAAACAATATAGAAATGGATATGTATAAAACAAAGTAATTTGAAAAGCTGATAGTGAAGAAATCCATAAGAAGTATCCTAGGAGAATTCAGAAAGTTCAGCTCTTGAGTGACTCTCAGGGTTCCTGACTATTGTTTTAGACCTTTGATTATCTGACTTAGTCCATACTCCACTTTCATGTCTGTCTTCCTTCTATTTGCTACCTGCCCTGGATGGCTGGCAACTCATATATGCTCAGTCTTTGGCTACTCTACATGACTCTAATCTAATGACTTTCTCTGACCTTGGAAACACATATTTTCCCCCATTCTAGACTACAAAGATGGTTCAAGGACTATGACTCAACAAAAGTGAAAGAGAAAGGAAGGAGAAATGAATAATAATTGATACAGCACCTACTAATTGTCAGGCACTGTACTATGTGTTTTTAAATAAATATTTCTTATTGATAAAAACCCTGAAAGTAGGTACTATTATTATCCTCATTTTACAGTTGAGAAAACAATGACACCTCTTTCACATTTAGCCTAGGCACCTACTGATTCTGACTTCTACCCCTTTGTTCCAACATATCTCAGTTTTCCCAGTACTTGAGTTAGTTCAATTCATTGTCACTAGTAGTCTGAAATAACAGCTATTTTCCAACATATTCTTAGGATTATATTTAGCACATACAATTAATTCATCTATTAATTCATATTTTAACACTGAATTATGATTGATAATTTTAGAAGTGCAATTATACTTTTTACTGTAATCATAGAAACTATGGTTTTCTCTTATAATCATTTCTATCTCAATAGTAGTTACATGTTCTCTGAAATTCCAAAGGCTTTTTTTCTCTTTTATATGTTTTATGTGAATGAATGAGGAAAAATTAAATATTTTATATAGAACAAGAACTATATTAAATGCTGGGGATTTGACTAGTGTCTGACATCATAGAAAAACACCAAAGAGTGGTATTTTGATTTGGGAAGTCATAGGATAGTGATTTAAGGCTGAAGGAATAAGAATCTCACAAGGGCACATTGACAAAAATAAACTTAAAACAAGATTCATTAACTTTTAACTTAAAAGTAACATATAATCTCTATTGAAAGGTTGAATCATAAGCATTAGAACATGAAACAATTTGTGGGACTTCTCTATAGTCATTCTTTGTATCACCTTGGCTCTGTACTATCCAAAGTTCTCGTATTCCATGTCTTCTGCCACTGGTCTTTTCCTCCCATGAACAGATTGTCTTTGCCATTAGTCAGCACTATAAAATAAATACAGTTTCTTTCAAACTCACAAAGTCACTCATAAGACAAGACATATGTATCCAGACTGCTATTTGATTACCTGCACAGAAGAGGATACAAATATAAGAGGAATCCTGGGATCCAGCACATTTGTCTAGTTGAGTCCCCTTACTTGAGTTGCCTCGTGAGAATTGGCCAAGAGGTGGAGAAAAAATCAGTCCTGGCAAAGCTCCTAACTGTCATGAAATGTCCAAGGCTCAAATCAGGAAGGTGAGCCCTACAATTAGCCCTCTTCAACCCCAGTGAAATTACTTTGACAACTGTATGAAAGATAGATTGGACAGGAAAGAAGGTTATTGACTCTAATTCCTTACTCCACAACTAATCAATTGACAAATATTGCTCCAAGCTTATAAGCCCAAATGACTTGGATAATGGTGGACAGCACCTAGAAAACTTGCTACAAGGGGCAAGTAAAATGGAATTAGGGATAAGTAGGTAGTTATGGAGTGCAGATGATGATGGAGAGAAATAATGAGCCCGGCTATCACAAAGTTCCTAAACTCCTAAAGGCGAAAGAAGCCTCCCTAGGATGAAACTATCCATGGCCTTCAAGCATCACATTCTGTGACAAAGCCTTAGTGGCCCTGCTCTGAATAACAACAGAATAATATATTTAGAAAGAGGGACAAAAAAACTGAGAAGTGACAGTGAGTTAAGTTTTGGACATGCTGACTTTAAGGTATCGGTATGATGTCCAGGTGGAAATATCTAGCAGGTTTTTTTTTGTTTTGTTTTGTTTTTTTGAAACATAGGACTAAAGCTCAAGAGAGAGGTTGGAATAGAAAATATAAATTTCAGATCTTATACAGATAAGATCATTGAGTGAGGGGGTCTCAGCGGAGAGAGGAATGAAGGATATAACCATGGGAGAGAGTGCAAATAAAAGAACTGAGCATGAAGCTTGAAAAAAATGCTAGCTAAGTAGGTAGAAGAAGAAAAAAAGAAATAAAGGAGGCAGAGACAAGAGGAATGTCTAAGATCATCCAGATAGTATCATGATTATGGCAACTAAAGCCCATTGCTTCTGACCCTTTCAGTTAATGCATTCCTCCTCCCATCTCATATACTTATCAATCATGGTAGTAGTGATGTTGACGTGTGCATGTTTTACACCATGCATAGAGCTCTTTAAAGTTGCTGACAATTGACTAATCATTGACTATGGATACATGATGTCAAATTGTGCAAAAACACTACAGTAAAAAACATATTTCCAAACATTAAAATATTAAGTGCTATGAAGACAATTTTCCTGTTAACAGAAGCGATCCTGTCTGAAAATTATTGATGTGCTATCTGAAACCCATAAAACAAATTTCAGAATGGTTGGGGGCTCCTATATGTAAATTTAAAAGGAAAGAAATAATTTCAAGTCCACCTTTAGAAAAACACTAAGTACCAAAAGCTGATTCTTCTTAATGAGGTGTCCACAAGATGTCAGAGGTCGACTAGTACACGGGACTCCTTTCTCCAGGTTCCCTATTGCTTCCTGGGATCCAACACTGACTAATTGAAGGAGAAATCTGACCCTTCTTCTTAGACTTCTTGTGTAGCATTTCTGGGTCTGTTCTGCCCTTTCTGCCTCACGAGGTCCCTAAGGCTTGCACATACATTGTGAAAGCTTTTTCCCAGGGGACAACGTATGAACCAGAGATGAAGCTAGTAGGTGAAATGTTTTTTTTTTCCTTTTTTATTAGTATTAAATAAAATTGCATTCATATCATATACTAGATCTTTTCTTGCTTGCTTCATAGTAAATAAAATGCTATTCTCTTGCTGGTCAAATACTGAGATGTTTGAGATCTTTGTGGTCACATATACACATAAATGGGTAAATATGTATATATGTATATTGAATACTGTATATGTATATTTTATAGAGATATGTGTACTGTGTGCATATACATATGAATATGAATTACTTTATTTGGAAAGGATGACATTCTGTCTTGCAAATTTATTTATCTTTTTTCTGTTCTTCCAGGAACAAACTGGTTTCCTGTCTTCTACTCTGAGTATTTAGTTTGAGTTGGCTCCAATCTGTATAGATTAGATGATAGTTTCTATCATTTTAGATCTCACATTGCATAGTCTAAGCACCTGTCATGCCAGCAAGACTCAATCCCAAACCCCACATAAAATTTCTAAATTGAAACTTTATATTTTCTGTTTCCATGTAACTAGGTAGTGGGGACAGTTTATATTACATTAAATGTAAGTAAAAAATATCTGTGCTCCAGGCCTGTCTAAGACCCTTATTAGTTCCCTTAGCAGATCATTTATCTATGCCTCAGTTTCTTCATCTGGAAAATGAGTATAATAATATATATAATAATAATAAATATAATAATAATATAACTACCTCCCAAGGCTGATATGAGGAACAAATGAAATGACTTATGTAAAGGGCTATATAAATGTTTATAAATATGTATATAAATAAGATGATTTATGTAAAGGGCTATATAAATGTATCTCTTGTCAGTGGTGTTATGTAGCCTGAAGCTATGGTACCCCAATATCATACATTCATATTGACTTGTAATCATCAATTTCAAATTCCATCACTGTTAATTACTTGCAGCTTGTGAAAAATATGGTCTAAATTAAATTAGGACTTCAGAAAATCTCTTTCAGTAGTTCCCAAAAGATGGTCCAGGAAGTCATCTCCTGAGTGTGTTCCTAAAGCTAATCACTAGTATTATCAATGTTAATTAAATGCATGTATGATTCTATTTCTGGATTGAAGTATTTAATAAATTATTTATGAGTGGATAACCAAACCTATGTGACCTAGGACAGGTTACTTTAACTTCTGCCTCAGTTTCATCATCTGTAAAATGGGAATAATCATAGCACCTACCTCTCAGAATTGTGGGGGTTCAATGTAATAACATTTTAAAGTATCTAGCAAAATGTCTGCCTCATAGCAAGTTCTAAATAAATACTAGAAATTATTATTCTAATCCTCTACTGATTCTCCAAATGATCCTTGATTATACCATGGGCATGACTCCCCAGCTCTTGGAGGTTAAGCCTGGAGATCTCTAACTATGACAAATGCTCCTAAATTAGAGAACCTTCTAAAATGGACTGCCCGGTGAATTCTGTGTCTTCTGTACATGGAGAAAAACTTGTGCTCAGCAGGATTACCACCAAGAAAGGACATTTTGGGTCACATGAAGTAGTAGAAACCACAGGCAAAGATATCAAATGAATTGAGGTCTTCATTTGTGGAATGCATAAACACACTGATGAATACATGAATCCATTAAATACTAAAAAAGTTCTGGTCTAATTTTTTTTTTTTAAGGAAAAGACATCACATCGCTGTTTCAACAACAGCAGAACGATCCATTACCCCATCATCCCTTCTCCTGAATTTTGATAAAAAAGGTATTGTTCTTTTTAAAGTAATGGAAGAGTCCCAGGAAAATAGTGAAGTAAGGTATGGGCAAGCCTACCAATACTATAAGGGAGGGAATAGGACTTTGAAAATGGAAGAATTTTGAGGGGAGAAGTTACCTGGTTTTAAAGCACATAGAATTGCAGTCCTCTAGAAATGAGTAATTTGGGGATGGGAGGTTGATGGACAATAACAACCCTATCTCATATAAGCAATAGAATATAAAGGCTTGAGCTCTTTGTAGTGGCAAAAATTGGAAAATAAGGGGATGCCCTTCAATTGGGGAATGGCTGAATAAATTGTGGTTTATGTTGGTGATGGAATACTATTGTGCTCAAAGAAATAATAAACTGGAGGAATTCCATGAGGACTGGAACAACTTCTAGGAATTGATGCAGAATGAAAGGAGCAGAACCAGAAGAACATTGTACACAGAGACTGATACACTGTGGTACAATCAAATGTAATGGACTTCTCTAGTAGTAGCAATGAAATGACCCAGAACAATTCTGAGGGACTTATGAGAAAGAACACTATCTACATCCAGAGAAAGAACTGTGGGAGCAGAAACACAGAAGAAAAACAATAGCTTGATCACATGGGTCAATAGGGATATGATTGGGCATGTAAACTCTAAATGATCACCCCAGTACAAATAATAGGGAAATAGGTCTTGATCAATGATGCATGTAAAACCCAGGGGAATTGCTAATTGGCTCCATGAGGGAAAGAACATGACTCATGTGACCATGGAAAAATATTCTAAATTAATTTTTTTTAAATAGTTAAAAAAAGAATATAAAGGCTTCTTTGTCTCATGCATCATGGAGGGGTTTCCATTGATATGGTCCCAGGTCTCATGCTAATTGCTATGAAAATTCCTGAGAAGAGTAGATTCTCTACTCTGTGCTGGATGCTTTTGCCACCACTTGAGTATCATCAACATGAGGAAAGGAGATAAGGGAAAAATTTGATGTTCAACTCATTTGAACTCACCAGAACCAGAACTATCAATATGGATCCTTGCCCTGTGTTTGACTATATTCTTACAAGTTAACTAAACTTTTATTGTTTATGTTGTGTTGGGTTCATCATACTAATACCTGAAGTTAGGATGGTTTCTGTGAGAGATCTTTTGTTCTATTAAAGTGGCCCAAACTGGGGGTTTGGGGGGGGTGGAGGGCAGAGTTTAATGACTACCATCTAAATTATTAGATGCCAACATGGTAAAGTCAATTGCATCAAGGGCGCATTTCATGTTAGCAAAAGATGGGCTATGAAGCAGTTATTGACCCATGATTTTTTAAATGCAGAAATTATATATGGACCATATCACTAAAGAAAAGAGAAGTTAAGGGAGAAGGAAAGGAATAAGCATTTATTTCCTATGAAGTACCAGGCACTAATAATTTACAAATATCTCAATTAATCCTCACAATAACATTTTACAATTGAGAAAATTGGGGCAGAGGTTAAGTAACTTCTTAAGAGTCACACAACTAAAATCTGGATTTGAACTCAAGTATTCCCAACACTGGGCCCAGAGTTATACCCACTTAGCTGCCGATAATAGCATTATGGATTTAATAAAGACTCCCATAATATCAATATGAACAAGATAGAGAAATGTGGGCTGAATGAAAATATAATTTAGTGAATACCCAGAAAAAAGTGTTTTAATGAATGATATCAGACTAAAGGGATCATTCTAGCAGTTTCATCTTCAGCCCAATTGTAACAAATATATTTGGGGGGTAAATCACTGCACTAAAAGTCAAGACACTTATAAAATATCCATGTGATTTTAATTAAAGAGAGTTAATATATTGAGGGGATCAAAATTATAAAAGGACCACAACCAACTGAAAGAATAAGCCCAAACTGATGATTTAATAAGTACACATATACTTTAGTTTTTTTTTTTTAATCCACTAAGTACTTAACTAGACAATAATTCATGAGGAAAAGTCCCAGGGGTTTTAGTTGACTAGAGGCTCAAAGTACATCAACAATGTAGTTGACAAAAACAAAATCCAAATATTTTAATTTGATACTGTGATGTGGCTACAATTTCAGGAAGCAATTCAAAATATGATCTCATGCTGTACAATTTTTAGCCATGATTTTCCATGAAGCCTCTCAATCTACTGGAGACCAGGTAGTATTTCAGTAACTCATAGGTTGTCTCCTATGCTTAATACATACTCGACCTGCTTCATTTTCCAGTTATACATATGCTCAATGTCTTTTAAAACATTCCTTGAAAACAAATGCTTCTGAGTAAATACAGCAACTTAATTATTCCATCCCAATAGATCTTTTTTCGTTGTCCTTTTTATTTGAACCTGTTTTCAAGATCATTGTGTTCTAAGGTTCAATACCAGTGGCATTCACAGGAAAATGTTTAGTGTCTTTTAAAAGGGTTTGGAGAGAAGCACCAGTATAGGGTTGTTCAAAATGATTCACAAAATCCCAAATTGTGTGGTCACAATATACAAATTGTTCTCAGAAAAATTCTGTATAGATGGTAATATATATATATATAGATCGCTAGTTATCAAGGTTCTCTTGATCACTTCAGAATCAAGAAGTATTTTTTTTTCCTTTCTTTTGCTATTCCTTCCTTCAGATAACTTAAATAACTGTCCCTGTGAATCTTCTCAATTGTATCATTTCCAGCATGAATCGTTCTCTATACTTGGTCCCATCCATCTGATTTTACAGTTCTTGCACTCTTCAGTGCCATTTCTTCCTCTTCTGTAACATGTCTGAAATAACATTCGGGTCCATATGTGGCAGTCCCACTCTTACTATAGAAAATAAATTATTTTTTTGAAATCTTTTCCATTTTTCTTCTGTTTACAATTCTTTTTTTATCCTTGAATGCTTTTGAGATAATTTTGCTTAGTTGGATCTCTTGCCATGCTTAATTAAAACTAGTTTTACTCTCCACTGCTTCTCACTACTTTATGAGATGAAACTGCAGATAATCATTTATCATCCATCTTCTTGAGATTTTACAAATGAGTTTATGTTCTGAAATGGTATTGTCTGTGGCAGTCATCTCTGTATTTGGCAAGTAATTCAAATGTTTGCTGACTAAGGTGCTTTCTCTGTGCTCTTTTGGTTTCCTTGTTGTGACAATGTATTTACATTTGTTAAGCTTCTGGCTGAAAATATTATAGTCAGGGTTGACATCAACTGTTATCCAGTTCCCATTTTGTATTTTCTTTTTTCATCCAATTTTTAGTTGGTTAAGTTTTTATCATATACATTAATAACCACCACCAAAAAAAATTTAATGAAACAAATGCATAAAAAATGATGTGCAAACCCACAAACTGCACATTGTTTGCAATTTGTTTAAAAATCGGTAAATTACATATTTGTGCTAATTATAAACATCCTCTTTGAGTTTACTTTGTAACTTTGACTTGAATATTTTTCTTGATTTAGGTGCTTTTTAAAAATGTAAACATGGTATGTATCTATACTTATTCTTTTTTCTCTTCATATATCTACTTTATTTTCTTATGTTTTCAATGTTTTTCATTTCTAATAACATATCAATCCACTATATTCAAATATAATCTATTTAGCCATTACTCTCATTCATTGTATTTGTATTTACAGCTATTTTTTATTAACAAAGCTTCCATGAATATTTTCATATGTATACAACTTTTTAACCTCTCAATACTGTCCTTAGTAATAGGATCTCATCCTAACTTAATGAGCATGAACAGCTTTATAGCCCTAATGTATATTTATTTCTATCTTGTTTTCTAAAAAAAATAACAGCTACTCTAGCAATGTAATATTAGGCCTGCTTCTCCATGTTCCTGTCAACATTTAATTTAGTCACTTTAGCCTATCTGGTTCTTAGATAGCATATATTACCAGGAACATATTTCATTAGATTGGTCCTTAGGCAGCAGACACAATCTGTTGCCAGGAACATACTTTTTCCAAAACAAGTCTTTCCAGCTTGGTCATACCCATTGGAGCTTTTATTCCAGTTTCACAACCCCTAGGGGATGGAAAATTATCTACATAGTGTGGTAAGTGTTGAAGTAGGACTTTTGCATGATATTTATACTCTCTAAGCCATTGTTGTTCTGCCAGAAACTATATTTGGATTATGTATATGTTCAGGCTTAGATTTGGTACTAACATCATGCAGCTATGTGTAGGCTTTCCAAATATCTGTCTTTTTAAACTTATCTAAGTTTCTGTTCATCTCATTTTTTGTTAGATTTATCTAGTTCTGAGAGGAGAAAAAGTCTGCCACTATTATTTTACTATTTCCATCTGTATCTCATTTAGTTTTTCCTTTAAAGATCTGGATGCTATAACAATGGTGCATACAGGTTCAATATTGATAATGTTTCATATCCCCTTCCAAAAATCCTTCCTTAAATATCCTTTCCTCTTGCCCTCCTAGTTCCAAATTGGCCCACCTTTCCAAAGGTCACTCTTTGATCCCTTCCTCTTTACCTTTTTTCTTTTGTCCACCCTTCCTGAAATTCCTTTATCTCCCAACTGTGTCCTCCTGCTTCTTGATTTCCTTATCCCCTCATATTATCTCCCTTCCTCTTCATATGTACTTCTGTCTAGGTATCCATCCCTTCTTTCCTTCTCTTTTCTTATCTCTTTGTCCTCCTTTCTCTTGTTCCCTCGGGCCCAAAGGGGGCTCCCAGTCTCTCCTTTTTCCCATCCCCTTTCCTATGTTCTGTACATTAAGATTTTTACTCTTCTAATTCTTTAGCCCATGTCTGATGAGAGTTGTGTTCTACCATCCACAGACCTTCACCCTTTAATATTCTTCTCTGTGCATTTCTCCCACTCATTTCTGAGAAAGCCAATCCCTCCTATCTACTCCTGGCCTACTTCACCACCTTTTGGCTTATTTAATTATTCACCTTGACCTCAAGTCTTCCATCTATCCATAAGCCCTCAAAATTCCCAATGGCCATATGTGACATTTTTCCATAAAGGAATCAAACAATTTGAACTTTTGAGTTGCTTCTAATTAGTCTTTCGTTACTTTTTTATGTATCTTATAGCTCAAATTTTATGCTGAGTTAAGAGTTTTTCTTCAGGAATATATGAAGCTCCTTTAGTTCATTAAATATCCATTTCTTTCCTTTTACAATTATGTTCATCTTGACTGGATGTTATTTTTGTTTGGAATCACAGTTCTTTTGTTCTATAAAATGCTACATTCCATGTCTTGCTTTCTTTTAATGGTGCAGCTGCTAAGTCTTGTATTAATCTGACTGTACCTCAACAGTATTTAAAATTATTTCCCCTTGTTTCCTTTTTTAACTTTTTTAACTGGGGATTACAGAATTTAGCAATGATGTTTCTGAGCATCTTCATCTTTGGGTGTCTTTGTTTGGCTAACTGGTACATTCTTGAATTTCTATTTTACCCTCTTTTTCTAGAATTTCTGGGCAGTTTTCCTTGATAATTTCTTGGAGTATGGTGTCTAAACTCTCTTTTTTTAATAGTAACTTTCAGGAAGTCCAACTATTCTTTTATTGTCTCTCCTTGATCTATTTTCCAAGTCAATTGTTTTTGTGATGTTTCATATTATATTATTTAGTTGTTTTGATTTCCCTTGATTATTTCTTGTTGTTTTACAAAATTGTTATGTTCCTCTTGTTCAATTCTAGTTGCTAATGCATTATTTTCTTCTGAAAGTTTCTGGGTCTCTTTTTCCATTTAGGTGATCTTTCATTTATTGTTTTCTTGATTTTCTTGAATTGCTCTTATTTTTTTCTAACTTTTTCTCATCCTCTCTCATTTGTTTTTAAGGTCTTTTTAAAATTTTTTCCCAGAACTCTTTTTAAACTTGTGGGCATTCATTGTATTTCTTTACTGTTTTCAAAGTAGTTGTTTTTACTTCTCTGACCTCTGGGTTTGAGCCAAGATCTTCTCTGATCCCATAATAGCTACCATTAGTAAGGTTCTTCCAACTTTGCTTGCTCATTTTTATTTCTTTCTTTCTTTAATTTTTGCTGCCAGACCAGTAAACTTAATTATTGGCTTTTTTTCTGGAGTTCCAAGGTTCCTATAGTATTGATTTATTTTATCTCAAGTTTCAGGATTGTGTGTGTTTGTGTTTATATTTTCCTGGGTCTTATTGCATTCTTTCAGTTTTTATAGTCCAGGGACTGATGTAATCCCAGGTTTCTGTTCAAGTCTCAGTCCATGATTGGTCTCATGCACCAACCAGAGCCTGTGGGCAAGTTCTGCTACTACAAATACAAGTGCCAGTCCAGCTCCCTCTGTGGCAGCCTTTCGGAACTCCACTGTCCCAGGAGGACCACGGTTGGCAGAGCTTCAGTTGTTCAGTAGCCCCTTCTTCAGTCTTCCTCTCCTATCACCATGTCCAGTCTGCATTTCTCTGGACTCTCTAAAGTCCCTTCTTCATTAACATTGAGGCATGATTCCTGCATCAGCCCTGGTGCTTGCCAACTCTGACCTGTTCACTCCTTCAGGCAGCCAAGGCTAGCTGGGGTCTTTCAAGCTTGGGTTGCAGAAGACATAAACATATAACATAATACAGAGCATGAAACTTCTTTATGATCTATAAGTCTCTGATATCTTTCATGCCATCTTCTCAACTCATGCTTTTTTTTCTATTCTCACTTTTCCCCACCATTGCATTGAAGTCAAGAGGTATCAAAATGTTTTTGTAGTCTCACTAAATGTTCAGTAGAATTTCTCTACTTCATCCTCAACAACTGAATTGAATATATTAGTAGCAATTATTTTCATGACTTTTTGTATATATGTATCATTAGTACTGCAATATATGAATAAATATTGCATGAAATAACATTTCTTGTGCCTCTAGATATGTAATAAATTTCTTCTATGCCTCTCCAAGAAGCATCTGTGGACCATCCTCTCATTTGGCTGCAACCTTTTTGCTTCTGATTTCATTTGTATCAAGAATGTCAAGATTGATACAATTCAGCTCCTTCAGCCATATGTCCACTCAATGAAATGTGCAAAAAGACCTCATTTGAGTCCTAACACTTAAAAGTTTTTTGCCCCTCTAAAAAGTCTGAGATTCTCAACACCACTTGCTTTGCTCCCTGCCAAATGGCATAAACCACTGATAGTGGCAGAAATGATGAATAAAAGTAAGGAAGTTCTGAGGATGATAATTTTTCTTTCATAGGTTTCCATGACCAAAAAATAAAAATCATCACTAAGTAGCATTCCTATAGGTGCCCTTCCGTAATTAGCTAGTTTGGTTCTTAGAAGATAGACTCGATATGTTACTAGGCCCATACTCAAAGCCTTTCTAACATAGTAAAAATCTGTTAGAGTTTAAAATAAGCTTGCAAGCCTTTGAGAGCTCATGGCCACTTCTGTGCCACAATAAAATACCAGAGAGGCACTGATTATATTCAGTGAATGTGTTTGGCTGGTAACCTAGCAAAGTTACCATCTGTGGGATTATCACTGAACACCTTTATGGCATTAGTCTAACAAATACTCATTTTGAATCCATTTTATGTTTCCAGTATAAATGGTTAGACCAAGTGCTGGATTTGATTTTTTTTTTTCAAAATTCATAGCTTGTTTAAACAGGCTTAACTGGAGCTGCTGTAATTACAATATAGGAAATCTATGTCTTATCCTTATCCTTTCTTTTAATTAGGAGTAAATTTCAACCTAGGCTTTAAGGAATCAATCATTTGACTACACATAGCTGAGTCTTAAAAATGACTGTGATACCTATAGGCAGCTATTTCCAGTCTCTTGAGATCTAACACTAACACACGCAATTTAGCTTTGTGTGCTGGAGAAGATAAAAGCTTGATGATCAGGAGAACTGGCACTATAGTCTGTTGGCGAACCCCAGACTTTACAGGGTCATTGGGACTTGCTAGTCACCTCTCTCAGCTACACCTCCAGGGTTGGGGCGTGGGAGAGTGAGGCAGAAATTTCCTTTAAAAAAGGAACTGAAGGCACCTGAAGCAACTGACCCAGAAGAGCTAAGTGCAGCTCATTTCTGATAGAAAACTGCTAAAGGCTCCTGGGTACCTATGTATCTTTTGGATAGGGTAGAGGGGAATTGGTTCCAGATTCATTTGTTCTTTCTCTCCCCATGAAGGCGTCATAAGCTTTCAATCGAGAACAAGTTCTTTGTGATAGGAATATTTCCTTGAAACAATGAAAATCTATCTAACCAGCACTACGGGGCAGCACTGTGCTAGGCACCCTTCCGCAGGAGCGGGTGTGTGGCCCTGGGGAGCCACCTGAAAGCGGGAGGCAAGAAGGTTGTGCACGTGGTTGGGAGCGCCCAGCCTGACAGCAACTTGGTTTAGATCAGCCGCTCCAGAGACTGTACCGGCTTTTCAACGTTGCTCAGCTCATGGCAGCTCGTGGCAGCTCGTGGCAGCTCGTGGCAGCTCGTGGCCTGAGGGCCTGGAAGGCGGCCCCCTTCCTCATGGCTGGTTGCCCAGCTTGGGGAAATGCTTGGCCTACATGGACGTCCTGCGGTTCCCGGCGTTCCCTGTGGTCCCTCTCCCAATGCAGGATGCTCGACAAGCGCAGGCGCATCAGCAAAATCGGTTAGCCTGGATTGGGGGTGCGGGTGGAGCTGATGGCCTTGGGGCTCTGATGGCTCTTTCAGGAGCTTCCTTTCACCAGGTTCTTCCTGAAGGCCATCATTTTCAAGGAAAGGGGTGGAGCCCAGCAAGACGCCCATGAAAGACCTCTTCCGAAGACTCGATTTGGGCTAGGATGTCATCGACTTCGCAGGACATGTCGGGTCCTTTTTACAGAACCAAAAGCTATTCTTCACCAAAGCAGAAATTCCAGATGGTCACAGAGCAGTGCTTGACCGAAGACAGTGATAGCCCTTACTTGTCCCCCGCTCTTCTCTATGACCACCGACATCAGCATTGACCTCTCCCTACCACACAGGCTCCCTTCTCCAGCCCACTGAGCTGCGTTGTGGAGCAAGGGCTGGGGAGAGAAAGGACATCTTTCTCGGTAAACAGTCCGTGGATGAGATCCAAGTGAGGCTCTCTTGACGAGCCAGGTATCAATCGGAGGAGCAGATCACTAGGCGTGGGGTATTCATTTGTGATCCCAGCTACTTAGGACATGGAGTGCACAAATGATCGGTGCCATCAGGCATCCTTGCGGATCGCGTGCGCGCATCACCAACGGGGAGAACTCGGGCCTCCTCTTCCCCGCCCACTCGGACCAACTGCCGATCCGGAGCTTCTTTCTGTTGTCTCACCTTCTCGGTGCAAAACGTAGCTAGCTGCCTACCTTGCCGTCTTGAGACAACATCAGGGAGAGCAAGGACTCAGAGAAGGAAATCCACCAGCCGCCTAAGTTTATCAACTTAATGTACAATTCATTAAGTGAAAAAAATTAACTGCATCTGTGACCTCCACACGGTGAGGGAAAGCCACATTTCCACCATCTTCAACTGTGCCAATATAGCCCAATCTGGGAGTACTTATAAAGACATTAAAGACATCTTGGAAGTGACTAGACCGTAATTAAAAGTCGAAGAAATAAAATGCTAAACTGACTACTGGGGGGAGATGTATTTCAGTGAATAAAAAAAAAGAACCACTCCCTCAGAAGCAGTCATGAAAAATAAGAATCTACCTTTCTCTCTTCCTGAGTACTTCACCATCCATATAACCCCTCTTCTCGTTGGTTTTTACCCCAAAGATACACATAAATCAATACATTAAAAACTACCCCCAAAATCTTAGAGGAACAACTTTCTTTCAAAGAAGGTGGCAAAAAGGAAAGTAAACAGTCTTAACGATAAGTAAAGCAGATTCCTCCCTCGCTAGAAACAGAATGAGAGAAGGTTGGGGTAGAGACCGAGGACGGAAGTGTAGAATTCTCAGGACCGTCCAACACTGCATTCTCCTATCAAGCTTTCGTTAGTCCAAGGATCAGCCAGTCCTGATATTTTAGTCATAGGGTTCCTCTGTCCTGTTTCCTTGTAGTGACACAGAGGAAGCTGGTGGGGAAATGCAAGTTATGGACGTGGCTAGCAGTAATCCCAGTCTGGTACAGCGTAATAATACTGGAAAAAGCTCTTGCAATTCTCTTTACTCTGCTAGCATTTCTATTCTTCCCATAAGAAAGCCCACTGGTCAGCCTCAAGTTTTCAAATAATTTATTTACTCTTTGTCTTTTACAATGGATATCAGTTCATCAATTACAAAGATATTCATATTAGTCAGTTTAATTATGTCTGTCAAAAGTACCAGAAGATAAGATAATAATGTTCCTTTAAATATTTTGTTGTCTTTAAGAACAAAATGAAACTAATTTTACTAACTGTGGTGCAATTTAAAGAAGGCTAAAATTGGAGGGCTAACCTCAAAGTCAAAGAACCTGACTTTGAATGCCAGCTCTTCCAATTTCTGCGATGTCACCTTGGGCAAATTATTTAATATTATTTTTATTATATATTATATTATATATTTATATTATATTTTATTATATTATATATTATTATAATATTAATAATAATAATAAATTAATAATCCAAATTGACTACTAATGCCTATAATTAGCTATTTTTCCTCTATAAGAGCTAACACTTTTTAATGAAGAATTCATGTGATTCTAGCAATGTGTATTAGAAGGTAAAAGCTTGGTAAAAAAACTAGCTCTTCTGTTGGGCAGTCACATGCAGTAACCCAAATTCCTACCTCTTCCCTTTAGGCATGGTTTTCTCTTAAATCATTTCCTTCTGCTCTGCCAGAAGGGTGAAATTGCTTAAAGCAACTGACTTTAAGTCTTTTTTGCAATTATAGACCAGAAAGCAGCTAGGGAGTACTTTGGAAAGACCTGAGTCTTTAAATCAGCCCTCAGAAACTTATTAACTGTGTTACCCTAGACAAGTCATTTAACCTGTCTCAGTTTTCTCATGTGCAATTTTTCATCTGTAATGGGATAATTATAGCACCTATCCTATCTCAGGGTTGTTTTGGGGATAAAGTGAGAGAATATATGTAAATCAGTTAATAGAGTGCCTGGCACATAGCAGGTACTATATAAATATTAGCTATTATTATTTATAATTTTTTTATGTTTGCATTTATAGGAGAAATAGTAAACAAATCCATCCATCTATTAAGGTGCAACTGTTTTTATGTTTCTTGTTTTGTTAAAGTGGTTTAGTTCCTTCATTAGTATTACTTTCTTGATTTTTGAAAAAAATCAGGAAGAATACTTAGAACTAAATTTATATTTGTTTATTCATTTTCTAAAAACTGTGGATTCCTTAGCACACTCTGTCCCTTTTCCTACCACTGTCATTCTCACTAGGAATAGAAAAGGAAGCCAAGCAGAACGGAAGGCTATTTTGTCTTTTTTTTTTTCATGGATTGTGATAGTCATATTACTTTTCATCAATGTCCAGTTCAGTGAGGTGTCTCTTTGTATTTAGCCTAGCAGAAGGGTAGAGTGGATAGATTGCTGGACTTGGAGTCCAAAGGACCTCGGTTCCAATTCCTCCTGTAAAGTCTGCTTGCTATGTGATTTTAGTCAAATGATAATCTCTGGGCTCTAGTTTCCTCAATCTATAAAAACCAAGACTAAATATATTTCTAACCCTAGGAACAAGTTGGAGCTGAAATAAGACCAAAACATCAAAGGATTGTGAATTTAGATGTGGAAGGAATCTTTGAGGTCAACTAGCCCAACTCCCCTACTTTACAGATGAAGATACAAAGACCAGCAAGATTAAATCATTTGACCAAGGTCACACAAGTAAGGGGTAGCAGAGGCAGAATTTGTTCTTCTGCCTCCAAATCTAGCACTTTTTCCATTGTGTGCTTTGTAAGTTTTAAAGGGTGTTATAGTTATTGGTGGTGGTAATGTGATAAGGCAGGATTTGTTTTTTTTTGTTTGTTTGTTTTCTATAACAGGTATATAATCTGTCACTTGGAGCCTGTCAAAGTGAATCTAGATTATAGAACCCACAACAATTTACACACCACCGAGGATCCTCTTACTATGCCAAGTTCAACTTCAAAATGGAGCATGTATGATTTTTGTGGGGAAGAAAAGCAATCTTAGACTGCACTAATGTAAGCTAAATATCCTTGACAAGGAGGATGATTATCCATTTTCATGATTATCTTGTTTTACTTTGTACTGGACAGACCACCCCTGGAGTATTGTGTCCAGCTCTAGGCCAAACACCTTAGGAAAGACATTGATAAATGAGCAAACTCAGAGGGAGATCACTAAATTGGTGAAAATACTTGAAACAATCTCATGAGAGGCTAATTTGAAAGCTCTTGGAATACTTAAGCTAAGGGAAAACTTAGGGAAGGAAAGACAACTTTCTTTAGATATCTGAAAGACCGTCCCCTGGAAAAGGAATTAGGCCAGTTTTGTTTTATTTTAGCAGAAAGACATCATCAAAACACTTTCCTTACATTTCCACTATGCCCAAGGCCCTATGCTAGGCAGAATGACACAGCTCCTATCCTCTTCAAGTTTACATTTTACAGAGAAGGGAGGAATAATATGGAGATGGGCTTCAAATTCAATGCAGAATAGAGTTTATCAGCTAGAATCATCTGAAAATAGACTAACTTATTTTCTGAGGCATTCAGTTCCTCTTGTCTAAAAGTCTTCAAGTGGAGTCTCAATAACCATTTATTTAGGATCTTGTAGATCCATACGAAAAAGAATAACGGCAAAATTTTGGAACTACCTAAAGGAAGCTACATGGTACAGTGAGTGGATAGAGTGCTGGCTCTGAAGTCAGGAAGACTTAAATTCAAATCCAGCCTCAATTGCTGGCTAGCTTTGAGACTAAGGACAAGTCATATAACCTCTGATTGCCTCATGTTTCCTAAATTGTAAAACATGGATCATAGCACCCACCTCCTTAGGGTTGTTGTGAGGCTCAAGCATCAAATGAGATATTTAGCAGCATAGCTGACTCATAGTACATGCTTAAAATATATGCTTGTTCTCTTTCCATTTAAAAACATGGACGTTCCACATAGAATTTTGCCAACACTTTGTACAGCCCTATATTTTTCTTTTTACTTATCTTTCTTCTAGTTTTATCCAGTATTAGCATTAAAATTATTTCAAAAGACTCATTTGGGGTAAGAATATAATTTATTGATTAGGCTAGCATTATAACCAATAGATTTATAGGTTAGTGGCCCTCTCGATGGGCCTGAAAGCCCCTTCGCCAGATCTATAAATTGAGATTTTAAAGTTCATTATTCAGCCCCTCCTTTGATCATCCCAAGACATCTCTAATTGATAAGTAACTAATTAGGAGGTGGTCCATCAAACTATTCACCCTTCCCCAACTCCATGAGATGGAGGATGTGGAGACAGAAAGGAGGATGTTCCTCATAATTTTCATGAATAAAGCAAATACCAAAAAAAGCAAAATCTCTCATCCAGAACCCAGATACAGGAATACAAAAATTTCCCTCTTATCCAGACCTTTAAATCAAAATTTACATAGTATATAAAAATAAATTCTCATAACAACTTTAGCAGAGGAAAATTAATGTCAAGCAATTAATTTGTTTCTGCATGTCATATTTTGCTGTTCAGTTAAACTTTCTTTCAAAATTAATACAATACATCATTGAGTACATATTTGTTTAGTATTGTAAAATCCAACACATTACAATCAAAGCTCATTATCTTTTCTCCCCAAACTCACATTTGCTCCAAACTTCCCTATTTCTGGCAAAGACATTTCTATTCTCCCAATAACGCAGGTTTAACCTTAGCTTCATCCATAATTCCTCGTTTTCACTTTTTGCATTTCCAATAAGTTAGCAGATTTTGTCATTTCTATTTCTGCAACATCTCTTGCATCTGACTCTTCCTCTTTATTCACACAGCCACCACCTTTGTGCAGGCTTATTACCTTGAAACTAGGTGATTTCAAGGACCTCTTGATCTCTACCTAAATTCTCCCTTAACTTCAACCTATCCATCAAACAGATAAAGTGAGATTTTTTTTAGTTTTTTAAGAGCAAATCTAAACATTTCCCTCACCTAATCAATAGACTCCAGTGGTTCCTTGTTGCTTGTAGTATAAAAAATAAACTTTCCTAATTACCTTTTAAAACAACTCCATCTTATAGTCCCTGAATTTCTTTTTAGCTTCAATATCCTTTAGTCCCTCTTATGAACTTTGTGATCCAAGCAAATAGGCCTTCTTTCTGTCCTCCATGCATGGCACTCCTTCTTTTGTTTCCATATCTTTACCCTGGCTATCCTGCAGGTCCCATATTCCCTTCTGAACCTTTTTTCTCATAGAATTCTCATTTCTCTTCAAGACAGGGCTAAAGTATCACCTACTATAGGGTACTTTTTTCTGGTATCTCACTTCTCTAATGAAACTTTGGATTATTATTCTTTATTCCACAAAATATATTTATATAACAAGAAATCATGGCATTTAACATTCAGCAATGCACATTCTCCTGCTTTTTCAAGGTTCCCTTGAGACCATTAGGTTCATATTTTTTTAATATTCCATTTTTCTGAACCCCTCAGTTCTCTTTTAATTTTAATCATAAAAGATTAAACATAAGAGATTTTATTTCTTTAATTTAATTAATCTTAAATTAAAAAGTAAATACAAATTTACTTTTCAATATCATTTTTTAAAATTCTTACCATATGTGTTAGAATTAATATGAATTCTAAGGCAGAAAGCGGTAAGCAAACACAAGTAAGTGACTTGATTAGCATCACATAGCTAGGAAGTATCAGAGGCCACCCTGGATCCTCTTGACTCCAGGCTTGGTGCTATCTGCTTTTTATGTTCTTTTAATCATGTTTCTTTGAATCAAGTTTCTAAAGAATAATTAATACCGATTTTGTTGAGGTATTATCAAAAATTAAGAAACTCCTTTGATGAGGCAAATATGGGCCTAATACCTGATCTGGTGAGAAACCAAAGAAAGAAAAAGAACCATAGACCAATATTACTATTTAATAATGAAATACAAATTTAAGTAAAATCCAACAAAAAAGTTACAGCAATATATTTGAAAAAAATCACTGTAACCAATTATGTTACATTGGTGATATAACATTGGTTCAAAACTAGAAAAAATATAAGTATTTAAATTAAAAATAAAAATAACTCAAAATTCATAAATATAGCAATAAGTGCAAAAAATCCAAACCCTAAAAACAAAGACCTAAAATCATCACTTTAAAATAAAATAAATTATAGACATTAACAAAAATTATTCATTATTTGCAATGAGAAAATAATAGAGGTTTTCTAAGTGTGGTGGCAAAACAAAGATACCAGTACCACCCACTATTACTTAACATGATTCTACAAATGTTAAGTATTTAGATAAGAGCAAATACAAAAATGTATAAATAATAGCAAAGAGGAACAATCTATAGGCTGTTTTACTCAGAAAACCCTAGAGAATCCTTTGTGGAAGCTATTTTGTATCATATTAGATTGATTTAATTGGCTAAAATACTTTCCTCCCCATTATAAGTCTTTGTTATGAGGATTGCTTTCTAATATTGTGGGACAGTAATATATTTGGAAATGAATATAACATGAATTCAAAGGCAAACATTTAAAAAAGATATATGAATCAGGACATGCCCATAAAAAGAAAACATTCTACTGAATACCTTAAAAGGCAAAGGTATTGTGGTCCTACTTGTGAGACAATGACAACTAAGTAGAAAATAATGAAGATCTAGAAATCCTATTTTTGGTGGTAGTGGTTCAAAGTTCGATATTTAACATAATTATTAAGTAGCAAACTGTTGTTTGTTTGTTTGTTTGTTTCTGAGATTAAGTAGGAATTCAGGGGGAACCATTCAAATCATTTGGCTGCTCAGAAAGGGAGATACTACATATTTGTAGACAAAGACTTTATCTCAATCCAGATCTCTTTAAAAAGTTATATTTCTTCTTATTCTTATTGCTAAAGTTCTACAACTGATTGAAATTTAATGTTCTCTGTTGTTTTGAACGTTTTTCTTTATTCAAATTATTTATAAGGATCTGTTCTCTGTTATAATATTTTCTATTTCTTTTTCTTAATGAGAAACAAAATCTTATTAAATACTATTTTTAACAGGAGCATTTTGCAGCAGGAACTTAAAACATAAATGATCATTTAACTTGAGTAGTATGAATGAAACTGCATTTTTATAAAGGCTAAGTATAATTAATAATGACACTGTTAATAACAGTTCGTTTCCTTGCATTTCAGAGAATAATCAATATATTATGGACTATTTACAAACATACACATATTCATACAAATGAAAAAGGCTCACATGGGTGACATTGTATAGTTCAAGGCCTGTGCTTTCAAATATCTTTGTAAATATGGATCCATATGAAAGGGAAGAGTCAAAAGTATCTCTCTATCTCCCCAGAGCATGGTTCACAGCTCCCCAATATGCTGTCCTGGTTTTATAAATTAGAAATCTTGTCATCTTATCATAGAGACCAAGAAAATTGTAGCAAACTTTATCTGCTAAGTGAACCTTAATAACCCCAACTTTAACTTCAAGAAAATTACACTTGGAAACATTTCACAGTCCTGCAGGTTGCTGAAGATATAATTTTTCCCCCGCTTGAAGAGTTATTAACCCTCACAACAGATTCCCTGAGACCTTAACAGTTGCAGTTCAAATCACATTCAATTATAATAATCATTTTTATTTCTCTTAGCAAATTATTTCCTTTAAGTTTTAGCAAGCTTAGGTCAAAAAGCTCTCCCAATTCATTCATTGTTTGCTGCTTATTTCTAAAGTTATTATAAATTTGCCACTCCGTTGACACCATAGAGTAAGCACTAGCTATAGAGAAATGTCATTCAAGGGTACATATCAGATTTAAATAACTGTCGCTAAAATATATTCTTTCTTTAAGATATAATCCATATGTAAAAATAAACAAATGCAGAAGATGGAAACAGATTTATATATTGATATAGATATCAACCAATGAAAACTACATATTAAGCACATGAAAAAAGACTGAAAATCACAGTGCTGAACAGGAGGATAGAAATTCTAAAGAGAAAATCTCTTCCCTCAAGGAGCTTAATTTCTGATGGTAGAATAAAGACATATGAGGGAATAGTGACCAGTGGAAGGAAGGAAAGATAATCTGAGAAATCACCAAAAATGCTAAGTGAAACATTAGACCAGTACTCTAGTACATTTTTTCCACTGACAAATGGAGATTATTTCATTACAACTTTCTGAGAGATGGAAAAGATACAGATGAGGACATTCATCTTATGGCAGAGCAGAAAATAGCCTAGTTTAAGATAGAGACACAAGATCCCAGGATGACTTGATTCCTCTTAGGCAGACATGGCTAGTGTTGATAAATTTCAAGGGTGCAGCAATAGCAGTAGCAGCTTGGTATAAAATAGTTGAGGTGAAAAAGAGGATACATGGTCCAGGGAGTAAAGAATTAAGAACAGACAAAGAAATGAAAGACTACTTGCCTCTGCAAAATTATAAGGCTTTTTTCTACCTCCTATAGACTCTTTTTCTTTGGTAATTCACTCAGTCTCCTAATGGGTCTGTGATAGCATGTGTAAAGTTATTGCCTCCTACAAAGTGAAAATAAAGTACCCATTCCTGTCGATCTCTTTTCCATGTCTTCCCATAAAGCCCCCACAATGACAACCAACTGAAAAGTTATGATTTTTGAAACTAAAGTTTGAATATTTCAAAATCATTACCTTGTAAAGTATTATTTCAAAGGCAGATAAGGAAATTTTAAATCACTTATTCATTAAGAAAAAGAGTTTTTCTAACTTTTAATAGACAAAAACTCTATCTAAAAGAAAATAAAAAATCCTGCCCCTATTTGTTTTTGTTCCTTTCTATGACTAAATTTATCAGCTCCCCCAATGAAAAAAGTTAATCTATATATAAAGTTATTTGGTAACCTAAGATTAAGGTTGGCACTAAAAGGTTGATGATTTTCCTGGCACCCAATAGCCAGTGTGTTATCAAAGCAAATATGAATCTATACATTCCTGAACAGAATACGTGTTCTCTAACCAATATGCCATTTGGACCAATATTGCACTTTAGATCAATTAAGAATACCTATTTTCGTGGCATTTCTAAGTTTCTGATTATATTTAAGAAGTTTGGCCTCATAATTTGCAAAGAAACCTTTCCCCTACTTCTCTTGTCTTATTGGAAATATACATGGTACAGCAGACACAGCACTGGATTTGAAAGGAGAAGACTTGGTTGTAATCTTGATTTTGCCACTTATAACCTTCATGAGCATGGACAAGTCCTTTAGCCTCTCTAGGTCTCAATCCCACATTTTAAAAATGACAGGGTTAGACTAGATAAGAGTAGGTGTTTAAGAAGTGCTTGTTGATTTATTGATTGACCTCTAATGTCCCTTCCAATTCTTTTCAAGATGACAGGAGAATCTTAGTACAGAGGTATTGAAGAGTGGGGGTGGGAGGTACTGGCTTGGCACCAGAAAAATGATACTTAATTATGGATCTGCCAGTAACAGATGATACAATGGCCATGAAACAGAATATAGATATGAAAAAAGGAATTTCCAAAAAGTACTTACGTTGGTGTTTGGTGGATAGAAGTCTGCAAGACAGGGTAAATGAGAGAATTCCTCAGTTGAAAGCCTTAGTAACCAAAAAGAAGTTCAGATGTTGAAGAAGCCACAAAGGAGTTCACTCACAGGCTATTAACTTATAGTTTGTGTTTCAAGAAGTAGGAAAAAGAAAATGTCAACATATTTCAGAGATAAGGATATTTTTAACAAATAGATTATATCATAATTATGAATAAAATACAAGTTTATATGAGAGGCAACATGTCATGTTCAAAAGAAAGCTGGCCTTAGAGACAAGTTGGCTTGAGTTCAAGTTCTGATTCTAACACATATAGGCTGTTTTCCAATTCTCCCAGCAGTTTTTGTCAAATAGTGGGTTCTTATTCCAAAAGCCTGGATCTTTGAGTTTATCAAGCACTATCTTGCTACTATCATTTATCTTAAGTCTATTCCATTGATCTACCCTTCTATCTCTAAGCTAGCACCATATTGTTTTGATAATCACTGCTTGATAGTATAGTTTGAGAACTGGTAATGCTAGACCCCCATCCTTCACATTTTTTTCTCATTAGTTCCCTTTATATTCTTGATCATTTGTTCTTCCAGATGAATTTGTAATAATTTTTTCTAATTCTATAAGAAAACAGGTTTTTGGTAGTTGATAGGCATGACACTGAATAAGTAAATTAATTTAGGTAGGATTCTCATTTTTTTATATATTACTTCATCCTACCCATGAGCTCTTGAATTTGACCATAACATTCCTGGGAGTTGTCTTTTGGGGATTTAATGTAGGGGGTGATGTGTGTATTCTTTCAATGTCTATTTTGTCTTCTTATTCAAGAATATCAGGGCAGTTTTCTTGGATAATTTCTTGTATTATGATGTCAAGGTTTCTTTTTTTTTGTTCCATGCTTTCAGGTCATCCAGTAATTCTCAAATTGTCTCTCTTGAATCTGTTTTCAAGGTCAGTTGTCTTTTCAATGAGATATTTCATGTTTGCTTCTACTTTTTCATTCTTTTGATTTTGCCTTATTAATTATTGTTGTCTCATGATATCATTAGCTTCTAATTGCCCAATTCTAGTCTATCCTGCTTTTCATGGCTTCCAGCTGGACAATTCTGATCTCCAATTTGCTTATTACTTCTTTTGATTTCTGTGTCTCTTTTTCCATATGGGAAATTTTGTTTTTTAAGCTGTTATTTTCTTTCATTTGTTTTTCCCACTTTTCTTCCCATTTTTCTTCTATCTTTCTTACTTGGTTCTTGAACTCCTTTTTTGTGTTCCTCCAGGGTTTGTGACCAATTTCCTTTTTTTTTAAATTTGGATGTGTTTGCTTGCTTCTCATTCTCTGCTTTTGCTTCTGTATTTTGCTCTTTTTCATCATAGAAATTCTCCAGGATCAAGAGCTTTTTTTGCTGTGACTTATTCCTCTTGCCACTAGAAGATTGAGATTCCTGCATGTTGGTGGTCATTGCCTCCTTAGCTTCTGTCTCACAGGGCTTTATCTTGGTACTATCTTCCCTTCCCTGTCAGAAACCTGAGTGAGGGCAGGTAGATCTGTGGCGGTTTTTGTGTGATCTTCCTCCACTGCTGTTGCTGCTGCTGCTGCTGCTGCTAATGCTACTGTTGATGCTACTGGTATTGATGCTGCTGCTAAAGCTCTGAGCCCAACCTCCAATGGCTAGTATTTTCAAAGGTGGGTCTGTAGTGTAATAGGCTGCATTGAGTGCTTCCATGAGGCTATATTCTTCAGCTGCTAGGGTCGCTGGTGCTGCATGGGAGCGAGCTCCTTGTTAATTCCCAAGTCTTACTGCCCAGGTCTTGCACAGCCCTGGGGAGTGAGTTTGTGGTGCTTTCAGCCAGTGCCCAAGAATTTGGAGATGTCTCTAGACCTGGTTCTCAATGGCATGGTGAGTAGGGGAAGGCTAGTCCCCTGTGCAGTTTTGCCCCCTTATAACATGGGAATTGCCTCTCACTGCCTACCTTTCAGGCTTTGTCCAGTGGAAGAGCCCCTTTATTCATCCTGTTTTGACTTGTGTCCTTTTGAAATGCTTTGTAATGATCTGTTTGGAATAAATTTCTTATTGGCTCCAAGTTTTTTCTGGTTACTAAGCTACCATCTTGGATACACCTCAGAACATCATTCTTTAATTATTGTATTCATTCACATTACTATGACTGATTTCTACACACATAAGTCACAAATCTTTTCTTCAGCCTCACATATCTCCTAAGCTCCAGATTCAAGTTTCCTACAACAAAATATTTTTTTTCAAAAAAAGAACTTTTCTCTCCCTCATTATTACTCAAGACCAACTCCTCTTGGTGATTTCCCTATGTAGGTTGAATTCCCAAACAATAGAACCTAGTCAATCATTCTCAATACTCCAATGATATGTTGGCATTTCCTCCTTCTTCCTACCTCCCATATTGAATCAGTTACTGAATCATTTGCACTCTATTTACTCTATCTTATCAAAACTTCTTTTGATAATTGTCATCAATCATTTCTGTCTTTCTATTCCCACTGAAAATATCTTAATCTAAGGCCCTTCTTTCATATTTTCCAGGACTATTACAACAGTTTATTAGCTGATTATCCTCCCTCTTGAGCATTTTCCTATTTCAATTCTATCTTTACACTTTGACCAGATCATCCTAATGTAAGGGTGGGGAGTTTCACCCACAGTCCAATGAATGTAATCACATAAGACCCAGACATCTTAAGTGAATAAATCAATCAATAAGTAGTAGACATGGAATAAATAAGTCCTTAATCATTTTGAAAGGACCATGCTGGCTTTAGATTACTGGATGAAAACAGATGACACCATGCAGGAAATATCTTATGACTCAGATGAAAGAATCAAACACATTTTTGTGTGTAAACACAAAAAGTTCTTTCTGAATTGTACATTACAAAAACAAGCCAGTCCAATGGTAATCAAATGCAGTGATGAAGGACTCATGCACACAGCTATAATCATGATGTGCTTCTTCCCATACTTTTTGATGACTAATGTCTACTTGGGAAAAGCCAAACACCTTGACCTGGAAGTTCAACAATGTACCACTTCCACATGTTTACAACTATTAATCATTCTATGCTATATACTAAAGTGAAAGTGAAGTACTTTCTATTACTTTTACATATCTATCACTTTGTTCTATTTGTGTACTTGATATGCCTAAACTATCTTCTTTATTCTTTATCCTTTTTGAAATTGAAATCATCGTTCATGACCCAACTAAAATCTCAACTCTTTCAGGAAGTTTTCACTGGTCTCTCAAGTTGGAATGATTATTCCTTCTTCCACACTCATATAGCATTTTGTCCCTATTTCTTGTCATTATATGATACTCAGAATTACAGCTTTTTAAATACCTACTTTGCATTATTGCATAGAGTTTTTATATGTGTATTAGGTCTCCAGCTAGCTAGACTATAAGTTCCATTTCCAAAAGAGTCATGTTTTAGTAATTTTTTAAAAAATTTCTTCCAGCATATGGCACTGTGTTTTATATGTAGTTGATTCTTATAAATAGTTGGTGATTGAAATAAAAGATAAATTTAACTAGAAATTTTTCAGTTCAGTGATATTTTGAACAAAATTGTTAATTCATAAATGTTGCTAACTGAACAAAATTCCTATACATATAACAAACTGGGGGTAAATATTCCAATCCCCTATACATTGGAAATAGGCCCTAAAGATGCAAAAAAACAAGTATTTAGGGTGGGCAGATAACTGGAAAACCAATGTCTTTTAGCTGGTGCTGAGAAAAAGGTAATATAACAATACAGTTGAACTATTTATAATATTCTCTCTTTTCTAAGAAAATTTGGTGGGTTAACACTTATCTCTTCCATACACATATTCCTCAGTCTCCCTGACATTCATTACCAACCTCTTTGTGATGTTTCATTTCTATTTCACAGTATATACACACACATATACACACATACATATCATATTCATATAGAGATAAGACACACACTAGATGTATATGAATGAATCGACAAGCATTTCTTAAGCATATACGATGTATAGATTATGCTGGGCACTAAAAATGAAGAGAGAAAAATGAAACAGTCCTTGCTATCAAGAAACTTAGATAGGTAGGTAGGTAGGTAGATAGATAGATAGATAGATAGATAGATAGATAGATAGATAGATGGATGGATATTGATAATGATGGGGACAACATGTATGAAAATAAGAATACAAACCTAGAATATTCAAAAATATCTACAGGTTAATCTGGCAAAGAAGAGCACTGGGGAATGGAGGAAAGGACTCCTGTAGAGGATGATGCTTGAGCTGAATCTTGAAGGAAATATGGAATTTGAAGAGATAGCAATGGGTTGGAGGAACTTTATTTGAAATCTGGATGGGCAGCTAGTATAAAGGAATGGAAAGGAGAGAGAATCTTTAAGGGTAGTAACAGTAAGAATGATGGTTTGACTGAACTATACAATAAAGAAAGCAATGTATAATAAAGGCTGGATAGCTAAATTTGGGCTAAATTGAGAAATATTTGTATATATATATAAAATTTGGCATCATAAAATTTTACATTTATATGTCATAATTTACTTCGTCATTCTACAGTTGTTGGATATTGGGCTTTGTGGAATTTTTTATTACTGAAAACATAACAATAAGGAATATTCTTTACAGAAAGGTTATCAACCCTCCTCCCCAACTTTTTACTCTTTTTTGGTATAGTTCTGAAATTGCTGAAAGATGCAATCAGTTTTGTGACTCATTGAATATTGTCATATAACTCTCTAAAATGTTTGTAAAAAGCTAGAAATGCACTAAACTCGCTTTTAAAAAATGAAAAGAGGGGGGCAGCTGGGTAGCTCAGTGGATTGAGAGCCAGGCCTAGAGATGGGAGTTCCTAGGTTCAAATCTGTCCTCAGACACTTCCCAGCTGTGTGACCCTGGGCAAGTCACTTGACCCCCATTGCCTAGCCTTTACCCCTCTTCTGCCTTGGAACCAATACACAGTATTGGTTCCAAGACAGAAGGTAAGGGTTTAAAAAAATGAAAAGATGAGAAAAGGAAATAAATATTCACAATGAATATCCTATGGAGAAAGAATAGCAATGATACTAAAGAAATAAACAAGCAAAGAAAAAATTGTTAACAAATATAGATAATCCATATAAAAAAGATTTCGTAGATAAAACTTCAGAAGAGCATAACTCTATAATGATTATAATTGAATCCCTCCCCTCAGACAGAATGAAATAGTCACAAGAATTATCTGAGTGTATTTGAGATCTATTAAAAGAATTGAAGAAGAAACACCTATAGAATTAGATCTCAATAAAAAAAATTAACAGTGAGGTAAGATAGTTTAAAATAAGGACAGAGAAAAGTTAATAAAGCAATAGCCACACATAAGAACAATAAAAGAAATAGAACTAAGGAAATAATTGATTCAAAGAGCGAGGTTAGAGAAAAATCAAGTTACAAATATTGGAAGAGCCTATGAGGTAATAACCTCAAAACTGGACTTTCAGCTAAAAGTTTGGGGCACAATGTGTCTGTCACTATCTTAAAGGAATTTAACTTTTCTGGAGTATGTATTCCATCTATAAAATGAAAGAGTTGTACTATATAGCACCAGAGGCAGCCAAATGATTCTGGATAAAGTGCTGTAGCTAGAAATCAAAAAGAACTATATTCAAATCCAGACCTACTAACTGTGAGATGCTGGACAATTTACTTGACTACTGACTGCCTCAGTTTCCTCAACTATAAAATAGAGACAATAACATATTCTAATTCGCAGAATTATTCTGAGGGTCAAATAAGATATTATCTATTAAGTGCATAACACAGTGCTTGGTATATACTTGGTTCTTGTTAAATTCTTCATCCTTTCCTTCTTTCTCTTTTTTTAAAGGTTCACTTCTTGTTTTAAACCTATGGTCTTATTATCTTATTATATAAGATCACTGCTTCCTCAAAAGAACATGATGAGACAAAAAAAATAAATACCAAATTTCAAGGAAAACTTGCTTAGAAATATTAGGACTATATGGAATCCATAAGTCACTCCCAATAATTCAAAATTTCATTCATTAAGAGATACGATTATCAACCTGCAGAGTTAGCCTAGGAGAGAAACAAGATATATCAAGAAATGGCCATCAGAATCATGCATAAGTGAAAAATTGTTGGAAGAACTGGAATTTCATTTACTAAAAGGCAATGAGAATTATCATTATACTCATGAAAAACCTATCATGCAACAATAAATATGATCCCATGTGACGAAAATCCACTATTAATTTTTATAAGAATTAATGGAAGTCATTAATTGTTAAAAGCCATGCTTTCATCACATAAGATCACTTTCAGCATATAAAAGTATGAAAAAATGAACAAGAGAAGTTAAGCACCTCTGTGGTATTTATGAAAAGTTAGATATAAGAGATTTCTGGAGATTAATTAATAAGAATATGAACAAATAGACATATTTCTCAGTTCATAGCAATTTTACAAAAACTACCAATTTTTCCATCACTTACATGAAACAACAATTTTAACCTTTATTTTTAAAGTTTGAATTAAATTCTTCCCCTCCCGCCATCCACTTCCCTCTCTGTGAGACAGCAAGAAATCTGATATAAATTGTACATGTGTAATAGTGTCAAATACCTTTCCATATTAGTCATTTTGTGAATGAGAACTTGAACAAATAACAGAAAACTGAAGAAATGAAGTAAAATATAGTGTGCATTGTTCTGCTTTCAGACTCCTTCAATTCTTTCTCTGGAGGCACTTTTCATCATGAGTCCAAGAGACTTATCTGAGAATTGTCTTGGATCACTCACTGTATTGCTCAAAAGAGCTAAGCCATTCATAAATGTTCCTCATATAATATTGCTGTGCAATGTTCTCCTGGTTGTCCTCTCATCACTTCACATCAGTACATGTAGGTATTTCCAAGTTTTTCTTGAATCATCCTTCTCATCATTTCTTAAAGCACAGTACATAGTCTTCCATTACAGTCATATACCACCACTTATTTAGCCATTCCCTATTCATTTACTGCTACCATGAAAACATCTGCTATAAATATGTGTATACAAAGAGGTTCTTTTTCCTCTTCAAAAAAATCTCCTCAGGATATAGATCTAGTAGAGGTATTGCTGGATCAAAGGGTGTGAACAGTTCTAAAGCTCTTTGGGCATAGTTCTAAATCACCCTCCACAATGGCTGGATCAGTTCACAACACCATCAGCCACATTTTGTCACATCCCCTAGAGCATTTATTTGCTTTTTCTGTCATATTAGTCAATCAGATAGATACAAGGGGGCACCTCAGAATTATTTTGCATTTCTCTAATCAAGAGCACATTAGAGCACTTTTCATTTAATTAAATTTACTGTTGATTTCTTCATCTAAAAACTGTCTATCCATATCCTTTGGCCATTTATCAATAGGGAACTCAGTTTGATATATATATTTTAGAAATAAGGTTTTCATCAGAAATATTTGCTATGTATAAATTTCCCCAGTTTTCTCTTTTTTCCTAATCTTGGTTGCATTAGTTTTATTTGTGTGAAACCTTTTTAGTTTAATATAAAGTTATCCATTTTACATCTTATAATGCTCTCTATCTCTTGTTTGATCATAAATTCTTCCCTTGAAATCAAACTGAGATTTGACAGGTAGACTACTCTATGCTCCTTTAAGTTGCTAATAGTAAAATACTTTTATTCAGTATTCCCAGCAGAAGAACTAACAATTTGGTAGGGCATAAAAACTCACAAATAAAAAAATAAATATGAAATATATTCTTTTCTTACCATAATTTATTAAAATTTTTATCTAGTAGAGACCTCCTGAAGAAAAGATTAAAACTAATCTACAACTAAATAAAGTAACCCTAAAGAATTAGTGGGTCAGGGCAGCTAGGAAGTTCAGTGGATAGAGAGCCAACTCTGGCAATGGGAGGTCCTCATTTCAAATCTGACCTCAGATATTTCCTAAATGTGCGACCCTAACTAAGTCATTTAAATCCAATTTCCTTGCCCTTGCCATCCTTCTACCTTGGAGCTAATGTTTTTCTTCAATCATAAGATAGATTTTCTTTTTAGAGAAAAAGAATTAGTGAGTCAAATAACAAATCTTAAAAACAAGAGATAATTTTCAAAAATATAATAATAACAATAAGAAACCATACAAAATTTTCAGGATATAGTAAAAACATTTCTTTAAGGAAAGTGTATGTCTCTAACTGAGAGAGATCAATTAATTAGACATACAATATTTTTTTAAATAGAATTGAAAAAATAATTACAGTAGGGCAGGTAGGTGGTTCAGAGGACTGAGAGTCAGACATGGAGACAAAAAGTCCTGGGTTCAGATTTGTCCTTAGTCACTTCCTAGTTGTAAGGCCCTGGGCAAGTCACCTAATCCTCATTGCCTAGCACTTACTGCTCTTCTGTCTTGGAACCATTACACAGTATCAATTCTAATATTGTAGGTAAAGGTTTTTTGAAAAATAAATAGACAAAATGAAATAAAAAATAAACACAAAACTAGAAATGCCAAAAATCAAAGAAAAGGTTAATATAATTTAAAGCAAAAAAAAAACCTGTTAAATAAAATTAAGAGCTAGTTGGCTAGTTTGGGGGAGGAACTAATAGAATAGATTAAGAATTAGCCAAATTGTTCTTCTAAAAGAGGAAAAACAAATTAACAATATTAACATTGGAAAAAGTAGAAATCATAGCAAAGATATAAAAATGATACTTTTAGAAATCATTTCATCCAATAAAATTAATAAATTAAATTAATACATAAAATAATATTCTCAAATTAACAGAAAAGAAGAAAGGCAAAAATAACCCAAACTCAGAAAAATTAATTGGACAAGCAAAATTATTTACCCAATTAAAAATACTCAGGATAAAATAGATTCACAAGGAAATTCTTTTGAACATTCAAAGATCAAATCTAGTATTACACAAACTGCTTACAAAAAAAACGAAAAAAAAAGAAAGTATACAAAATTCCTGATGTGATACAAACATGATCTTGTTATCTAAAACCAGGGAGAATCAAAACAGAGAAAGAAAACTATAAATCAATATCCCTAATGTAAAGATTAAAATTAATATGCAATAACTAAATATTATATTTTACAAAAATTTTACTAATAATAACTAAAGCAAAAGAACTGCCTGAATTCAGCCTGGCCACAGGTCAAAGAAAGAACTTAGGAGGAGCATACATCCATTTAAATACCAATAACGTGATCTCTCCAAAGTGGAGACAGGAGAGATTATAGGGAATTTT
This sequence comes from Monodelphis domestica, assembly GCF_027887165.1. Lineage (NCBI taxonomy): Eukaryota > Metazoa > Chordata > Mammalia > Didelphimorphia > Didelphidae > Monodelphis > Monodelphis domestica. Next base: position 160,807,447 of record NC_077230.1, read on the forward strand.
GGGAAATACTAAGGACTTCAGGGGAATGAAGTCAAAGGTTCAAAATTTCTATTTATATACTAATAAATATATACTAATAAACATTGATTAAATTTGAATAAAATGTCAGCAATAAGGCAACAGCAACCAAAGAATAAACACTAGAAGAAGCAAGTTAAATTTATATTTTGACAGCATGACTATTCAATATCAGGAAAACTATAAACTTAATTTACCTTATAAATAGAAAGACTAAGAAAAGAAAACATGATTATAACAAGAGGCAAAAAAATAACAATCTATTTCAGTTATGAACCAAAGAATATATAGGAATAAAAAGACCATTCCTCAACATAGTAAATTCTATACATCTAAAACCAAAAGTTAGTATTTTATGTAACGGGAATAAAATAATGGTCTTTCCAATAAGATCTAAGGTAAATCAAGAAAGACCAATATCACCAATAAAGAAAATTAATGTTGGATTGTATAATTTTTATCAATATTTCTATGTGAATCCATCAATTTCCTCAGACCCAGCAGCTGAAAGTCAATTTTTTTGTTTTATGATTTTTGTTTTTATATTTTCCTGATTGGAAGAATAGAATCATGTAATTACTTCAAGCTCCTAAGACATCAGCTTGTTAATATATTTTATTATATATTATCATATATTTCCTAGTATATGATGTGAGATATTGGTACATGCCTAATCTTTGCCATACTGCTTTCCATTTTCTCCAGCAATTATTTTCAAATAGTAGGTTCTTTCCTGAAAAAATCTTTTGGTTTATTGAGCATGAAGTTGCTATTGACATCAATTGTCAGGTGTTGATTGCCTAATCTAATCCATTGATCCACAACTCTATTTCTTATATAATACCATATTGCTTTGATGATTACTGCTTTGTTATATATTGTGAGATCTTGTATATCCAGGACTTCTTCCATGTTTTTTTTTAATTAATTACCTTGATATTCTTGAACAAATTTCCTTCCAGATGAACTTTGTTGTTATTTTTTCTAGTTTTATGAAAAAAATTTGGATAGTTTGATTGGTATAAGACTGAATAACTGACCTCATCAATGACAAAACCAATATTAATATGGCCAATTTAATGGTTTTCCTAATTTTGAATAATACCTGGTATTCCCTAGTATAAAATCCAACTGAACATGGTATATGATCTTCGGGATATGATGTTTTAGACTCCTTGTTAGTAGCTTGTTTTAAAATGTTGTATCAATGTTCATTAGGGAGATTGGCCTGTAGTTTTCTTTCACTTTTATGTTGTTATGGTTTAGGTATCAATACCATATTTGTCATAAAAAGAGTTTGGAAGGATTTCCTCTTTCCTTATTTTTCTAAATAGTTTATTGAGTATGAGATTTAGTTGTTCTTTGAATGTTTGGTAGAATTTACTTATAAATCTATCAGACTCAGGGGTCTTTTTTCTTATAGAGTTCTTTGAAGGTTTGTTCAATTTCTTTTTCTGTGATGAGGTTATTTAAGTATTCTATTTTGAAAAGAATGAGAATCCCTGACTCCCTCTCCTCTCATTAAACTGTCTTAGCTTGGAAAAAAATCTAATGACTCAACTTTGCTAAGAGACACCAGTCTCTCTCGATAAACCTATTATTGGCTTGGTGCTTTGCCTCTTTGATTTCTTTCAGATTTACTGAAAAACATTCACCACAATTTCCTCTTTTAATCTAGATAGTTTATATTTGTGTAAGTATTCATCTATTTCCCTTAGATTGTCAGATTTATTGGCACATACTTGGGCAAAATAACTTCCAATAATAGCTTTAAGTTCTTCTTAATTTTGGTTGTGATGTCATCTTTTATATTTTTCATACTGGAAATTTGGTTGCTTTCTTTTATAATGAAGTTAACTATAGTTTATCTATTGTATTTCTTTTTTTCATAAAACCAAATCCTTGTTTCATTTATTAGTTCAATGATTTCCTTCAAGTTTTATTAATCTTCCTCTTGATTTTCAGAATTTCTAATTTAACATTTATTTGAGAATTTTTAATGTGTTCTTTTTCTAGTTGGTTTTTTTTTTTAGTTCTAGGCCAAATTCATAGATCTGCTTTTTCTCTAATTTATTAGTATAAATTTTAAGAGTTATGAATTTCCCTGAGTGCCAATTTGGATGTATTCCATAAATTTTTATTTGTTGTCTCCTCATTGCCATTCTCTTTCATGAAATTGTTGATTGTCTCTATGATTTATTCTTTGACAGATTCATTCTTAAGGATGTTTGTTTAATTTCCAATGGATTTTTAGTCTGTCTTTCTGCTGTCCTTTGTTGAGTATAATTTTTATTGCATTGTGTTCTGAAAAGTATGCATTTAATATTTCTGCTTTTTCTACATTTAGAGTTGAGGTTTTTATATTCTGTTATGGGGTTAATTTTCAGAGGTCTGCTATAGACAGATTTTCTAAAGTTCTTTTTATCTCCTTAACTTCTTTTTTATTTTTGGTTGGATTTATCTACTTCTGAAAGGGGAAGGTTGAGGTCTCCTGGTAGTAATATCTTACATTCTATTTCCTCTGATAACAACCTTAATTTTTCATTTTACCTTTATATGCTTCTCTTGAGTATCAAATTTGCTCATAAACCTTTCTTATCATCTCTAGTTTTGGGTCAATAAATTCTGATATTCTCTGTTTCATTGAATGTGATTTGTTTTGCCTTTAGGATTATGTTCAGTTTAGTTGCTAAGTAATTTTAGATTGTAGTCCCTAGGTTCTTTACCTGTTGGAATATCATATGACTTCTTTTTATGTAGAAACTTGTCAGTCCCAGAAATTCCTTTTAAAATAACTCTATGTCACATAAAATCCTTGTAAGTCTACCTAGCAAAACAAAAGGGAACCATATGAATACTATAAAACACTCAAAGAAAATAAGGAAGAGCTAAATAATTGGGGGTATGTTCATTTTTCATAGGTAGGCCAAACCAATATAATAACAATGAGAATAATAGACAAATTATCTTACTTTTTCAATGCTATACTAATATAAATAGTGAAGCACTACCTTACATAGCTGGGAAAAAATCTTCTAGGAGAACAAGTCAAGAATCACAAGGATTTTTTTTTAAAGATGTCATATGACCCATAAAATGTAAGACTAGTCATTTTCTTCCATCATTATGAACTTAAAGCTCCATCAATATAAAAATTAAGTGCAAAAAGTAAATTGTAACTATCTTCACAGGCCAAAACACCACAAGCCTAATGAGATAATAATCTGATGAATTTATAACAGGAAAAAAAACAATTTCTAATCCCAGAAACATTCTCTTAGTATCCTATCCTACATCACACAGATTCTTATTTTCTGAGATGAATTAAAAAACTTCCTTGTTGCTGCAAATTTAGAGCATATAGGTGGTACAGTGCATAGGAATTAGAATTAGAACTACATGTGTTCAAATCCTGCTACAGTCACTTTCCTTGCTATGTCATCCTAGACAAGTCATTTAATCACTATCATCTTCAGATACCTCATCTAGACCACAGGATCATTGTGAGAATCAAATAAGGCAACATATGGAAAATGCTTTTTAAATCTTACAGTACTATATAAATGCTAGCTAACATTATTATCTCTGCTAACACACCAGCTATTCTTTTATGTTGGAAAATTCACCTTTTATTTATGTCAGTCCCTTCTCCAGGTAACTTCTAGATTATGTCAGTAATAAGGAGGACAGAACTAGTACCAGCCAAATGTCACTTTCCATTGAAAGCTCTACCATCAAGAAAGAGATAGAAAGTGAATCCAAACTTCTCAACAAATATCACAAGATAAAAGAAAATGAATCAGTACTTTTTGAGACAGAAGACTCTATAGATTCCCAAGAGAGCCCAGAATCAGAGCATGATGTCCCTGAATGATTCAAGAGAGAAATCAGAATTTTGATAGCAGAATTTTTGTCCTGCATAGGAGAAGTAATTGGAAGATTAAAAAAAACCAACCTTGAACATATTATAGCATGTCTCATCTAAGAACTTGAAGAATCTCTTTTTGAGAGAAATAAAGAGAGGATATCTGGAAAAAAACTAAAATAATGAAAAGAGAGAATCTCTTTTTTAAAGCGTCTGATTGGGAATGCAAATATTGAGACATGAAGGAAAATTTATAAAAATTGAGAAAAAACAAATAGCATCAAATAAACAATGATCTCTATACAAGCAAATATATTGATCTCATAGATAGAACATGACAAGTCAAAAATCCTGGATACAGGAAATAATACAAGAAAACTGCCCAGGATTTCTAAACATGGAAAAGAAAGCAACAATTTTTAAAATTCATAGAATACTTTTAGAAAAAATAAACAAAACAAGAAAAAATATAGTACAAAGTCCAAGATAATAGCAAAATTTAGCAAGTCTAATGAAAATCAAAAAAATTTGCTAACATGTAGGAGAAAGACCCTGAAATACAGAAGGGGGAAATCAAGTAATATAAAACTATGTTGCCCCAATCAGTAAGAATAAAAGGTAATGGAATCATGTTTATTTTAAAGAAGGGAGCTCAAGATTCAACAGAAAGGGACATTCCCTGGAAACTCACCTGATAGTTAATGAAAGAGATGGATATTAAATTAAAGTCTTTTGAAGAATTTCTTTAAAGATAAAATATGAACACCAATTGTTTCCTTTGAAAATATAACAGACAAATTAAAAGAAGAAAGAGAGGTACATATAGCAATCAAGGAAAGCAAAAGTAATTAATTAAATCCCTTATATACTGGGTGGCAAAAATTCTGTACCTTCTATCATCCCAAATAATTAATTCTTTCTAGGAGTGAGGTACAACACAAAAAAGTGGGGAAAGTTCTAAAGATCTCTAATCAACAAAATAATTAACCTTAATTCTAGAGGATTGACAGAGAACACTACCAATATCATGATAGTTGATAGACAAGATTTTTGGACAATGTGAGGACTTGGTTTGCTTAATTGTGTTTGTATGATATAATGATTCTGTGTTTATTTATCTATTTATCTCTTGTGTCTGTTTCTGTCTCTTAATTTCCTTCTTTTTCTCAGCGAGTGAGGGGAAGGTGGAAAAGAGAGAAATGGTAGAGAATTGAAAAAACATTTTAAAAAATAAATTTAACTTATTAAAAAGAGAGTTTGTACAAGATCTAAAAGTCAATAATAAGGAAGACATTTAGAAGAGGAAATTCAACTTAAGTACTTTAGCAGCCTTAATTCTATGAAAAACAAAATGGCTAAAGAAGAAATAAATAAGAATATAATCAAAGACCAAAAGTCTATAATAGACAGAAGTGGAAGATAGGTAATGGAAAGAATTAAACAAAATTCTTTCTAGAAAAATAGAAAATTATAAAAAAAACAAAAGAATTTGAATGGGGGTTAAGGGAGATTCTGTAAATTATTTGAAAGTGAAAATGAATTAAATAATCAAATTAAATAATCGAAATAAAGAAAGAAAATGGAAATAAAAAATAAAACTTCAAAGTTATGGGGAAAGACTGATAGAGTTGTTGTGGCACTTGAGGGTGAGGAAAAGAGGGTTAATAGGAATGGTATAAACTTAAATTAGATTAAGCAGAAATAATATAAAAGTAAAGTATTATTTTTATATAGAAATAGGAATTACCCCACCATCAAAAAAGTCCTAATTCAGAAAAGCAATCAATAGTAGAGACATTATAGAAAAAAAAGGATAAAAACAACTTTCATAACTTTAAATCTGAACATACTAAATGATCCAAAGAATGTGAATAAAAAAATGGAAGAGTAAACAAAACTCGACAATTGTTTGCTTATAAGAAACCTATGTAAAAGTTTAAAAAATAAATATAATAAAAATACTGGGCTGGAAAAATGTTATATGAAATATCTCTTACTCTTCATTGGATGGATCTTAAAAAATATAAATTGCAAAAATGTCATCAAACAAAGCAGAAACAAAAATTATATAACATATAAAGAGAAAAAACAAGTAAATTACATTATGCTGAAAGGACTCAATGACAACAAATTAATACCAATACTAAAAATATATTCTCTTAATGCTTTAGCTTTTTAACTCACAAAACAAAATTAACTTAAAATTCAAAATGTCCAAGTCAATATCACAACAACAACAGGATATTTTAATATACTTTCTTATTTTTTGACAAATTTTTCAGAAAGATGAAAAAATACAGAATTGAAAAAATTTCTGGGAAAAGTTAAAATAAATAATATGGCATCTCCTAGAACTACTAAAGAATATACATATTCTCATCAACATTTAGAACTTTTAATAGAATCCAAACATTTTGCAAAAAAGTATAAAAAGACAGAAGTAGTAAAATTCAGATGCTTTCTCAACCAAATCATGGACTACAAACAAATAACACCAATCAAAATAGAAACAACAAAGCTGAACATTGAATAGTATACATGTCAGATCTTTGGGAAAGAAAAGATTTTAAGACCAAGCTAGAGTTACAAAGAAATTACAAAATGTAAAAAAAAAAAATTTGATTACATTAAATTAAAAAAGGGTTGTACAAACAAAACCAATGCAACCAAAATTAGAAGGGAAACAACAAATTGAGAAAAATCATCATGATAAAAACCTCTGAAAAAGGTCTAATTATTGAAATTTTAAAAGAACTAAATCAATTGTACAAAAAAAAAGCCATTCTCCAATTGATAAATGGGCAAGGGATCTGAATAGGCAATTTTCAGATAAAGAAATCAAAACTATTAATAAGCACATGAAAAATTGTTCTAAATCTCTTATTATCAGAGAGATGGAAATCAAAACAACTCTGAGGTATCACCTCACACCTAGCAGATTGACTAACAAGACAGCAAAGGAAAGTAATGAATGCTGGAGTGGATGTGGCAAAGTTGGGACATTAATGTATTGCTGGTGGAGTTGTAAATTGATCCAACAATTCTGGAAGGCAATTTGGAACTCTGCCCAAAAGGTGCTAAAAGACTGTCTGTCCTTTGGTCCAGCCATAGCACTGCTGGATTTGTACCCCAAAGAGATAATAAGGAAAAATACATGTACAAGAATATTCATAGCTGCGTTCTTTGTGGTGGCAAAAAATTGGAAAACGAGGGGATGCCCTTCAATTGGGGAATGGCTGAACAAATTGTGGTTTATGTTGGTGATGGAATATTCTTGTGCTAAAAGGAATAATAAAGTGGAGGAATTCCATGGAGACTGGAACGACCTCCAGAAACTGATGCAGAGTGAAAGGAGCAGAACCAGGAGAAAATTGTACACAGAGACTGATACACTGTGGTACAATTGAATGTAATGGGCTTCTCCATTAGTGGCAATGCAATTATCTAGGACAATTCTGAAGGACTTACGAGAAAGAATGTTATCCACATTCAGAGGAAGATCTGTAGGAGTAGAAACACAGAAGAAAAGCAACTGCTTCATTACATGGGTCGAGGGGAATATAATTTGTAATATTTATTGGGAAAAGACTGTGGAAATGAATGTCAGTCTTGTTTTCTTTCCACAGATTGGGGATATAGACTCTAAATCATCGCCCTAGTGCAAACATCAACAACATGGAAATAGGTTCTGATCAAGGACACATGTAAAAACTGGTGGAATTGCACGTCAGCTATGCGAAGGGGTGAAGGAGGGGAGGAAAAATATGATTCTTGTAACCAAGGAATAATGTTCTAAATTGAATAATTAAATAAACTTTTCAAAAAAAGAAAAAGAAAATTGAATGTAGTTCAATTAAGTGGAAAAAATAGAAACAACAATTAATTTCTAAATAAACAGACATGGTAGATCTTGTCTATAATAACTGCTCCCAGAAAGTCTGATGATGTGAATTTCTTGAACTCCAGACTCTTATCTAAAATAATGGTTGTCAATTCATTATTTGCATTGTTTAACATTTATATGTGCTAGACTTTTTGAGAGTCAGGGACCATCTTGTTGCGTAAAAAAGAGAAAAGTGACCCATATCAAAAATGGATCAGGCCAAATATGCTGTGTTAATAGAGAGAGGGATCAAGCCAATAAGTATGTTGCACTTTCTGCCTGAGTGATATAAGAAGATCTAATTTTGAAAATAATAATTGAAATTAAATAGAAAAATTTCAACTTTGACATGAAACAATTTATAAAATCAATTAACATTATATTAAAGAATGTGATAATGATGAAACAAAAACATCCAAATTTCTGTAATGTAACAATTATTTCTCAAGGGAAAAAATATGTCCCCTAAAAGAATACATTAGTACAATAGAAAAGGAAAGGATTAATGAATTAAAAATGCATTTTAAAAAGAATTAGAATACAAGCAAATAACCTCAAAAGAAGCACAAAGAAGCTATATTGAAAATTAGAAAAGAAAAGAACAATTGGAAAACAAAAATAATATAGAAATGTTAAACAAACCTTGAAGCTGATACTTAGTTTAGAATTGATGTCTTTAGCCAACTTCATTAAAAAAGAAGAGATCAGGAAAATGATTTTTTCAAAAAAAGCAAATGAACAAGGAGAAATAACATCTACAAAGGAAAATAAAAATAAAAAAGGATTTTTAGAACCTACATGTAGTTTTATGCTAAAAAAAATAAAACTGGTGATATAAATGAAATAGAGGAATTCTTACAAATGTGGGAAATATCTAAACTTATTGAAGACTATACAAAGATTTAACATAATGCAATCTTAGTAAAGGAAGTAGAATTGTAAAAAAGAATGGATGGATGGTGTGAGAGTCATCTCCTGCACCTGATAGATTTAGAAAGAATTAGATTAAGATATTAAAGAATTGTTTGTACCAATAGTATACAAATTATTCTCAAAACTTGAGAAAGAAGGCATAGGTCTCTTCTTATGATACAAATATAGTCCTAATATTTTAACCAGTGAATAACAAAGCAAAAGAGAACTATAAACCAGTGCATTAATGAATGTTGGTTCAAAAATGTACACTTAAAACCTTTCCAACAGACTACATCAATCCATTCAAGGAATCATTCATTATTACCAAGTTTTATTTTTACTAAGAATACAAGGATGGTTCAACATTAGGAAAACAATCAACATGATTTATTTAATTTAAAAATATCCCCAAACCATATGACTATCTCAATGGATGTATAAAAAAACCTTTCCAAAGTACAACATTCATTCATGCTAAAAAATTAGGAAAATCCTGTTATAGGAATAGAGAAGGATTTTAAATACATATGTATGAAAAAACATATCTATCAAAAATTAAAGGAAAACATCATATGTCAGGGTAATAAACTAGAATTTTTACCAATAAATACAAGATTAAAGCAAAGATGCCCACTTTCCCCTCAAGTATTTGTTAAAGATCTAGACATTCTTATAATAGCAATAAAAAAGTGAAAGGCAAGGAGCAGATGAAATCATGTCTCTGATAATGATGTGATAGGAAATCAGGAAGGATAATAATTGAGACAATAGCTCTACAGCAGTGGCTACAAAACAAATGCATAAAAATCAGCAAAATATTGTATAATAATAACAAAATCTAAAGGATATAAATAGAAAATGGAATTTCATTCAAATAACTACAGAATACATAAAATATTTTTGGACCAAGCTACTAAAGCACATAAAATAACCTGTACTAGATTCACAAATGAAATATTCCTTTAAGGAACAGCAAAGAACTTAAATAGTTGGTGAGATATTCATTGCTTATAGTTGGCCCTTGACTATATAATAGAACTGATAATATTCCCCAAGTTAATTTACAGTGTTAATGTTATGCCAATCAATCTAACAAACGGAAACTTTACAGAACTGGATTTAAACAATAATAACATTCAGCAAATAAAAAAATCTGGAATAGAAAGGAAAATAATAAGTAATGATAGAAATAAATGAATAATAGTAGGTCTAGATTTTAAATTACATTAAAAAGAAGTAGCCTTTAAAACCATTGAGTATTGTTTTCAAAATAAAATAGTTGTTTAAAGAACAGATTGGAAAAGAAAGAACCAAAACAATGGAATTCTATAAGCCAGGATTCAAATGAAATGGAAATCACAAATTGCTTATAAAAGAGCAACTTATTTGTTAAAAAATTCTGTGAAGGGAGTTAGAGTCAAGATGGTGGCTTAGAGGCAATGAAAGTTCAGACCTCTGAAAACCCTTTCTTACCAATTACAAACTAAATGTTCCTAGGGGACTGAAAACCAAAGCTAACAACAAGACAGAGCCAAGGAATCCTCCTGCTGGAGTCAATTTAAAAGGTTCGCCACCCCCCCAAAATCTGGAATTTGAGAACACTCAGGTTTAAGGGGAAGGGAGAAGGAAGGTCCCAGGACCTACCCCCACCCAGGCTTTGGTCTGGAGGGAGTACCTTGTGGGCAAAGCTGTGCCAGGCTCAGAGCGTCGAACTCAGGCAATGGGGAAAGAGTTAGAGAAGGAGCACAGAGTGGGCAACCTAGTTGCAACAGTGGAGACCCTCCATATTGCTCCCCCCTTCCAGGAGGTTTTGGCCTCAGAGCATATCCAGCCCAACCCAACTAGACTTAAACCCATCCAATGTCTTCAGAGGGAAGGGAAGCAAAAGCTCCAATTCCCCTCCCCTACAGACTACACTGAAAGACTTGCTGACAAAACTCCAAGAGGGAAGACTGACAGAAAAGCCCAAAACCAAAAAAAAAAAAAAAAAAAAAAAGAAAAGAAAAAAGAAAAAGAAAAATGAGAGGAGCAAGAGCACAAACAACTGCAGGGAGTAAAGAAGGCGTAAATATGAGCAAACAACAGAAAAAGAAAAAAGAAATTACAATTGACAGCTTCTATACAAACAATGAACAAAGAGCAAAGGGAACAGAGTAGGAGGGAACACAAAACAATAAAACAGAAAACCCAGAGAATTGGACATAGACTTTGGAAGAACTCAAAATACAATTCAAACACAATTAAGAGAGGTTGAAGACAATTGGGGAAAGAACTTAAAAAGTAAGGTAAGTCATCTGGAAACAGAGGCACTTGAACTAAAATGAGAAAATAGTGTCTTGAAAGCCGAAATCAACCACCTTGAAAATGAGGCAAAGGAGATGAAAGATGAGGCAAGAGGATGAAACATGACCTACAAAGAAAATCAGACCAGAAGGAGAAGGATGACCAAAAAGCCAGGGATGAAATCCAGTCTTTAAAAACCAGAATACAACAACTAGAATCAAGTGACTTCACAAGGCAGGAGGACACTATAAAACAAAATCAAAAGAATTAAAAAAGTGAGGGAAATATGAAGCATCTCATTCACAAAACAGAAGATTTAGAAAATCATTCCAGGAGAAACAACTTAAGAATCATTGGGTTACTAGAAGACCATGAGAAAAGGAAAATCCTGGACAACATACTACAGCAATTTATCCACGAAAACTGCCCTGATATTTTAGAACAAAAGGGAAAAGTGGAGATTGAAAGAAACCACAGATCACCTCCTATACTTAATCCCCAAATGACAACACCCAGGAATGTTATAGCCAAATTGAAGAACTATCAGACCAAGGAAAAAATATTAAAAGCTCCTAACAAGAAGTCATTCAGATACCATGGAACCACAGTGAGGATAACAGGATCTGGCTGCACCTATACTGAAGGACCAAAAGGCATGGAATATGATATTCTGGAAAGCAAGGTAACTAGGTCTACAACCAAGAATCAACTATCTGGAAAAACTGACTATATTCTTACAGGGGGAAAGTATGGTCATTTAACAAAATAGAAGAATTCCAAGCATTTGTAAAGAAAAGACCAGACCTGAACAGAAAAATTGATTCCCAAGCACAGAATTCAAGAGAATCATTGAAAGGTAATTTTAAAAGAGGGGGAAAAGTGGAGGGGGAACTTTTTAAAGAGACCAAATAAGTTAAAATGATATGTATCCCTATAAGGAAAAAGGTCATTTGGTAACTCTTAAAAACTGCTATTATACCCTGGGAAGCTAGAAGAATTACACTTAGAGGGAATAGTGACAAACTATATATAATGAAATGACAAGACATTAAGATGTATATAGATATGTGTATGCATAAATACATATATATGCATGTGTATATATACATATATATATATATACACAACTAAAGCTAAAAAAGAGGTTAATACTAAATGAAATGGGAAAAGAAACTGAAGGGGTAAATTTATGTCACAAAGAAGCACATGGCGGAAGGGGGGAGAACATCAAAACACTAGAAGGATAAAGAGGTTGGAGATAGGAAATACTCAACTCATACATGCAATGAAATTGACTCAAAGAGGGAAGAACAATCCAATTCATTAGGGCAAAGAATTGATTTGCACCCTATAGGGAAATAGAAGGGAAACAGACAGATTGGTGGGAGGGAAGCCATACAAAGGAGAGAGAGGGTGGGCATGATAGTTTAAAAAGACTGTAAAGAAAATAAGGGGGGAATAAGAAGGGGAATAAGAAGTAGAAAGGGAAGTAAAATAAGGGTGGGAATTAGGGGGACTGATTAAAAAACAAAACATTGGTGTAGAAGGAAATAGTGAAAGAAGAAAAGGCAGGACTAGGAGTAGAAATCAAAATGCTGGAAAATACACAGCTGGTAATCATAATTTGGAATGTGAATGGAATGAACTCACCCATAAAACACAGGTGAATAGCAGAGTGGATTAGAATCCAAAACCCTACCATATGCTGTCTATCAGAAACACACCTGAGAAAGGTAAATACTCATAAGGTCAAAGTAAGAGGATGGAGACAAATCAACCAATAAAAAGAAGACAGGAGTTGCAATCATGTTATCTGACAAAGCCAATGTAAAAATAGATCTGATTACAAGGGATAGGGAAGGTAATTACATCTTGATGAAAGGCAGTATAGACAATGAGGAAATATCAGTACACAACATGTATGCACCAAATGGCATAGGATCCAAATTTCTAAAGGAGAAACTAGTGGAGCTGCGGGATGAAATAGATAGAAAAACTATACTAGTGGGAGACCTGAACCTCTCTCTATCAGAACTAGGTAAATCAAACCAAAAAATAAATAAGAAAGAGGTAAGAGAAGTGATTAAAATCTTAGAAAACTTAGAGTTAGTAGATATGTGGAGAAAAATAAATAGGGGAAAAAAGGAATACACCTTCTCTTCAGCAGCACATGGTACATTCACAAAAATTGACCATGTATTAGGGCATAAAAACATTACAAACAAGTGCAAAAGAGCAGAAATAATAAATGCAAACTTCTCCGATAGGCAATAAGGAGACCATCACCCTTTATGGATGATATGATGGTCTACTTAATGAATCCTAGAGAATCAACCAAAAAGCTAGTCCAAATAATCAAAAACTTTAGCAAAGTTGCAGGATGCAAAATAAACCCACACAAGTCATCATCATTTCTATATATCTCCAACACACTTCAGCAGCAAGAATTAGCAGGAGAAATTCCATTTAAAATCACCCTAGACAATATAAAATACTTAGGAATCTATCTGCAGAGACAAACACAGGAACTATATGAACACAACTACAAAACACTCTCCACACAATTAAAACAAGATCTAAACAATTGGAAAAACATTGATTGCTCATGGGTAGGACGAGCTAACATAATAAAAATGACAATCCTACCCAAATTAATTTACTTATTCAGTGCCATACCCATTGAACTACCAAAAAACTTTTTTCCTGAATTAGAAAAAAACCATAACAAAGTTAATTTGGAAGAACAAAAGATCAAGGATATCCAGAGAAATCATGGAAAAAAATGCGAAGTAAGGAGGTCTTGCAGTCTCAGATCTCAAACTATACTATAAAGCGGTAGTCATCAAAACAATTTAGAACTGGCTAAGAAACAGAGAGGAGGATCAGTGGAATAGACTTGGGGTAAGTGACCTCAGCAAGACAGTCTATGATAAGCCCAAAGATCCCAGCTTTTGGAACCAAAATCCACTATTTGATAAAAATTTCTGGGAAAATTAGAAGACAATATGGGAGAGATTAGGTTTGGACCAACATATCACACCCTACACCAAGATAAACTCAGAATGGGTGAATGATCTGAATATAACGAAGGAAACTATAAAAAAAAATTAGGTGAACACAGAATAGTATACATTTCAGACGTTTGAGAAGGGAAAGATTTTAAAACCCAGCCAGTGCTAGAAAAAAATCACAAAATGCAAAATCAATAATTTTGATTACATCAAATTAAAAAGGTTTGTGTATGAACAAAACCAATGCAACAAAAATTAGAAGGGAAGCAACCAATTGGGAAACAATGTTCATAACAAAAAACTCTGACAAAGATCTAATTACTCAAATTTATAAAGAGCTAAACCAATTGTACAAAAAAAAACAAGCCATTCTCCAACTGATAAATGGTCAAGGGACATGAATAGGTAATTTTCAGTTAAAGAAATCAAAACTATTAATAAGCACATGAAAAAGTGCTCTAAATCTCTTATTATCAGAGAGATAGAAATCAAAACAACTCTGAGGTATCACCTCACACCTAGCAGATTGGCTAACATGACAGCTATGGAAAGTAATGTATGCTGGAGGGGATATGGCAAAGTTGGGACATTAATGCATTGATGGTGGAGTTGTGAATTAATCCAACCATTTTGGAGGGCAATTTGGAACTCTGCCCAAAAGGTGCTAAAAGACTGTCTGTCCTTTGGTCCAGCCATAGCACTGCTGGGTTTGTACCCCAAAGAGATAATAAGGAAAAAGACTTGTACAAGAATATTCATAGCTGCGTTCTTTGTGGTGGTGAAAAATTGGAAAATGAGGGGATGCTCTTCAATTTGGGAATGGCTGAACAAATTGTGGCATTAGTAGGTAATGAAATACTATTGTATTCAAAGGAATAATAAGGTGGAGGAATTCCATGGGAACTGGAAAGACCTCCAGGAATTGATGCAGAATGAAAGGAACAGGAAAAAAGAACCAGGAGAACATTTTACACAGAGACCAATACACTGTGGAACAATCGAAGGTAATGGACTTCTCCATTGGTGGCAATGCAGCATGATCAACTTGGAGAGATCTATGAGAAAAAAACACTATCCACATTCAGAGGAAAAACTGTGGGAGTAGAAACATAGAAGAAAAAATATCTGCTTCAATACATGTGTTGAGGGGTGAGGGTTGGGGATGTAGACTCTAAATGAACATTCTAGTGCAAACATTAACAACATGGAAATAGGTTTTGATCAAGGACACATGAAATACCCAATGAAATTTCTCGTCGACTGGGGGAATGTTGGGGGCAGGGAAGAGAGGGAAATAATGTGTTTATTGTAACCAAGGAATAATGTTCTTAATTGACTAAATAAATTAAATTTAATTAAAAAAAATTTAAAAACTTCTTTGAAAACTGGAGATTAGTTTGGTAGAAATTAAACTTGGACCAATATTTTTTGCCACATTCTAAAAAAAATTCTAAATTCATATGTTCTTAATATTAAAAATCCTAACATAAGAATTAGAAGAGATTAAATTAACAAAAATCAAACAAGGGATTGAGATAATTACAAAAATATAAAACTGATTGTCATGATTGTATTATATTGAAAAGTTTCTTCTGTACAAAAAAACTGCAAGAAAGTGGTAAACTGGCAGGGAAAATTTATATCTGATTTCTCAGATCAAGGTTTGGTATTCAAAATATTGACATTTGTTTGTTGTCCTATGTGCTCAAAGAAGACCAAAATGATATCATTATGTTTGCTATGTTCAGATCAATGTATAGTGTGTCTGATAGCATCTGATCAGACCAATATGACCTTGAAAGGCTCTGCCACAGGTCTGCCACAAATACTCCCTTTAAACATTTAGGATGGAGGTATCTCTAAATTTGTGTGTCTTGTGTTTCTATTGAGACACTACAGTGCTGCTTTGTTCATAAATTTAGCATCTTCTTTGATGAAGGCATACCCTGCAGGATGATCTTGTGCCAATATCACCCATGTCTCACAAATGATGCCAAAGTTCTCTTGTATCACTTCTTCTGACCTCCTTTCACATAAATTCTCTATAAAATACTCTTTCAGGGAAACACAGTTTTTTGCTCATCAGAGTTGCACTCTACAGTAGAGTCTGAATGCTTGGCACTTCAGCTCAAGAAAGAATCTCAGTGTCAGGTGCCTTACCTTGCCAGATCATCTTGAGAATCTTAAGACAATTCAAATGGGATTGATTCTGTTTCCTGACATGGGGCTGATACCATTTAGATTTCACAGACATACAATGATGATGTCAGCACAATAGCTCTGCAGACCTTCAGTTTGGAAAGTAGCCTGATATTTCTTCTTTCCCACACTTTCCTTTAGAGCATCCCAAACATGGAGCTAGCTCTGGAAATTCTCTCTCTTTTTTAAACCCTTACCTTCATTCTCATAATCAATACTAAGTATTGGTTCCAAGGCAGAAGAACAGTAAGGGGCAGGCAATGGGGAGTAAGTGATTTTTACAGGGTCTCTTAGCTATGAAGTGTCTGAAGCCAAATTTGAACCCAGAACCTGCCATCTCCATGTCTGTTTCTCTATCCACTGAGCCATGTAGGTACCCTGCTCTAGTAGTTCTTGTATCAATTTATAGGGACATCCCTGGAAAGTATACTGCCCAAATAAGTAAACTTATCCATAACATTCAAAATGTCTACAGGATGGTGCAGTGCTAGTTGGTGGAGAACCTCTGTTTTCTTTAGTCAATTGACAAGCAAAGCAAGCATCAGAGAATCAATCCATGCTTTGTCATATTGCAGTCTCAGAAGCTGAACTGAATGTATAATCACATGGAAAAAGAGTCATGCACTAATTGTCCCTCCCATTTAGTCTCGGTTGTTAGACATTTTTTAAACCCTTACCTTCTGTCTTAGAATCAATACTGTGTATTTGTGCCAAGGAAGAATTGCATTGAGGGTGAGGCAATGGGGGCTAAGTGACTTGCCCACGATCACAGAGCTAGGAAATATCTGAGACCAAATTTGAACCTAGGATGTCTTGTCTCTAAGGCTGGATATCTATCCACTGAACTATCTAGTGGCCCACTATTTATGACCTTTTCAAGTTAAATAATTAATATTGGTACAGTAGTTGTCCATGATGCTGTTTTCACCATTACTGGAAGCAATGGACAACATCACTGAAAAATCAATGCTAAAAAGCATGGGAGCAAGTTCTCAGCCCTACTTCACTCCACTGGCGACTAGAAAACTTCAAGGGTATTGTCCATTATCCAAAACATATGCAAGCATGCTATCATGAAGCTCACAAAGAATAATGATGAACTTCTCCAAGCAACCAAATTTTGCCGTGATCTTCCACAAGCCCTCATGACTAAGAGCATCAAAATCCTTGGTCACATATATTTACATGTACATATATGCATTTGAATGGTTTCATATACATATTATGTACACAATTACGATGTATGGATGCATGTTGTATATATGTTCAAAAGATATTAACAACCATATGAAAATTCCAAATCACTAAGAATTAGAGAAATATCAGTTAAAATAACCAGAAGTATTCACTTCCCAGGCAGCAAATTGGCAAACATGAGAAAAGATATGAATAAGCAATGTTGAGGGAATTGGAGAAAGGAAGGCACCCTAGTGCATTGTTATGGAGCTATGAATCAATATAACCATTTTAGCAAGCAATTTAGTATTTCACAGATAAATTGACTAAACAGCCCATACCCTTTGACATAGAAATTGCACTTCTAAGCTTATATCTCAAAGAGGTCATTGATTTTTTTAAAGGCCCTACATGCATCAAAATCTTTATAGCAGCACTTTTTGTAGTACCAAAGAATTGGAAATAAATTAAATGCACATAATTGGGCAAGGTTAAATAATTTACAATACATGAATGCAATGAAATATGCAGTAATATTCTTTGTAAAATAACAAATATGATAAATACAGAGAAGAATGGAAAGACTTAAATGAACTGATACAGAGTAAAGTAAGCAGAGAAATGAATACAATACATAATGACCACAAAAAAAAATAGATAGAACCACCACAAAAGAATCTCAAGTGAATGTTGTACAATTACAAAGAACTACTATAGCCCCAAATGGCAGATATGAGAAGAGCTGGAAGGTGCAAATGAATAGTTATAGAACAATGATAATATTTCAATTGTTTCATGTTTTGATCAGTTTTGCTGATTTTCCCCTTCTTATTCCTCTTTTTTCCTTTAAAAATATTGTCATATCAGGTAGGTATCTGTGAGACAGTAAGGAATACTTATGTAAAATATATAAATAACAAAATTATTTTTAAAAAAGAAATACTTTTTAAATGGGAAAGGAGGCCAAGACAAGACTAGATATCAAACCATGTGACAAAGTAGCAATCATCACAACAGTTTGCTAAGAGTTAAGAAACAGAGAGGTCAGTCAATTGGACAGATTAGGTACACTGCACATAGAAGCAAAGAAACCTAGTTGCCTGGTGTTTGATGAATATAAAGGCCCAAATTATAGGGATAAGAACTCACTACCAGAAAGAACTTGCTGGGAAAACTGGAAAGTAGTCTGGTAGAAACAAAGTATTAGATCAACAACTATATAACAAGATAAATTTCAAATGCATACATGACTTAGACATTAAGGAAGAAATCATTTTAAAAATCAGAAAATCAAAGAAGAAATTACCTATCAGGTCTGAGGCAGCTGCAATAGAGAGAGTGCTAAGTCTGGAATCAGTAAGACATGTTCAGATATGGTCTTAGACATGTAATAGTTAATATGGCTCTGGGCAAATCATTTAACTGTTTCAGTTTCCTTGCCTATAAAATGGGAATGATAGCAGCACCTACCCCAACTTAGCACAGTTTTCGGCACCCAGTAAATATTACAAATACTTATTCTCTTCACTTCCTTTTGATGAGAAAATGTCCATAACCAGAAAAGGGACAGAGAAGATCATTACAGAATAAAAATAAATAATTTGGTTACATATAATTTTGAAAATGTTTGCATCAAAGAAAAAACAATTGAGCTACAATTAAGAGGGAAATCAGTTTTTTTTTAAATACACATACACACACTACAGAAAGTTTTATTAATAGGGGTCTAATTTCAAAGGAATAAAAGGGAATTTTTCAAATCAATAAGAAAAGGTTATTTCAAACTGATATATGACCAAAAGATTCTCAAAGAAAAAAATACAATCTATCTGCAGCCATATTAAAGAAAATGTTCTAAATCATTCTAAGAAAATTACAAATAAACAATTTTTGAGTTTGCAATTTATATCAATTGTCCTTACAGGATTGATAAAACAGAAAATGACAAATATTGGAGAGGATATAAGGGAAAAGACACATTAATACCCTCATGGTAGAGTTATGATCTGGCACAATCACTCCAGAAAACAATTTAAAGCCATGTCCCAAAAGTCTCTATACTGATTATACCCTTTGATGCAGAGATATCACTACTAAGCCTGTGACCCAAAGAAACCAAAGAAGGAAAGTATTCAATTACTTATAGTATCTTTTTCTATAATAGTAAGGAATAAATTATAATGAACGAATATGATGTTGTATAATATCACCCTAAAAATGACATTGGATATGGCTTCAGAGAAGAACTGATCCAGAGTGAAGTTAATTTATTACAATTAATTTATACAATTACTTTATTTTTTATTTATTTTATTATTTTTTATTTTTTTTATTTTATTAATTTATACAATAACAATGACATTGTAAAAACAAACAAGTTTGAAAGACTTAAGAACTCTGATCAATACAATGACCAACCATGATTCCAGAGAGTTGATGGTGAAGTATTATATCTACTTCCTGACAAACAAGAGATGAACTCAAGATTTACAAAGATATTTCATGGTAACAAAAAATGGAAAATGAGGGGGTGTCCCTTGATTGGGGAATGGCTGAACAAATTGTGGTATATGATGGTGATGGAATACTATTGTGCTATAAGGAATGATGAATTGATGGATTTCTATAAGAACTGGAACAACCTACATGAACTGATGCACAGTGAAAAAAGCAAAACCAGGAGAACGTTATACTCAGAGACTGTAACATTGTGGAATGATCAAATATAATTGATTTTGCCACTACGAGCAATGCAATGATCCAAGAAAATTCTGAGAGACTTGTGAGAAAGAACGCTATCCACATCAAGAGAAAGAACTGTGGGTGTAGAAACACAGAATAAAGCATGTGATTTATCGCTTGTTTATTGGGTATGTGATTAGGGGTTTTGGTTTTAAAAGATTACTCTATTACAATAATGAGTAATATAGAAATAGGATTTGAGTGATAATATATGTATAACCCAGTGAAATTTCTTGTCAACTCCAGGAGGGGGGAGAGAAGAGAGAAGGGAAAAACAAGAATCATGTGACCAAAAAGAAAAAAGAGAGAGAGAGAAGGAGGGAGGGAGGGAGGGAGAGAGAGAGAGAGAGAGAGAGAGAGAGAGAGAGAGAGAGAGAGAGAGAGAGAGAGGAAATGGCCAATGTAGGAATTAGTTTTGCTTGTCTATGCATATCTTATGAGGATTTTTTTCAAATTATGGACAGCAGATTTGTGAAATTATTTTTGTTAATTAAAAATTTTTAAAAAAGGAAATACAAGAGAATCCGGAATAAGATTATTCCAAGTAATACAAACTAAAGATACTTAATGATCAACTTGTTTAAGGACTTTAAATGCTAAACAAAAAAATGTTTGAATTTGATCCCAGGGATTTAGCCTCTGGAGATTTTAAACAGAAGAGTGACATTGTCAGAAAAAAAAAACACAAAAAAAAACTTCTAGGCCTATATGGAGAAAGGCATATCAATTGAAAGGTTATTGTTTTTGTTCAGGGGAGGGATTATGAGGGCCTGAATCATGGAGGGGTCCCTGTGAGTAGAAAGATGAGGACAGATGTAAGAACTGCTATGAAGATAAAACTCATAAGATTTAGCAACTGATTGTATATATGTGATGATCATTGCTCTGCTTGATGATCATCAAGTGATGAGTTGAAGGTTGTATTTCAGGGTGAAGGGTAAGAACCTGAAAATGTCAACTATATTTTGCAGTTTGGAGGCGGGGGGAGGCAGGATATAAAATCATAAAGTGAAGTAAAAATCCTAGTAGTACCCCACTAAAGATTTCTCTCCTAGTTGTCACAGCCTATAGCATTAACCCTTTTAAAAAAAAATTTGGCATTAAACCAATTCCAAATCTACCTAAATAATCCAAATCAATCTTGCAATTATTAATTTTGTCTAATCTAATTCAATTCAACAAATATTCTTCAAGTATCAACTGTATTTGAGGCTGTGTTATATGGTAAGAGTACATTGCCAAAAACAATCCCTAACCTCATGGAGCTAACATTCTATTGGTGTGTAAAAGGGTACGGTATGTATACACGTAAATACAAAATATCTGTGAAGTCGTTTAAAGAAATTTCAAGAGAGAAACACTACTTAATAGTGACTGGAGAGATCATAACAGGACTTTATTCCATGAGTGTGAATACATAGCACATATTTTCATATTTTTTTGTATTATGCAGTTATGCTCACTTTTTTCCACTTTGTTTTTAAATATATTTGCTATATGGGATAGTTCTCTAGGAATGGGAGGGGATAAATTCTGGGAAAATTTATGGTGATAAATACAAAATGAAGGACATCAATAAAAACATTTCTTCAAAAGACAGCAATTGTATATACATATGTACTTGAGCTATGCTTTCAAAGAAGTCTGTGGTTTGGTTGAAAAGAGACCAGTATTTCCTCTCTATTAAGATAAAACCTCCAATTTTTTTCACAATATTGCTTTGTTCTTATGTACTTACTCTGTACTGAGTCTTCCAAAGCCCTTCATAAAGAAAATATTGAATATCTAAAATCATAATTCTTCTGAATAGGTTATAAGAGTTTAGCCTCTTCTATTTCTCATCCCTGAACCATATTTTCCTGTTGTGATTCTCTCCTGTCCTCAACTTTGCATTAAAGTCATTGAGTGTCAAGGCATATGTTCACTTGGTTTGCAAATTTGTATCAAGTTGTTTGCAAAATGTATCTATTTCTTCATCATTTTCAACAGATGTTGAAAAATAAACTGTAATTATCGTCACACTGTTCTTGTGCTCATAAAATGAACATTGTAAGGTAAGATAGCTGACTGTCTCTTGAAATGAGCTTTATTTCCTTTGAGGGCACCATAAAACAAACTTTTCCAACTTCTTTATTGTCTTCAAGTAAAATCCAAAGCCAGCTTTACATTGCCTTATGTTTTCTTGTTTCATTTATGTTAAGAATATCAATATTAATGCAGTGCAGGTCTTCAAATAGTATATCAAATCACTGGTCATTGAACAAATAGTTCACATTTAAGGAACTAACATTAGTCAAAATAATATTTACAGAATTTCTATAAATTATGTGATTGTTGACACCCTCTGTTCCCTTTACCATCATTGTCACTATATTAGTAGGAGGGGCATGGACAGTACTGAAGGGTATTTTGTATTTGTCTTTGTTTTATGGATTACCAGGACTAAATAAAGAAAAAAATCATTACCCAATGTGTTCTCTCTGTTTCTCTCTCTGTTTCTCTCTCTCTCTCTCTCTCTCTCTCTCTCTCTCTCTCTCTCTCTCTCTCTCTCTCTCTCTCTCTCTCTCTCTCTCTCTCTCTCTCTCTCTCTGTCTTTCTCCCCTTCCTCTTTTTTCTTTCTTTCTGTTTCTCTTCTCTCCCTCTTACCCCCCTCTCTCTTTATCTCTGTGTCTCTCTGTATCTCTCTGTCTCTGTGTCTCTGTGTCTCTCTCTCTGCCTCTCTGTCTCTCTCTGTCTCTCTCTGTCTCTCTGTCTCTGTCTCTGTCTGTCTGTCTGTCTGTCTGTCTGTCTGTCTCTCTCTCTCTCTCTCTCTCTCTGTCTCGCTCTTTCTGCTTGTCTGTCTGACTCTATCTTTGTGTGCTTCTGTCTCTGGCCATACTGCTCTGACTCTGACTGCCTCTCTGTCTTTTCTCTCTTTGTCTCTAACTCAGCCTCTTACCTCTCTATCCCTGTCTTTTTCTCTGTCATCATATCTCTGACTGTCTCTGATTCTCTGACTATCAGTCTATTTCTGTTTCTGTCTCTGCTCTCTTTTTTATCTCTTTGGCTTGGACTCTTCTCTCTCTATCTCTGTCTCCCTGACTCTCTCTCTGCCTATGACTCTCTCTGTCTCTGTCTCTTTCATTTGGGGAGAGAGAAGCTAACAATGTGCACTCCAAGAGTGACTGCTCTTTCAGTTGCCTTGGGAAATACTTGGCTTTTGGTGACAATACACAAAGAACCTAAGAATGCATTAATGTTGGTCATTATTGGAGCAGCCAGACATTCGGAGGTAAACGTGGTGAACCAAGACAGAGGCCATCTCACTTCATTTACCTTTTAGTCCACAATACTTGGTTAACAATTCCCTGCCAAGAGGCCTTTGAGAAGTTGAATACATGGAGAAAACCAAGAAGAAGCCAGATGGGGGAGATCTCAGACCTGAGGAGTCCCGGAGGAGTTCCAAAGCCAATGGTAATCATTCAATTTTCACTATAATAAAGAGTCCATTTAATCTATGTGTGAATAAGTAATTCTTTTTTGTCACATGAAACTGATAAAATGATGGCAGTTCCATAGGATGGGGGCTGGGACATGAGATTTAGGGATTCTCGTATTTATGCCTATCCCTAGAAAGCCTTGGAAAGGAATGGGGGAAAGTCAAGGCTGGCAAATTGGGATTTTACACCATGGCTTGATGTTAGGAGGCACTGATCAAGTTTCGAGCCTTCCTGACTTGATCAAATATAGAAACCCACCAGAAGGACTTTTGCTTGCCACAAGTCCAGTGAAGAAGGTGAAAGGGGAAGAGGTGGGGAGGAATTGAGTCTAGAGTGCCACCTGGTGGCTTGTCCGGATAAAGTGCTCTGAGTAGCCACCTAGAGTGCTCTTAATACATGAAGAACCGATCAAAATGAAGCAAAATGCATCACTTCTTCTAGCTAAGGAAGCTTTTAAAATCCCTTCGTCCTGTCAACATCAATTGCCAATTTTGAGGCAGCTGGTTTTTAGTTAGTAGAACGCTAGACTTGGAATCAGAAAGTTCTGAGTTCAAATCATCCCTTGGATATTTATTAGTTGTGTGATTTTAGGCAAATCACTTAACCTCTCAGCCTCAGTTTTCCTTATCTATAAAATAGTAACCATAATAATAGCATCCGCCACTCAGAATGGTGAGGATTAGATGAGATAATACATAAAAAGGGTTTTGCAAACCTTAAAGTACTGTATGAATGATAGCTATTTTTATTACTGCTATTCACTTCTCAGCTTTAAGATTCCTAACATTATTCTTTTGGCCTGGACCTAATTTTTTATGCCAGTCCTTAATCTCCTGCCCCTGTATCTTTTGTCTTTGTCTTTATGAAAACCAAGCAGAGGAGACTATAAAGTTATACAAGATCTACACAGTGGTCTCCATAGAGTTTCCTTAACAAGATCATTCTTTGTGTCTTACAAATTATATGCTTGAAAGATTCTTATCCCTATTGAGTCAACTTCCCCTTTATGATATTATGGGATGGCATGCTATCCATCTTTTATGTGAACCTTCTAACATCTACTCTCCTAAAATATAAAGTATATATTAAAATATCCCTGGCTTTCTTTTCCTTCTTTAAAGTAAATTCTAAGATTGGGCATTCACCTCTTCTTAAAATCCCATCATTACTTCTCAATAACCTGTCCCTCCCGTTTGATCTGAGTCAAGTTCCCTTCATTACTTTTCCCACCTTGTGAAAAGATATATTATCAAGGGAAGAATTTATCAGCTGCTCTACATCTGACAGAGAAAAGGCTTCAGCAGATTCTCCAATAATTGAAGTCAGTCCAATCGCTATCATTTCATGTCTCCATGCCAGAGTCTATGACCATGAATAACCTCAGCAAATCATTTAGTGTTTCCCTGCATACAATTCTTCTTTGGGGAAATGGAGATCATACTATCTGCCATTCAGTGATGATTTCAGAGGGCAACTATCTTTGCCAGTATACAGTCAGGTAGAACATGACTTTCTGACTTATGGTTCAACATTCTGTCATCTTCTTTCTTTAGAGTCTTTTCCATAATTAAACAAACTTGAAAACAAATGAGCTAGCAGATAAACAGCAATGGCTCTGTTTGCTTCAACAAATAATGAAACTGAACAATTATTGACTTCAGAAAATTAGCAAGTTGACGTCTTTGGGTGCCACCAAGTCAAATCTTGACTTACTGGCTCTTTTAAAATTTAGAAAATCACAACTACATCTATTTCTTTTGCTACTTGGGTTTTTCCCCCTCCTGATGCTAATGAGATGATAAACATACATAGAGCTGTAATTGCCTTCTTTTCTCAGATACACCTACAAATACAGCAGCTTAAAATGAAAGACTACTGTATTTCCTCAAGGAATTACAGTTATTGACGAAGCTTTATTACTTTCTATAGAGGCAAATCAAGGGTCTTCAGGAACATAAAAAGCTCATTCCCTTTCCCCTCTTTCAAAGAGCAAAATCTTTGTCCATATGTCAGTGACAGTAATTTGTCTTTTAACCTTATTTAAAAAGTAAATTTCCCCTTTGGATCCTTATTAAATCAGATTCAATTTCAAAGGGAAGAGCCAAGATAGCCCATGTGACTTCTTCCTTACCAAATGAGAGGGTTCTATAATAAAACCTTCCTTTTCAATAGAAAAGTTTTAAATACTCATTATTGCTAAAGACCTTTAATCTCACAAATTTGTATGGCTACATAAAATCTGCTCAAAATCGGCTTAGCTTATTTCTCCAAGAATATGAGTGTTGTTGGGGTTGGGGTAGAATTGACCAAGATTCATGCGTGCAGTTTTCTGACTGGTAAGGAGAAAAATTAAATCACATTTAATTTCCCACAAAATAGGAAGGGGAACTTCTGAAACCCCCTTCTATCAGTGTACACTGGTAATTTCTCTGTGATTTTTATTTAAAGATCTGGCTAGAAGACCAACATATTAAATGACTTACCCACTGTATGAGAGAGAATCTCTGGATTTTCTCTCTCTCACACTAGAGACATACACACAGTATATGTCAGAGGTAGAATTTGTACACAGGTCTTTCTTGTCCCAAGGACAGTTCTCTATCAATTATATACTTTAATAAAATAAATATAACACTTAAAAATTTCAACAAAGCACGAAACAAAGGCACTATCTAGTCTGGTAATTCATGTTGAAAAATTATTGCAATCAAAAAAATTATTAAAAAAATAAAAGATGGTCAGTTTCCAAAGGTGAGAAAAAAACAACTAAGGTAATATGTAGGGTAAGACACTTTAAAAACATCTGATTTAGTTTATTTGGAAGGTTTCTGAAGAATGCAATGAATTGATACATACTTAAGCTTCTCAGAAACTTTATTAAATCTCCATCTTATTTCCATAGCTTACTCTAGCATCCTTCTTCCCAGACACTTTTATGTACAAACCAAATCTTTCCATTCTCTTTTCATACTTCCCTTCCTGGATTTCTTCTAGGCTCCTAAATCTTGTCCACTGGGATATTTTATCGCAGTTATTTTATCTTCTGAAGCATGGCTAGTTACTTTAATAAAGCCTTGTATATCCTTGGACTTGCTCAAGTAAATAGTATATAACAACTTCTCACACTCTGAACCAAGTTATCTCTGCTCTGATATTTGTTTCTAGAACTCTTGAGATTCTAAAATGGACTTAGACAAAATAAGGGTTTGTTTTTTGTTGTGTTTTTTTTTTCAATCGAATGTAAAGCTAAGGGATCATCTTAATTTTTAATGCTCCAGCAAATTTTAGATTTGATTTGTACAATATGGCTGAAAGTTTGGAAAAGACTTATTTGAAAACTACATGAGCTTCCTTAATGTCAACTGAAGGCATACTTCTCACCCTCTTTCTCTTGGAGTTTGTCAGGTAAAAAATATGAAGATGCTAGATTTTAAATCACTTTTAATCCAATCTGATAAAAGGCCCTGAAAAATATATAGTACACAATTTCTCATGTCATCTTCTCTTTGGTTTTGCTGGGGTTTTTTTTTTGTTACTTTAAATAGTTTCCTTTCCTTCACTAAATTCCTACTCCAATACCTTTGCAAAGGTGAGTCTAGATTTTCAAAGGTCATGCCAGCAAAGCACAATTTTTGCAATGAATTAGATAAGCAAGTTTTAAGTAAGAGACCATTGACGAACTATGTGTCTGTTTGCCCAATGATGAGCCTAGCTAAATTCAGAATGGCTATTTACCAAATGTCTGATCAAATCAGACCTAAGGTAGAGATCTCTAGGATTTTTGTCAGTGGATAAAGTACTCAGAATGATAAAATCCTTTGTCTTTTGACCAGCCCTAAATTACTGGGCTGAGTCTATGGAATGATGGAAGGTATTCATTTTTCTGATACAAACTTGATGTAAGCTGGGTTATAAAAAATACTCAAGTTATTTAGCAGGCAAATTATAATTTTGTGAATTTCAAATTCTTCCCGACACAACTAAATAGTGCTGAATGTTATAGAGATGTACTATTTAGTTATAGATTTTTATACTTTGGTGTTTTTTTAATAGATTTTATTGGTACCTTTGGCTTTTATAGGACCTACATTTCTCAGTGTATCCCCTCATTCACCTCCAAGAAAGCCAATTTATCAGGCAAGTCTCACCTAATCTGCAATGTTTTATACTGATGTCCCCCATCTTTGTAAGAAGCAAGGGAAGGGCATTCTCATACATCTACTTAGGCATGAAGTTTGATTATTATAATTTGGCAGGATTTAGATTCAATTATTTAGTTATTCTTTTACTTTTGCTTTGTTGAGGTTATTGTATCTAGCTTTCCTAGCACTTTGTTTCAGTTCATTTAAGTCTTCCCAAGCTTCTCTTAGTTCTTCATAGTTGTCATTTCTTATAGCACAGTAAAATTCTATTACATTCATTGATCACAACTTGTTCAAGTTATCCCCAATGTATGTTACCTATTTTGTTTCCAGGTATTAAATACTTTATAAAAAATTCCTATTAATATTTTGATGCATATAAGACCTTTTATTACTGACTTTCGGGGTGTATGTTTTTAGGCCTGGAATTTCTTGATCAAAAGTTCTGATCATTTCAGTTATTTATTTGCATAAATACATATTGTTTTCAAGAATCATTGGAAAAACTCACTACACTAAAAGTGCATATATTTGTTCATTTTTCTACAGTTTCTTCAACGTTGATTATTCCCAGTTTTTGTTATTCTTTGGCATATTGCTGAGTATAAGGTAAAACCTTGACTTTTTATTTCAAGTTCCCTTATTTATTAGGACATTCTTTCCTATGTTTGTTAACATTTTACAATTATTTTGAGAATAGTTTGACCATATTGGATCTTATTTATTTCTTTTAGTTGCCTATATCTCTTGAAGATCAGATTCTTATTAGAAATATTTGACACAATGGCCTACATTTAATTATTGATTTTTAAAAGGAGATAGATGTCAGAGATTGACCTACCTTCAGTTTCCTTGCTTTTATTATTTATAACTTGAAAAATGAAATGTAGCAAAAATCAATGTGTAGACAAGGAGAGAGAGTAAGCATTTGAGGTTTTCTTGGCAAAGTTACTGCAGTGGTTTGTCATTCTCTTCTCCAGCTCATTCTACAAATTAGGAAACTGAGGCAAAAGGGTTAAGTGATTTGTCTGGGGTCATAGAGCTAATAAATGTCTGAGGCCAGATTTGAACTTGGGAAGAGGAATCTTCCTGACTCCAGGCTCAGCACTCAATTATCCATTCCGTCACCTAGCTGCCTTCTATGAAGTAAATTAAGGGAAAGTTTTATTATTATTACAATACAGTTCACTATGTCAGACATCGGCAGCAGTCTGCTGTTAGAATGAGATTAAAGATTATGCAATTTTATTCCATTCTATATCACCAAACAAGTATGAGTCCACAGTCCAAAAACCTAACTAGGTATCTGGAAATGCTTTGAAAATAGCCTTTAAATCCCACAAAAAAGGGCTCCCTTAAATATGAATGGAGAGCATCCATTATTAAAAGAAGGATCAAAACAGACTGCAATTATGCTGAGCTAATCCCTTCAAAACAATGAACTATTTCTTCACAGCCATTATTTTCATAAGAGGTAACATAACATCCACTTAGAACAAATTAAAACTTTACCTTCAGTGTGTTATGCAAATTTCACTGGGTTCACTCAGTGACTAACAGCAAGACCAAATATTGAGATTTTAGTTTTCTCCAACAAACAGAATTAGATTCAAATTCCTAAAATGTTTGCAAGGTTTTGCTTTATTTTGTTTTTATTGCCTCGTCTCATATTTTCCCCTTCTATTGCTGTATATATTTTATCACATTTAAAGCACATCCTTAAATATCCATGTATTAAAAGGGTGAGCAAATACATCAAGGAGCCTCAGAATTTCTGTAAGCTGCACCTGAATGCATGTGCAAACACCCATCAAATGACCACTGCAGTGTACAAGCTGCTTGTTTAGGCTTTTTTAAATACGACGATCACACGTTTAAATGTCATGCTGGGATTTCGTTAACTAAGGTGGCAGGTTTTTAAAATGGAGAATTTATTATGTTGAAATTTTCCAAATGCAAGGCTGAAAAGGGAAAAAATATGTCAACTTTTATTTATTTCCCATATAAATATAGGCAATTTAGCCCTTCCCCAAAATACAGGCAGATTAGATGAGTTAGACAGTAGTCAATTCATTTTGCATAGGAATGGCTCATTAAAACAAGGGCCCCCACATTTGTATTATGCTCTGATTGGACAGTGCACAAAATGAATTTACAGTGTCACTCAGAGATGTAGCAGGACTAATGAGCAAGGGATGGCGTATAGTAGTGTGGGTAAATCTGCAGTATATTCATTCATTCCTTCGGCTGGTATAGCTCATGAAACTGAGGTGTCTCTCATTATACATGTGTCTCAGGAGCTTTCTTTAATATTTTAATAAATAACAACATCAGCCCAACAAGAAATTAATGAATAGTATCATTAATAATGAGCTAGAGTCTTGTAGTGATAGGACAGATATTAAATTGAACCACTGTGGTGCTCTCTCCAGAGACTTGGGATATTTCCAGTGGCAAACAAGGCCTGTGAATGAAGCAGCCATCGCCCTGTGCCAACAGCTTTTACAACAGGTTGGGAGTAATAAAAGAGGATTTTCTGCACGATAAAGTTAAGCCCTAGAAAATCTGCTGGTGTAGATCGGTGTGAAAAGTACTGCCAAACGTGATCCTTAATTAAACTTTAATTAAGATAAAGCTTTTTTTTTTTTCCTAGTGGAAGTAGCAGCCAAAAGGACTAGGTTATTTTCTACCAAACTCTAACCTAAAATCGTTTTGCATTAAATGACAGGAATTGTGCTCAAATGGCATTAAGGTGTGGACTTAAATCCATCCACTAAAGTTAGAAAAATCCAGGAAAAGCTTGAACCTCCCGGACAGGTTTCCCCCTCCCAATTGTCTCATGGTATTAGAACACGTGGGAATGTTTGGTGTTTTCTGAACAATGGAACTCAGCAAGGGGGTGGGGAGGTTGCTATCTCTGTTGTGGTTTCCTAGACTTTGTACATTCAAACCATTTCATATTTCATTTTGTTTAATTTATTTTACATTTCAGTAATAAGAAAAATTGGATGACCTCTCCAAGTCCTGATTTCAGACTTATGGCTTTGATATTAGATTTTAAACTAAAAGATAACATATTCATAACTGATGGCTAATATCAGCATACTTATTGTACAGTTCCATTTTGTTTAAAAAATACATGTTGGTATGCTGGTGGACATATATCAAAATTGTTGCTCTAAGCACTCATTCTTCCAGATGCATGACAATCCATGGTCCTTTCTATTTCTCGTTAGGACTCTCATTCCTTTCTCCGTAATCTTGTACTTTTTGAGAAGTTGGAAGGAATAATATGGAGGGTTTTCCTTTGTTGTCCTATCTCAATAATGCATTCAATTAATTGTACAAAGGTGTCTGTGAGCCACTGCTGAGTGGATATAATATATTTAAAATAACCAATAATTACTTTATTCCAATATTTTTTCAGCTTGGTATTTGGATGCTATTACCAAGCCTCACACCACCTGGGGTCCTTCATATCTCCCTTTCCCAATCTTTGTCACATGTAATGTGCTTAATGCATACTTACTGCCTTTTTATCTTCTCAATAGACAAAATACACTTTTGGAATCCAGAAATCTATATTTAACACTTTATTTCAAAAGAGAAAAAAATCACTTTATTCTATTCATATTTCTGTGATGTCCTGTGTGACTTTCGTAGTAAAGAATCACATCTATTCTTAGGTAATTTTGCTTCATGATATGTTTTTTTTTATTTCATAGTGTATTTTTAAACAGTTTTACTCATTTGGTTGACAGTGCTCAAATACTTGCTTTATCAGTGTTTTAATGGATTCACCACCAATATTGTTAACTCTTTGCAGTTGGTTGTTTAAGCCTTACCTAATGTCCAAATCAATTATTATTTGTTTATCCAAATACAACCTAAACTTAATAGGAGTTGATAATGATTCTGCTCAACAGTCCCATCAATTAAAAATGACCAGAAGGCAGTAAAATTAGAATCCTGTGCTATATTAACAGCTAGACAGCTATCAATAAGCCTATCCATGAATCCATTTAAAGTGTCTACTATGCTATTGGAGTCTGAGGATACTAGATCAACTATGATGTCTTTGGTTCCTTTTCCTTCCCACTTCTTCTTTTGGTCTACCAATAATGGTGTCAACTGAAACAGAAATAGATTCCTGAGGGTGGTATATTGACGTAGAAAACCACAAAACATTACCTATCATATACTGTATTTTTTTATTTTATTAAACATTTCCTAATTATATTTTAATATAGTTCCAGTTAAACTCCTATGTTTTACAGCTTTAGGCAAAAAGTTAGATACTTTTGTATTCTATAGTATGCTTTCTAATAAAGTGAATACTCATATTGTCATATTTCCCAACAGACACAAAAACATAGAGGAGAAAATTAAAGGAAGACAGAATGCTGCCTTCAAGTACTTAAAAGCATGTCAAGAACTCTGGTGGAAAAGAGATTAAATGTCTAACACTATTGGGCAGAAATTGGGAATAATGGAGAAACCAAAAAGAGGAAATTTTATGCTTGATTTAAGGAGATACTACCTAACAATTTGAACTACTTAAAAGTGGAATGAATTGTTTTAGATATATTGATTGCCACTTCACTGCAGTCCTTCAGGCAATGACTGGATTATAATTTTATTGGGATTGCTATGGTGCAGATCTTTTTTCAGTATGAGTTGTACTAGAGAGATATGGCAATCCTATCCAACACTGCTACTCAATGATGCTATTATTGTGAGTTATTGCATAAGTATTAGAAATTAGAAAAAATATGTTTAAGATTAGCAAAATATTTCAAACCCTGAATTCACAACATTGAATATGTTTATAGTCAACTTAGTGAGATCAGAATGGTAGAGATATAGCTCAATAGTTGGGAATTTGTTAGTTTGGATTTTGCTTCCTGATTTATATGTAGTGACAGAAGACTAGGAAAATATCTGGTGAGGAAATCCCTTTTACCGATTCAGAATGTAAACTCTTTTGAAATTTATAAGCTTAGAGAGTTACCTGGGACATCAAAATATTAAGTGACATCTAAGGTCAGAGAGACAATTTGTGTCAGAGTCAGAAATGGAACCCAGGTCTTCTGACTTTGAAGTCAGTTCTCAATTTACTTTATTTACCACACAGTCTCATATTGAACATGTCTGCCTGTAACTTAAGATAATTACACCTTTCTTCCTATTTATAGGAGATATATAAGGAATGAAGAGTTTCACTTTTCTTTTTTCTAAATAATTTTGGGTCATGCTTCATAGTTCATAGATATCATGTTAACAGTCTTTAAGTTTATACTAGCTTAGTGCCACAAATAGTTCCCTTGAATGTTGTATCAATCAGATATGACTAATAGATTGCCTTTCAGAGTAAAACTATATACTTCAATGTTCAGTGGACCCATAATCTCATTCATCTAGGTCATTCCATTGCTGGTATAAGTTGTAACCCATGTATTCAATCTCTTTCTGTGTAATGTTAGCTCATGTTTTTCTTTTGAGTTATTGCTTGTTGAAAAATGGATATCTGTCTCTATATAGATATTCATATTTTTAGACATATAGCTATATCTAGGTTTCATTCAGGTTTTTCCAACCTGCATTTTAAGTGCCGACTGTATGCAAGGCATTGTGTTAGGTATTGAGAGTTCCAATCACAAAATGTTCTCAAAGGAACTTACATTTGGAAGAGGGGATACAAGTAAACAGATAAATATAAGCATAACAGCTTGAGAAGAGAGAAAACACTAACTTGATAGCAGGAAAGGTGATGAAACATGAACTGGATCTTCTTGAAACTCAAAGGCTCCTAAGGAGAAGTGATAAGTAAAAGGCTCATTTCAGTTATGGGGAACAGCCTGAACTATCATGAAGGCTGATCATGGGATGACAAAATGGGGAAATATGGCTGGAACATTTTAGAGCATTTAAGAGTAGAAGAGTAGACTGTTGCTATTAAATCTATTCCTTCAGCCATTGACACTTAACAGCAGCACAGCCTCTATGCCCAGGTATGAATCTGATATTTCAATCATAAAACCATAGACAATGTGTTCTA
Source organism: Monodelphis domestica (assembly GCF_027887165.1). NCBI lineage: Eukaryota > Metazoa > Chordata > Mammalia > Didelphimorphia > Didelphidae > Monodelphis > Monodelphis domestica. The sequence continues at coordinate 160,841,218 of NC_077230.1, forward strand.
ACATGCACTGTTGCCTCATCTTTTGAATGGCAATACATAAAGTGACATCATCCATAGTGTCACCACCATCATTATCAACCACAACTACAGATATTTACTGAATTTCTATCACTTTTGATATATTTTTAGGCTTCTCTTTCATCTTTTTTTTCTTCCTAACACTATTTAAGGTTCTGTGATAGATGAAAAATAAGATAAAAGTCTCTGAAATGAAAATGGTTCATTCAGAATCATTTAATTTTATTTTATTCATAATTTAATCATAACAAAGAACATGCCAATAATTATATACCTAAATAGACCAGCAAAAAAAAAAGAGGTTTACATGTGAAACCCCGAACTTCTTTTTCATACAGTTTGCTTTTTTATGTATATAACAAAATCAACAGGCTACTTTCAAGCTATCCTTCCTGTCTGTACTTCCTTCTAATCTTCCCTCTGGCCCTTTCTGTGCATTTTCAAAAATACATCATATATGCTTAAGTCTTTAGGCATAAGTAACTTGGCAAAGGTTCTAGAACCGTGTGAAAGTAGAAGTGGTATCAAAATAAAACTTATTTTCAATTCTATTTTCAAGTCCAATTAGATCACCATTAATTTTTAAAAACTTGAGCAAATCTTTCTAGTACTTGGCCCAATTCTCTTGGTCCTTTCCTCCTAACTAACTGACTACTCTTTCTCAATTTCCTGCAAAAGTACACCCAAAATATCATTCTTGAACCTTCTCTCACTTGATAAACTCATCAGCCTCAATTATTTTCAGATAAACCTTGGAGTATTGAGACTCCTCAGTCTTGTACTTGACCTAGCATGTTCAAGAAAGGATCCTGGGGTTCTCTAATGTTAGCTCTAGTGATTGACAGGGAACTAATTCTCTAATAACTACTTACTCATCCCATTCCACACTAGCAAAATTTCCTGCTCACCTCACCAAAAAAAAAAAAATTAACAGTGGTCTTACTTATAGAAAGCTGTTTGCCAAAGGAGTTACATAGGAAAGGAAAAATTTTCTGGAGAAAATTCATCTAAACTGCTCTTGCCTAGCTTAGCCAGCTGAAGAAATTCTGTTGTAGAAAAGAATTAGATTGTAGTCATCTGGATTGATACGTTTGGTTTCATAGTGTAAGGGAGAGAATTTGGCTAAAATTTGTTGTGTTACTGTTTGCTACCTTTTAAAATGCTCTTTCACTTTTAATAAAGCTTTCTTACTAAAAACCAAAATAAACATACAAACAAAACCAAAGAAACCAAGACTTACTTTCAGACCAATCACCACAGCTCTCATCTAGGGGAAAAAAAAACCCAGCAACTTCTGTAGAGAAAGGACCAGCCATCCAGAACAACCAACTTCCAAACCACTGCTACCAATATCCACTTATGTGATATTCCAGAGGGACTTTCTTTACCTCTTATTTTAGATACGTTGCTTTGACTATTTGTCCCCTGTCATTTCTCTTAATGATTTACTTCCAACTATTCTGAAAATCCCAAAGTTTTATAAAATCTCATTTTACAGATGATATAAATACCTTTCAATTTACTTTCTGAAAAAAAATAATAGACCTCCAAGAAACATAGGTATCTTTGAACCTCAGCATTTCCAATCTGTATCAACTTCTGAATGGTTCATAATTATTGGATATATGTTTGAAAACAGTCAGAGTTGGATATATTAACATAATTGTGCCTCTTAAGCTTTCCTGGGGGAATTTCAATATCACCTTCTCATTTGCCCTTGCTAATACAGAAAAGACCAAAGACAGCTCCATTGGTACTGTTGGGAGTCATTGGGCCCCTCCCAGATTTGTACCCTTTTTTTTCTTACTAGGACTGGTTTTATAATATCTCCAATTTCACAGCACATCCATGTTAGTTTTTGTTTTATGTTTTCCCCTGAGAATAATATTCAAAGTCTACTATAAAGTTTCTGGGAAGTGCCAAAGTCTCTACTACCTTTGATAATATTTCAAACTGTAGGATCCCTGTGGAATCAGCAAGATGGGAGTTCGGGCCAGTTTCTGGGACGATAGGCCAGATGAAGTGGTCATCATCTGTTAAAACAGTTAGAAAGTCTGAAAATTCGCCTTTTGATGTCCATCAATATCAGCATAATCTAATTCATCCTAGACTTCTTGGAGGTTAAATCAATCCTCAACTTAGCTGCAGAGGTCTCCAGTCCATGTGAATCAATACAGCCAGTTTTATACATTTCAAAGTTGCCCTAAGTATCCAGGAAGGCTTCCAGTAGTCTGAACAAATTTCTTTTCCATATTTACCACTCTGACTCCCTCTTTCTCTCACTCTTCATAATCTCCCTCATTAAACGTCCTTATCTTGTCTTAGCCTTTAGGTAGGTATGAATTAGTCAACACTGACTGCTAGATTGTTATAGAGGAATTATTAGGCCATTAGTTTATGGCCAAACTGTACCCGACTGTTTGAAAGCCTCAGTGATGCTTGGAATATTTTTCTTCTTCTCCTCTGCCTTTGAAAATCCCTAGTTTCCTTCAAAACTCAGTTCAAGTGAATCATCTGTAAGGTGCCTTTCCTGGTCTTCTAACTTCTAGAGCATTGACTCTAAGGTTGCCTTGTGTCTCATTGTGGAGATGTATATGCATACATAATACATAACATATATAATTATATGTAATAACATATGTACATTTCTGCTCCATTTAGATGTAAGCTCCTTGTGGGGAAGGAACTATTTTTGCCCTGTCTTTTCCTCCACTGCTCAAAACAGTATTTGGCACAGATGAATTACTTTAAATGCATGTTAGTTAACTTATTAGATGCATACGTTATATGAAACTCAAGCAGCATGATATGGGGAGAGAAAACGGGATATAAAAAAAAAGTTCTAATCTTATCAAACATATCTAACATTTTATTTAAAGCTTTGGGGTTTGAGTTTTCTGAGGAGAATGATAGTAGGAAGATCAGAGATCAATTAAAACCTGAAATATTTAAAAAATCATCCAATGATTTTGTTTATATCACTGACTTGACAACCTCTAAAAAGCAATTGGCCTATTTACAGATAAAGAAAATATATTAAAAAGATACTGATGGCACAGTTTAAAATATAGCATTTTCTTCTCACATATTTCAGTTTTGGTAAAGCTTTGACCATGGGTTAGAGGGTATTTCTGGGTTTGGCTGCTACAGAACATCTCAAATTAATTTTCAGATATGTGCATGTTTATTTGTGCTTCTGGATTCACAGGCTGGCAAAGGGAACATTCGTTGACACTGACTGCCGGATTTTGAGAGGGGGCTCTACAGGACTATTAGTTCCAGGCCAACCTGCATCCAAGATTGTTTGATGGCCCTAAATTCCACCAGGACATACAATCCATGAATATTTACTCAGGACTTCTTAATTTTTGTAATTAAGTCATGGACCTCTCTTGTAGTAGGATATAGTCTATGGGTCCTTTTCAGAAAAAAAGTGTTTTGAAATTCATTAAATAAAATATACAGAATTACAGAGGAAATTATTAAGTAGAAATAGTTATCCAAAAATACATTTTTTAAAAGCTCCTATTTCCCATGTTAAGAACTCCTGTCTTCTACATACAAAATTAAGTTAGATGGCTAATTGTGCTGGTGACAATTGTTGGTATAATTAGCTAACTTCAGCTCAGTTATTTGTATTTGCAGGTATATTAAAACCATGAATAAGAAAGCTCAAAACTACTTCACAGACTGAAAAGGAGAAACTCGAGTTCCTATGCCAGATCCCATAACATCATTTCCATACATTAATTCTTCTGTGTCCCCCTGTCTCTGCCTACAAAATAATTATTTCAATAGCTTACTCCAACAGCTACTATTCACCAAGAGAAGAGCTCTTGCTGCTAAATAATGTAGTGATGGAATGTTTTTATTGAAGCATATTATTAATTAGGATATAATGAAATAGCTGAATGGCCTTTCCAACTGACAGCCAGGAGTTAAAATTCCAATGAGCTATTTATCCATATAGTATAAGAAGGGTCTAGATTATCTTGTTTGGGGAATAAATAAGGCATGAACGGTTGGAGGAGGGACTCTCACAGTACATATGAAGATGTTCTCTTGTTTCTTCCTTGAACTCTGAAACAAGGATTAACTATTAGGTCAACAGGCCCTTTGAACATCTTTCTCATGATTTCTTGATTTACATTTGGGAAAAGATACGTAGCCCCTCACCTCTCTACTATGGGTCATTCTACAGTGGCAGGAGTAACAGACTAAAGCTTTCCTATAGTTTCAAGGGAATGTGTTTCCTTTGTGTCTCTGAAAGTGATGATAAACAAAAATGAGGATTGTATTTCCTTCTGGACCGCTTTTTATACACATCTTTTAGCAAAGAGCAATATCAAATGTTCCTATTCATATCCAGATATATAGTAGGATGTTGGCAGTTTATGTTTATTCACCTTTTGGCAGAAAACAAAATTATATACACCTATCCATATCCAGATATATAGTCAGTGTAGAATGTCAGTCGGGTCTTTAAATGATTTTTCCCCTGCACTTAATCTGTATTTAATCAGGAAACCATTCTGTAATGAGAAAACTGTTCATTTTAGTTTTTTATGTTTGCAATCCCAAGGTTCCCTCCTTAGTGATTACATTTAGTAACTCCCTTTCGCTGTCTGAAAGCACAGGCAGTTTTTCCATAATAAAAACTGGATTAGCATGTATTAGGAAGAGACACCACCAGCTGTCACTTTGAAATCAGAGAACCCCATCCTATTTGAGATGACAATGGATAAACCAATAAATGACAGACAGTTTTCCTGTATTTATCTAGTAAGTGGCTAATGCGGACTAGCATCTTATGTAATAAAGCTATATAAAAGAGTCGAACCAAATAAAGCTTCACTTGAATGCAGTGTGCAGTATTGGCAGAGAGAAATGCAGGATGGCACAAATGGTCCTTCTTCCATTATTCACCTGTTGCAGCCTTCTGGTTGGATCACAGAGAGCTGGTTACACTGTCATATGCAATTTCAGGATCTAACCCAACACACTTGAGAGTTTTGGAATACGGTCCACTTTGCTAATGATTGAGGCATATGGTTGAGCCTATTCTGGAATTTCTGAGACATTACGATTAAAAAAAAGTGAAGACAAAGCATTCTTCATAACAAATCAACTAGATCAAAGAACAACAACTAGGATACAAAGTAAATACATTTCCCTAGAAATGTTCCAGGGGCCCCAGAGGTAATCAAGTCTAACCTCTGGCTTTTATAGATGAGGAAACTGAGGCTCTGTGAGATAGGATAACTTGCCCTATTAGAGCTGGCATAGTGGAATGGATACAGTGATAAATTTGAAGACAAGAAGGCCTGAATTAAAATCTTAAAATCTTACCCTCAGACAATAGCTCTGTGTCCTTGAGCAAGTCACTTAAATTCACTGAAGTTCAATTTCCTCGGATATAAAATATGGGAGTTAGACTCTGATCTCTAAAGTCCCATTCATCTCTGAATCTATCATCCCATGATTCTATGACATGATTTTTACCAACCAAGTCACTCTGTGCAAATAGTTTAAATATTCATCCCTGGGTATCAATTTCCTTATTTGTAAAATGAAAAGGTTTGAACAGATGACTTCAAAGGTCTCTCCTAGCTCTAGGTCTGGGTATGATAGATAGATAGATAGATAGATAGATAGATAGATAGATAGATAGATAGACGGAAAGATGGATGGTGGGTGGATAAAGAGATAGAAAGAGAGATGGAGAGAGAGATAGGATAGATAATCTACTAATCAAATTAATAGTCTAATGCTGACACTTTTTTAACCTAAGACTCATAGATTATTTATTGTTGTTACTATGGATAATATAATTCTCTAATAAAATCCCACTCTGATGTCTTTTTTCAGAGCAGAGGTCATACTTTGTTCTAAAAGATGATGAGGCTTTGACAGACCCTAATAATTTGAGGTAGCATGTGTATAGCTTCCTCAGCGGGTGCTCAACAATATGCCAGGTGCCTATATTTTCTTACCTCACTAAGTAAAGGAAGGCTTATCCTCAGAGGTTTGGCCACTAATAATGGATTTTTGTTTTCACAAGAGACATAGAGAGGGAATTTGCATCAGTAAAAAGTATGCATACAGACCACGGATTTCTAAAATACTGAAACATAATAGGTAGCTAATAATAAGTAGAAGCATGGAAAGAAGACCAGCTTCAAAATCAGGATGATCAGAGTCTAAGTCCTGCCTTTTCGTGTATACTGACTGAGACTCTGGAAAAATCACTTAACCCCTCAAGGTGAGAGACAATTCTCTTGACATTTTAAATTTCAGGACAATTTCCAACCTTTATTGGTAGAAGGAACTTCCTTATCAGGAGTTTTGGATATCTGTGAAATCACAGGTTAGGACCAATAATAACAGCAACACATAGATGAGTGGATGGTTAGACAGACAATGGATAGATGCACATACAGAAAGATAGTAGATAGAGGGAAAGACAAATGATACATAGATGATGAATAAACAGATAGAGATAGATAGACATTCATAGATCCATAGATATGTCTATACATAGTTGTAGATTTATCTCTATCCATAGATATAAAGATTTAAGGGGGCAGCTGGGTAGCTCAGTGGATTGAGAGCTAGCCCTAGAGACGGGAGGTCCTAGGTTCAAATCTGGCCTCAGACACTTCCCAGCTGTGTGACCCTGGGCAAGTCACTTGACCCCCATTGCCTAGCCCTTACCACTCTTCTGCCTTGGAGCCAATACACAGTATTGACTCTAAGACGGAAGGTAAGGGTTTAAAAAAAAAAAAGATTTAAACTACTCTCATTAGAAGCTTGTATAGCAGTACATGCTGGTATTTGGACTAGCTAGAGGTGATGCATTATTTTGTTTGATCCTTACAATATCTCTCTGAAGTATATGTACAACATGCATTATTATACCCAGTTTCTAGATGAGGAATCTAAGGCTGAGAGGTAAAGTTAAGTCATCTGCCCTTAGCACTAATGTTGGAGGTAGAATTTTAATTCAGATTTTTCCTAAATCCAAGCCAGTACCCTTTTCATAATTCCACATTGCCTCTCTAGCAAACAGATAAACACACTATTATTTCTCTTTGGTATCAAAATTATTTGTTTGATTTTTGTCATACTTTTCTCATGATAAATACTCCAAAAGGTGAGTCAAACAAAGTACGAGGTTGGGTACTAAAGAATCAGCAAGAACAAAGGCTTCTAATTTGCTGATTGTTAGTGACAATGGTCCACAAAATCGTTATACAAAAATAAGAAAATAAAAATATTCTAAGCAGAAAATGACAGTGTTCTAGCTTGATTTGTTTGAGAGGTTATTAGATTCCTGTAATTGATTTGGAGTTTCACATCCAGTTTCACATCTGAAGTCAGTGAAAACTAGGTGGTATAGTGGATAGCTGGGCCTGGAGACAGAAAGACTCAAATCTATTCAAATCTGGCCTCAGACACTTACTCACTATGTGACCATGGGCAAGTCACTTAACCCTATTTAGCTCAGTTTCCTCATCTCTAAAATGAGCTAGAAAAGGAAATGGCAAAGCACTCCAGTATCTTTGCCAAGAAAACCAGAACTGGGGGTCATGAAGAGTAGGACACAACTGCAACAACTGAACAAGACTCAACAGTGAAAAAGAGAAAATAAAATAGAAAATATTAAAGGAGTCATAAACATTATATTAGAAAAGGAGTCATAAGTATTCTATTAGAAAACATGAAAAGAAACTGATTTTGTCTTTAAAAAAAGCTGACTGATGGAAGGACTAGCTAATAATTTTTAAGAAAGAATGAAAGGAGGAAAGAAAGAAAGAAAGAAAGAAAGAAAGAAAGAAAGAAAGAAAGAAAGAAAGAAAGAAAGAAAGAAAGAAAGAAAGAAAGAAAGAAAGAAAGAAAGAAAGAAAGAAAGAAAGAAAGAAAGAAAGAAAGAAAGAAAGAAAGAAAGAAAGGGAGGAAGGGAGGGAGGGAGGGAGGGATGGAGGGGGAAGGGAGGAAGAAAGGAAGAGAGGAAGAGAGGAAGAGAGAAAGAAAGGAAGAAAAGAAGAAAGGAAAAGAATCCAGAGTGTATGGACAGAAATTGCAGAAAGTAGACAAGTACAACATTACAAATGACTTTTTTGACCAGAAGAATTCTATAATTTAAGAAAGTGTTCTTGAGTGAAACAAAGATTTTTTTAAAGAGGGTAGACAGTTTTTTTTAAGATTTCAAAGAAACATTTCCTAAAATGTAAACAACGATGACTTATCTTTCAATTTCGTGAAGCTGAAAATGCAAATTTAGTTTCTCATACTTTCATAACTTTTCTTATTTCTATACTGATGGAATAATACATTTTATCCTGGATGGAGTAGAGAAGGAAAGTAGGGGGAAGGAAAGAGAAGGCATCAAGAAATTATGAAGTGCTTAATATATTTTAGGCACTATGCTAATCATTTTACATATATTGTCTCATTTGACTATAACCAAAATTTTACTTAGTCCAATCTTATTATTTTCAATATGCAAAAAAAATGAGAACTAGAAAGAGTGACTGCCCTAAGTTCACCCAGAAGTTCTAGAACCAGGATTTGACCTCCATTTGACAAAAATGCATATCCAATTGGCTTACTACTTCTTCTGTATTTTCATACTACTTCTCCTATATTTATAAACAGGTATAATGCTTATAAAACAAAATCAGTGTTTCCTCATAGCTAAAGAGCCTTTGCTCTTAGTTTTCAATTTTCTTCATTGTAGATTCATTTAATTTTTCAACTAAGTTTTAAAATACTAATCAAATTATTAATATTATTAGGATATTTTAAAATAATTATGGATCTCTCATTATTTTAGAGTAGGAAAGAAAATTAGGATTTTATATCCTTATGTATAATGTTTTTCAGGAGAAAAAAACATGTAAAGAATTTTTGAAAGTTTCTTCAGGGCTCTCACCATATTTATAATAAATTCAGACCTTCTGAAGCTCTAAACACATTCTCATGTCCATATGTTTTCTGAATGCTTAGCATATAATTTTCCAGTGTTGTGACTTATAATTTTATTTTCCCTTCATATTTCTATTCTAACAATTTCATTTTTCAGGTACTTTCACATGCATTTCTGTGGCTCTATGGTTTTTAAGAGTATATGATTAGCCATTTTAAGAATTATACAAATAACTAAAAAAAGGTAGGAATAAACTGTTTTACTCATTTCTTTGTTTCTTTTAAAAAAAACAATTTTACCTTCTGTGTTAGATTTAATATTGTGTATTGGTTCCAAGGCAAAAGAGCAGTAAGGATTAGGCAATGAGTGTTGAGTTGCCCAAGGTCACACAGCTAGGAAGTGTCTGATGTCAAATTTGAACCCAGGGCTTCCCCTCTCTGGGCCTAGCTGCCCCAATTTCTTTGTTTCACTCCAAAAAAAGATAGGACAAAATTCCCCATCAACTTTCAAATAGAATGGGCTTAATAAAGACAAAGCATTTTTCCTTTTGAAAAAAATTGTAGGACTATAACCATCATAGTCATGAATGCTTTACAATGCTTAAAAATATTGGATAAATATGTGTAATTAAAAATATAATAATGGAATGTCAATAGCCAAAACTCTATGATTTTGTCAATATGGTATGGACACTACTTCCACTAAGATAAAATCTTAAAGAATTATTAAAGGGTGGTTAAGTGATTTACCAATGAGCATGTAACTAATGTATCAAAATTGTGTTTCTTGACTCTAGTTTCAGCATTCATTTTATTACACCACGCTATCTTTAATTGCTAATGAGAATGATGTTAATATTAACAGCCCATCTGTCCAAATAGAACGCAGAAGACATGATCTGAAATTATTGATCGATCTTACTATAAAACCATGCTAACAGACTTCAGTGATGGATGAATCTTGGTTTGGACAGTCCTTAGACGCATTCCATTGGCATACCTGGAAATAAAGGTTAAAAAGAATTGTCTAAAAAGTTATACGGGCATATGCGAAAGATGTAGTTATTGATTCTTGTTAACTTAGGTAGAGACTTCACCAAAGCCACCTGCTTTTTTACAATTATCAAACTAAAATGAGATGTAGCAATGCTTTTCCTACATTTCCCTATACAATCAAGAGCACATTTTCCAGTCCTTATTCCTTATACCTCACCAAGAAAAAATACCTAGCCTGTGATCCAATTTAAGCCCTGAGCATCTCGGGAAAACACAGGATTTGGGCTGCTTCATGTTTTGATTAATTTTGACATTCTGAAAAATTGTGTGTGTTCCAGGAATTACAGTCCCCACTGTAAACACACCAGACAGCATTAGAAGTATTTTATTTCTTATTGGGTCATATTGGAGTAACACGCTAGATTCCTAGAATTCAGAGTTAAGAATTTTTAAAGTATATTGTTAATCTCTTCTCCCACTCTGCACCTTAGGAATATGTAAACTATAACTCAATTGATAACTAAAATGAACACTGTCATTGGTCTTTACTTCTAGCTAAATTATAGATACTGACATTTAGTGTTGGGTAATGAAAACAGAAGATACCAGTTTGAGTTCCAGATATAGTATTTCCTAGCTATGTAACTATGGGCAAAAACTAACCTCTCTAAAAATCCATTTCCTCATCTGTAAAATGGGAATGACAATCATCACAGAATATCTGTGAGGAAAGTGCCAACCTTGTGAAGATTGAAGGGCTCCCTTATTTTATTGTTCTTAATTGATTATGAGCACTATAGTCTCAAACATTTAGTTTACTTCTTACCAATTATTTATATACTTAATTAGAAAGGACTCTCAACTAAAATGAAAACTAACTTGCATTTGTATTCTAAAAGCCAAGCCCAAACAGTTTTGGGGTATGAAAATATTTAGTTATCTCCTTATTACCATTTTTTGTTCTCTTGGATTAAGCTAGCATCTGAAAGAGATATGCCAGAAAATTGAATCAGCCTTCGTATGGAATTTGTCATTTAACTGGAGCCAAGAAGAATGAGCAGTTTCATGAGAAATCCAGTTTTGACCAGAATTCCAGCCCAAAAGCTCAACAAATGAGATTGGAATGAACTTCAGATCTGAATCTGAACTTGAAGAGCTGAGTCCAAGCCAAATAAAAACACCTTTGGTGCTAAAGCCCTTTGTTATTTTTTTTACCCTTCCACTTATTTTCCTCACTTCCATTTTGTACTTTATTTTTCTTTGATAAAGGGTTGGCTTATGTCTGAGACTGTTTTAAACTCAAAATCCCAAGATCCTATGAAGTTCCTGGTCTCTGTAGACTTTCCCTCTGGCATTCAGAGACAAGGTATATGCTTAGATTGGCAGTTATGACATTCATAGGGTCATAGATTCAGAGTTGGAAAAGGGACCTCACTAGTCATGTAATGTTACACTTTCATTTTATAAAAGAAACTAAGGCTGGGAGATTTCCTCAAATATAAAATTCAGATGATCAAAAGATCACAGATTTACACTTAGAAGGAATATTAGACATTATCCAGTCCAAGTCCTAATGATGAATCTGAGGTACAAAAAAGGTACAATTATTTGCCTACGGTCATATAGATAACAGCAATATTTCTTTAATCCATTTTCTTCTCAAATTTTCCAAATGATGAATTTAGGATCGAAAGTTAGAGAAGTTCTATTTCCTAGTTTGTGGGACATTTTTCTAAGACTTTCTCCAGCGAAGGTCTGACAATGTCATCCCTTTTCTCAATAAACTCCATTTGTTCCTGTTACATTCAAGAACAAATATAAAATTCTCTGACTTGCCTTAAAGTCCTTCATAGCCTGATCTCTCACCCTGTTCCAGCCTCCCTACACTTTGGTCCTGTCCACATGCTCTACAATCCACCTTAGCTACTTGCTTTTCCTTTCATAAGCCGCTGACTGCATCTCAGGAGGCTTCCCCCATGCCTGAAATGTCCTCTCCTTACACTTCTGCCTCCTAGGTTTTGTGGCTTAGCTGAAATACTCATTTCTGCGGTATGATTTTCCAAGTCTCCACCATAGCTAATGTCTTCCTTTGAGGACTACCTCCCAATTACAATGCATCTATCTTGTATGAACAGAGTGGTTTGGATGTTGGCTTCCCCTTTAGACTAGGATATCAGATGGTTGAGGATAGAGGGAGGTGGGGAGATTTGTTTACTGTTATCTCCATCATTTAGGACAGTGTCTGGCACATAGAAAGCTCTTACTATATGCCTTTTAGATTGATTATTGTTGATTGTGGCAATCTAATACAAATTAGCTCAACAGAACTAGTTTAACAAAAGGAAAGCCTGAAAGTTTAACCAAAATCTCAAATTGATTTTCATTTACTTTTATTTTAAAAGTGAATTCAATCCACACAGTAGTTATGTAAGGAAACAAGGCTTATAAGTAGATATCAGTATCTCTACTGCATTCAAGAAACAAGGATGCAAAAGCTAACAGAATTTAACAAACTGAAGCTATCCCTAAATCTCACTAGTATTAATATTCTTTTCACTATTTAACAAAATCATTTGTCTCTAAAAGTACTAAGAAAAAGCTTCAAATTGTTCATTTTTATTTCCATAGAAAATGGTAACTTTGGATTCCTTCTGGTATCATGAAAAATAATTTTTTTCTTCTGAAGCTGTTTCAAGGCCATTTTGCAATAAGTGACAAGCAGCTTTTGCTGGTGGAAAAGCTGGTCTCATAATGAAAACAATACTTCTTGGTCTGAGCAGAGGGGGAGCAAAAGGTCAAAGGGTAAATTCCACTTGTAACATGCAACATATTTTCGTGGGCAGAATCAATGCTGGGATGATGAGCAGCCTTTGAATATATTGCAGGGAAAGTCTGGAGTTAAAGGGATGAATCCCATGTAGGTGTGGACAAAAACTTGGTGAAAAGAACAAAACCCACTGAGAAGTCATGGACATTTGTCACGTTGCCTCCTTCTCATTACTTTTTTGGTTTCTGCTCTCCTCGAGGAGAAAAAGGATTTCTTGAAATTTTGCCTTTGTTTTCTCCAGAGTGTAGGAAGAGAAGGAGGGTGTGATGAAGTAAAAGTCTGTGAAAGGCTTTGTTTATAACATTTGTTCTTATTGTTTGGGAGAGATGTTTAAGGCACACACACTAAGGGAAAAGGGCAAAGAAGATGAAGAAGAAGACATCATCATGGAAATTATCCACTTGAAAGAACCTTTGGGTAAATGACAAAGTGGACAATTCTCAACATATCATAGCTGACAATAGCTGACATTTTAATATTTAACATAACATTTTATATTCTAAATTATGAGGAAGCATGTTGTAGTATCTGGAAATCATGGAAGCCAGGAAGATCTAGGTTCATGTCTTAACTGATATATAATGGTCATGTAACCCTCAGCAAGTCATTTCATTTCTTGATGACATAGGCAATTGTCAAGATAATAATAACAACAATAACTATATTTAAATATCACATTAAAGTTTTCAAGGTATTTTTAAAACATCTCATCTGAGCTTGAAAATCAACCTTGGAGAGGTAGATGCTATTATTATTCTCATTTTAACAGATAAGGAAACTGAGGCAGAGAAAATTTTAGTGATGTGCTGGAGTGGGGTCACACTGCTATTTAGTATTTGAGGTAGACTTTGAACTCAGAACTTTCAACTCCAAGTTAGAAGGTACCGTTGGAAAAAGGAATTTCCTCTCTCAGGAACTCCCATTAATATATTGAATTACATTATAATGGCTCCTATATTTCTGTAAGACCAGCTTATTTTTTATATTAAATTACATTTAGGGCATTTTATTTATTTGTTCTATAAACATTTATGAAATATTTACTATGTATAAGGCACCATGTTGGGAACTGGGAAAACAAAGAAGAAATAAGACTTAATCTTTGAATTCCAGAGTCTTATAATCTAATGGTGTGCTATTTGGATATTTTGATAGACCTGTGATTTTTATCAATAAGGATACATCCTCTAATGCGGGAATCACATCCTATTAATGCTCTCTTATTCTGTGTGATGTCATGTTTATTTTTATGAGGTAAAGTATGCCAGAGGCAAAGGAGAATTTCAAAACACTCTAGGGAAATTTGAGGATGAGTCAACAATAAAAGATGATTGTGATTGTTACTAATATTTTGAAAATACCAGATCAATTTCTGTCTATGAAAGCTCCCTCCCTTTATTGTAACCACTACCACTTATTTAAACAAACAAATAAGCACCCCTATGATATCAGGACCAACAATAACAGGAAAAAAGACTCTAGAGATTTGTTAGGGGTATTAAATGAAAATTTTAAATGGAATCAGCAATCAGAGTTTCTATACTGTTCACTAAATCTTATAGACCCTTTTATGGCTCAGTGCCATGGAGAAAGAAAAGTTGTACCTCAAGGTTGGAGCAGCCTGGTTGCATAGTGGATAGAGTGCTACACCTGGAATCAGGCAAACCTGACGTCTAATCTGGCTTCAAAAACTTACTAGCTGTGTGTGACTCTGGACAAGTCACTTACCTCTATTTGCTTCAGTTTACTTTTCCTTAAAAGGGAAATGATAATAACACCTATCTCTCATGGAGGTTGTGAGGATGAAATGAGAAATTAATTGTAAAATGCTTAGCATAACGCCTGATACACCATAAGAACTAACTTATAAAAATAACTCATAGAACTAAATGATAACCATTATTAATTAATACCCACAATTCTCAGGTGCCTCTACCTCAATTGAATCTAAAATGTATGCAAGCCGATGTTATATGCCAAGTTCCAATACATTGTCCAAGCTAAATACAGTCACCATATTAGTGAGATTTCTCTGTCATGCAGATAAGTTATACTCCATGTCTAAAAGAGAATGTTTTTATTTTAATATCTAAGTTTACTTCATTTTAAAGACTGGATTTCAACTAAGAGCAACTTAGGAGTATCCAAAAACTGTGTAACTTCCTTATTAATGAACTCTAAAGCAGCCTTTTGGAATAGCATGAATGTCCTTTAGAAAACTTTCCCAATAGTTCATAGTCCACCAAGTTTTCAACTTCCCACTTCTGGGATCTATTGATTTCCATTAAAGCCCTGCCCATATTTGCTTTTTTTGTCTAAAAACAAAATCAAATAAAAACCCAGGAGAGTTACTGTTCTACCAGCAAGCTGCCCTTCTTTACAACACCAATCACAATTTCAACTCAATTCTTAACGTTAAGAAATGCATCCAGTTTGACCAGGAAACCTCCTAAGTGCAATCCAGATGTTTATTTACCCAGCTGCACCTTCTCTCTGCCTTTAAAAGACATTGACTTTGTCCCCATGCAGCGACTAGCACTGTGCTTATATTTTCAGACAGCATTTGACAAAGTTCCACATCAGAGATTAAGGTCTTGGTACAGAGATTGAGGTCTAAGGAAAGGAGGAAAACAGAATGGACATAAATGTACATAAAATGGATTGAATGTTGGCTAAAGGGCAGATGAGGGTAGAGTCATAAATAAAAACTTTTCATGCTGGCAAGAGGTAACTGGAGGGATATTATTGGATCAGTGTAAGGATCCCACTTGTTTATTAACTGTTAAGGTGAATTTGGCGATGGAATTGAAAGGAAAATGTCTAGGTCTCTAAATGTAATTAAACTGGAGAACTGGAGAAGAACAATGCAATTTTCTTTCTGGAGAAAAACAGCGCTCAAGTCTGTAGTGGTAAACAGGCAAGGTTTTATAGATAAATAGAGAATCTATCTATACTTTAGAGCCTTGGCTTTTGGTTTATATTTGGACATATTTTAAAACAAGTGCATCAAATTCCAAGTGTTTATTTTTTATGTATTTACTAAATGATCATGTTAAGTGTATGTTAATTAGTAAATTGTAATTAGTTCATCAAAGCTAATGGTGATGTGAATCTTGGCAACATTAAACTATAGCTGAATTGGTCATACACATTCCCTTGATTAATTCTAGTCTATACCTGCAATTTATGGCCACTGCCACCAGATAGCAGTGGGATCTCAATAAGTTACACAGACAGGATGAGTAACAAAGTTCCCTCTAGCATCAATAATTTAAACATGAGATAATAATAACATCCACATCCCAGGGTTGTCATGAAGATTAAATGAAATATATTTGTAAAGATTTTAGCACAGTGCCTGGCTTATATTACTTAAATAGATGTTTCCTTCCATCTATTTTATTGCTTTTTTATATTAAAAGGCAAAATCTTTATTAAAATAACTATAAATTTGAATTCAATTCAAGAAAAAACCTTTGTTAAGTTGTATCATACCACGCTAGGCATTAGAGGTAAAAAGACCAAAATCTTTAGTCCTCTCCTCAAAGAGTTTATTGTTTAGTAATAGATAAGTCATATAAACAAAATACTATTGTACGTTAGAATGTAATAAGTGCATAAGAGGAATCAGAGAAGCATTAGAGATTTATGGAAGAGAAATTATTACTCTAATTCACTGGATCAGCAAAGATTTCATGGAGGAGTAGTCACCTGAGTATGGTCTCAAAAGAAGAGAATTTCAAAAGCAGAAAATGTACAAGGATTATCTTATAGGCAGGGGGATACAAGTATGTACACACAAAAAAGTAGGAAATAAAAGGATTAAATCAATGAATAGCTAGTCATATAGTGCCACTAGAATATAGAGAAGCATGAAAGGGAACAAATAAATCAAAAAACATTCATTAAAGAATTATTATGGAGCATCTGGGTGGCTCAGTGGATTGATGGCCAGGCCTAGAGACAGGAGGTCCTGGGTTCAATCTAGCCTTGGACACTTTCTAGCTGTGTGACCCTGGGAAAGTCACTTAATACCAGTTGTTTAGATCTCATCACTCTTCTGCCTTGAAACTAATACCTAGTATCAATTCTAAGACATCAAGTTAAGTGTTTAAAAAAAGTTATGTGCCAGGCACTATGTTTGGCCCTATATGAGTTTATTAAGGCAAGTTAGAGTCAAAATGTGAAGGGTTTTGATTGCCAGGTAAAGGATAGAGGGATAGAAAGAGCGAGAGGCAGTGGGGAGGGGGAAGAGAGAGAGAGAGAGAGAGAGAGAGAGAGAGAGAGAGAGAGAGAGAGAGAGAGAGAGAGAGAGAGAGATGGATAGATAGATGGGTGGGTGGGTGGATGGATGGATGGATGGGTGGATGGATGGATAGGCAGAAGTATGGATAGATACAGAGATACATAGATATAGATAGATGATATATAGATGTAGACTAGGGACATGGGACAGAATGCAGGTTATTAGTGAGGAAATGGTCTTCATAAGCCTTACAAAGTAGGACAGGTCCCACCAACAATGTATGGCATGTTATTAGCTTCTGGATAAACAGAAGCAAAAACAAAACAGTCTTTGACCTCAAGGAGCTTCCATTCTAATAAAGTCAATGAAAATTACTGGTCAAGGGAATAGTGTGAATAGACTTGTTCATTAGAAATATTACTTAGGTAATTGATTCTGTGAAGGGTGGGTTGGAGATTGAAGCAATTCAAGGCAGGGAAGACAATTCAGAGAGCATTAAAATAACCCAGGTCAGATGCAACAAGAGTCTGAACTAGGGGATGGCAGTGAAAATGGAAAAGGGGGATGGATCAAGGGATATTACAGAGGTGGAAATGACAAGATTTAACTGGATATGCCAGATTAGAAGGAGAAGGAAGAGCTGAACCCTGAGGTTCAGTATTTGCATGCCTTGGAAAATGGTCTTGCCAGCACAAGAAAAAAAAAAAGAATGTACTTCTTTCCCTTCATTGTGGAGTAGGGGAAACATAGATGAGATATCTTGTATTTGTGAAATTGATTTTTGAACCTTCAGGGGCTTTATATTTATTCATATTAAATCTGCCATTATTCAATTTAGCAAAAACTGGTTTGAAAGTAAGATCTGTTTTGGTTATGTCTTTGCATTTTGGGCACCTCTCATTGTGCCTTGAATATGGTAGAGGATTTATAAATAAATGTGTTGAATTGTTCATCTTCAGCACACAGCTGAAATTTTACTAATGTCTCCCATCACTTATTTCCCATATTTCTCAGGACTCTGTTTTCACTGAGCAAGTAAACTAATTGTTTTACTATTTTTGACTTTTTTAATCACTCCTAAGTAACACATCTTCATTTTAGTATAACAGTTCTACAGAGTAAATACCTTCACTACAGGTTATGATTCTGATAGTAAAATTTCAGAAACATTAAGGAGACGTTTTAGACCATTTGCTACTGATTGACTCAAATAGAGCCATAGGTTCATAAATTTAGAACTAGAAATGATTGTAGATATCAGTAAGACCAAACCCCTCATTTACAGATAAGGAAACTGAGACCAAAATTACTTTCCCAGGTGACCTAGCTGCCAATGAATTTTTGAAGCAGAATTTGAATTTTGCTTCCTGAATCCTAGTCTACTACTCTTATCTATTGTACTTGCTAGCAGTCTGTATATCAGTGGTTTCAACCCTTTTTAATCAAATAATCCTATCAGTTTTTTTAAGAATGTGGTCTCAATATTTGTATATTTATTTAAAATGATAAATTATATGTTTTACTAATAATTTTATGTCATAAAATTTATATGAGAAGAGGTGTTTTAAATATTTTGAAAATATTTAATTATTACTGGTAGAAATTTTTTTGCCCTAGCGAAAACATGAGAGATAATAATTACTAGTATTAATTGTTTATTATCTATAATGAAAACATTTTAAATAGAATAAATTTTATTCATAGTAATAATATTAGGAAAGGCAATATGATCCAACATGTTTCATTATTTTATTAAATCTTTAATACTTTGTGCAATAGTAAATTGAAGTGCTGATTGTGAATTGTTTATTTTGATACTTGTTTTGAAGCTTATCATAGATGAAAAAGATACCTCACAAGGAGATAATGTTTGGTTGATTATGCCAACTGAATCATGATACTCATTTTTCAACCCTTTCCTCTAATTATACAAAGGATTTTGTTGAAATCTAATGAGTAAATAACCTTCTATGTGGTCAATTCTTCTTAGAAAAAAATATTACAATGTGATGCATTTTTATGTTTTTTAACAAATGAATTTAAAAACCTTTTGGAAATTTCCTCATTTGGAATATTAAAATTCTATACAGATACAAATTTTTAAAAAAATTACAAGTAAGCAAAGGTTTTATTTGGGGTGATGGGAAAAGAAAGGTACTAAAGATAAGCCAAATGAACTTAGTTTCTGAATCTCTTCTAGAATTCCTCACTTTCATGTTTCTCTGCCCCAGAACAGAATCTGAGCCTATTTCTTCGTAATCCTTCTCCAAAGCAACCAACTCCTCTGGGGTCTTAGATAATTCTTGTTCCTCCATGCCTTCACCCACGCATAAGTGTGCATCGGCTTGCTGGGCATAGGTGACTTTTATTGTTTTCTATCACCTAGAAAGGGTTATGAATTCTGAAAGAGAGGGCAATCAACAATCTGATTTGACAATTAAGAGACCATTGGTAACTGAAAAAAAAAGTTTCGGCTAAGTGAGGAGTCAAGAATGATATAAAGATTGAGGACCTAAGGGTAATAGTGTCTGATATAAATAAGAATTTTTGAATTAATCAATAAATATTTAATAAGTTTATTCTATGTGTCAAGCACTGTACTAAGCACTAAGGATTCCAAAAGAGGCAAAAGTCAATCTCTGACCTTAGTGATCTTTATGAATTATAACTCATTCAGTGCTCACAACAGCTTTGTGAAGGAGGTATCATTACTATCTGCATATTGCTGTTGATGAGGCTGAGGCTGAGAGGTTACATCACTTGAGCAGAATCACACAGTTAGTAATTGCCTGAGGTTGGATTTGAATTCAGGTGTTCCTGACTGCAGATCCAGTATTCTAGCCAATGTACCACTTAGGTCCTCAATATGTAATGATAATGACTAGAATTTGTATAATCCTTTAAATTTGTAAAGTTCTTTACATGTACAGATTATCTCATTTGAACCTCAAAAAAACATGCAAGGTAGGTTATATCCACATTTTAGAGATGACATAAACTGAACCCAATATAAACTGAGTCTGAAATAAGTTGATATAACTTGAGAAAGGTTAAGTGACTTCTCTAGGGTAATACTGCTAGGAAGAATCTGAATTAGGATTTGAACTCGTCTTCTTAACTCCACGGCTATCATCCTAAAGATCAGAATCAGGAGGCTGAAGGTGAAGCTTTGGCTTTGCCAATTATTAGTTGCAAGGCTTTAAGTGAGCTACTTCCCTTTTATAAACATCAATTATGTCATCTTTACCCAGAAAGAGATGGATTAAGTAAGTTATCACTGAGGTTCCTTGCAGCTCTATCCTCTGATCTTCTGCCCCTAGACTGAACATTTGTCCAACATGTAGCTTCCTGCTTTTATCACTTGAGACAGTATCTATTATATGATCAGTGTTTAATATATATGTATATATTAGATGAACTCAATTTAATGCAAAAATATTCATTAAAGGAATTGGGTTGAGTGGTGGGAATACAAAGATGAAATCAGTTGGTGTATTTGCCCTCAAGAAGCCTGTAATTTAGTAGAGAAAACCAGGTATAAACACCAATAAGTGTCACATAATAATGCAGTTGGGCAAAGGTGAGATCTCAAAAGGATTTGAGAAATTTAAGGTAGAAGAACTTATTTCCATTCATGGAGAGGGGAGACTCAAAGACAGGGATGTGGAGAAGGTAGCATCTGATTTGTACCCTAAGATGAACTGGATTTAATTGAAGAGCTAAATACTCCTAGAAAAAGCCAACAAATAAAATCAAGTCACCTCAATTTCACACAGTTTTCATTTCAACTATTATTCTAAGCTCTGGAAGTAACTATCAATTTGGAGCATTAAGATATCTTGCATAAAATTGGATTGAATGACATTTTCAGTCTGAGCTTTTTATAATTGGCATTCAATTTCCATGTCACCACCGTTAAAGGATCCTGGTAGGGGTTAGAGTGCTGGGCTAAGAATCAGGCAGACCTGACTTCAGATACTTCAGATTTTGCCTCTGGTGTTTACTAGATATGTGACCCTGAACAATTTATCTACTAAGTCACAGAAAGGTTGAAAACTTGTGCAGGGAGTTCTGATATGAGTGCCTGGGTGGTGCAGTGAATAGAGCACCACAGCTGGAGTCAGGGAGACCTAATTTGTCATTCAGCCCCAGATAGGATACTTACTCTGTGCAGGCACTTGTTTCCTCATCTGTAAAATGGGATTAATAATAGCACCTGACTCCCAGCATTTTTTCTAAAACCCTTACTTTCTGATTTAGAATCAATAGTAAGTATTCATTCCAGGGCAGAATAGCTATAAAGGCTAGTCAATTGGGGTTACCAGTATCACATAGCTAGGAATTCTGAGGTCAAATTTGAACCCGGGACCTACTATCTCTCTATCCATTAAATCACCTAACTGCTACTTCCCAGGGTTGTTTTGAGAACTAAATGAAATAATAATTGTAAAGTGATATATTATCTATATCAACATATATCTATGTATCTTCTGATACATTAATTTATATATATAATAAGCTCTATATAAATGTTAGTTATTATATTATGATTATTATAGAGCACTAGGCTTAGAGTTAGAAAGTCCTCAGTTCAAATGCAGCCTCAGACATTTTCTAATTGTGTTATCTGGGGTAAATCACTTCACTCTCTTCCTGCCTCAATGTCCTTATCTGTAAAATGGAAGTATTAAACAATAAGACCTACCTCCAAGGGTTCTTCTAAAAATCAAGTGAGATTATATTTGCAAAGCTCTTAGCCCAACCACAGGCATGTCTTAGATTTATAATGAGGCTTGTTTCCTTCCTTCTTTTCCAGGGTGACAAAATCTCTTTTGTTATATATTCTTTGCATATTTGTCTGACTACTGCTGAAAGATAGATCTTCAAATTTAGGCAACCAATTTATGACTTTTTGATCACACGTGCAATGCATTTGCCTGAAATCATACTGGCACAAAGGAGTTCAAATCCATTTCTCACTTTGAATATCATAGATCTTAACTTTGGAAGGACCTTGTATCATTTCGTATTCCCCCGCCTAGGAAACCTGGGGAGATCTCTGCGTGGTATCTGGAATATACTGAAAAAGGCTCACTGGTGGCAAGCACATGGTTCCACAATATGAAAGAAAATTTTATGAAAAGCAGAAAACAGAAGCAAATCCCTTGAATATATAACCATCAGCCTCCAAGGGTTGTCCTCAGAATCATTAAAAGTAAAATCCATTTCCTCTGGCGATGGCCAGGCATAAGTCTCTCTTGTGCATGCTTCCCTCTGCTTGTATCTCTGTGGGGTAAGGCTCTCTTGTTCCCCAATGCTCCTGTCCATGACTCCAGATGTGCTATTTGGTGCTCTCTGTTTTCTTCAGTCAATGAATCCCGGGCATTGCTCTTTTCCTCTACAGAATGGCTTTCTTTAAGTCACTCAAAGCAAAATGTAAGTATTTCTTGTCATTCAAGAATTTTTACCACCATGGTAAGAAAATAGAAAACCTTCAGACTTCATGCCTGGCAGAAGTTAACAGAAATGAATACATGAATGAATGAAAATGAATTGATCAAGCATGTGACAAAGTGGATAGAGATGGCCTCGGAACCAAGAAGCCCTGGATTTTGGGCCTGCTTCTGACAAATACTGACTATTCTCCTGAACAAACCAATTAACCTTTGTTTGGATATTTTCAGTGTTCTAGATTAGTGACATCAAATTCAAATTGCAACAGGAGGGACTAATCTGTATAATAAGGATCCTTGGAAGTCACATACTGGCATAGTTTTAAAAAATGTAATGTTTTGGGTTTTAATCTATTATGAATTATTTTGTTAAATATTTCTCAATTCCATTTTAATTTGGTTCAGCCTCTTCTAGGTGACCTTTTTCCAAATTGCAGAGAATGTGTAGTCTTGAATTAGTCTCTAGTTTCCTGACCAGAGCATTGCCTAGACCCGTGAAATGACATGTTTCCATCCCAATTCCTACACTGATCCTATGCATTATTCCAAAGCAGGGGATCCAGATGTAAAAACAAGATAATTCCTACCCTCTAAGAGTTTAAATTCTAAAGGGGAGGGGGCAAGATGTATACAGAAGTAGTGACACAAGAGGTGTTCCTTGATCTGGAAAGTCAAAGGAATTATGAATTCAGCTCATTCTACAGAGGGGGAAACTGAGGTAAATAGCCTTAATATAGCCTATTTGCCTAGGACCACACAGCTAGTAAGTATAGGAGGGTCAATTTGACTTACAAAAGTAGAATTTTCATGGCTCCGGACCAAGTACTCTATCCATTGTACCACCCAGCTGCCTCTGCAACCTCATTTTCTATACAAACAAAAGCAAAATCTGAGCTTCAGAGTTAATGATCTGTCTCGTGTTACACAATGATGTAATGTCATCTTTAGCACTCAAACTCTCCTCTTTGTGCTTCCAAGTTCAGTGCTTATTACATCACTGTCACCTATCTACCATAGTCAAATGACTCGGAGTATAGGTGCAAGGTCTAAGAAACTGAAATTCAAAAAATTCCATACTTAAGCAAGAATTCTTGAATTTTAGTAGAATCAATCAGCATGTGTAGGAGGAGATATCTCTCTCTGATTGGGGAACTAATGGAATCCACCAGGGATTCTCCTGATCAGCCTCCTTGCATTGGCAAGGGGGAAAACAAGAGCAATATCACTTCAACTTGGTTTGGTTTGGTTTGGTTCTGTTTTGTTTTACAATGCTGAGGAGCTGGTTGAAAGACAGGCTGCTAGGGGACCAAACCTCATTTTTCAACTCCAAGTCATCTTGGAGACAGTGTTGCTGTTTGTTTTACCCTTGTATGATCTACAATGATCTGTGATCAATCTACAAAGACTGCTAAAATGGTAAATATGCATGTTCTTTGAAAATAAACAAACACTTTTTAGACATGACCAGTTGCTTAAATACACTATAGATCATTATAATGAAGGCATGAATCTTTTACTAGCACATAAAGCTTCATCGAGTTGGCTCCTGCAACACAGTTGACTGTGCCAGAGTCCATTATTTTCATTTTTCCCTCTCCCTATTTTTCTATGGTCCCAAAGTGTTTCCCCCCTTTTTATGTACACATAGACTAATTATGAGAATAATATTACATTTGATTCTCCTATTTTTATCAAAAGTGATTATCCTCACAAAATTCCTTAGATTATTCTGCTTTTGTATCATGATTAATGTATTGTGCCTGATTTCTTCTTGCCTATTAATTGTTTTATACAAGTAGATGCTAATATAAGCAATAAGGTTTTATTAATGTCCCAATCAAATATATTGAAGCATATATGTGTTAAATACACCAGTGCTAAATAGGTGATATTTCTTAAAAGAACATTAGGTTTTAAACATTGATCCATATTTATTAATTAATGTCAAGTTCTGGGCTTTCAAGTCAGATGATTAGAATTTGTTTAGATTTTGTGTCATAAAACAGCCTATTTATTAACATAGTTACATTACAAAAGTACCTCAAGGCAAGAACCTCCCACAGACACCAACTAACTTCAGTAGAGAAGAGCTTCCAATATGGCAAAGTTTTACTCCAACTATAGTGTATTTGTGGTGATGAGTTTAAATAAAAGTCATTTTTGTCAAGTTATAAGAAAATTCAACTCAAATCAGTCTTGGTCCATTATAAATTTACTGCCCAAATACCAAGGGAAAAACAAATGTTTCTTTTGATTATCTTTGAGCAAAATGTCAAAATAATAAGGATTTTCCTGTAATGGGAATGAACATAAAATATATCTTTACCTTTTTTCAGTCTCAGTATCCTTATCTGTAAAATGAAGGGGTTGGAATAGATGACCTCCAAAATCCTTTTTAGTTCTAAATCTAAGATCCTATCCTTATGTATCTAGTTAAAACTTTGACTGTTTGGATTTAAAGGGATTCTACAGATTTGAATTTATTGGAATCAGATTAAGTTTTGGCAAACTGATAGGGTTTGTAATCAGATCTGACCAAAAGCAGTTGTACTCTTTCTCTTCATTTTCTCCCTTCTGAAAAAAAAGGGTCTTCAGCTCTTTTTTCTCTTCTAGAATTCAGATCTTGGTCCTATCCTCAAATGAAATTTACTTGATTATTTAAGAAATTGTCTGCAGTTTCATTTCTCATGCTTCTCGGTTTTGTCCTTTACCACCATGAATCCAGTTTGAATATAAAAGAGCTTTCAAAAAATAAATGACCAGTTCAGAGGACCATAGTCCTCCAGGTCATCTCATCTAATCACTTTCATTTGCAGAGGAAGAAACTGAGGTACAGAGAAATTAAGAGACATGACCGAAATCACATAGCCAGTGGCAGAGGTAGGAAGTGAAGCCAAGTCATCTGTTTTCAGAAGTGTTCTTTCACACTATACCAAACTTAATCCTATTTCCTGAGGAATTGTGGGAGTGTTTAGCCTAGTGCCTGGCACATGTTGTTACGGAGTAATGTTTGACTCTTCCTGCCCCCAGTTGGGGTTTTATTGGCAGAGATACTGGAAAAGTTTGCTATTTCCTTCTCCAGCTCATTTTTCAGATTAGAAAACTGAGGCAAATAGGTAACTTGCCCAGGGCTATGCAGTTAGGAAGTATCTGATGCTAAATTTGAACTCAGGAAGATCTGACACCTACTAGGTACTTAATGAATGTTAATTATTGTAAAAACTTGCTCATGTTCAAAATGAAGTTTTACAAACTTCCAACGCTGTCATTCCAATAATTCAATGTGTGTGTGTGTGTGTGTGTGTGTGTGTGTGTGTGTGTGTTGGGGATGGGGTGGAGGCTAGTCTTAAGCCAATCTGAAAGAAGGAAGGAAAGGGAGAAAGAAAAGTTAGGAAGTTAGGAGACAATGAATCAAAAAATGATATAAGCTTTTGTCTTGGTTGTGGTATAATGGATCACTCAACCACTGAGAGTTCAAATAAATGATACTTTTCCCTAAAAAAAAACATACACTGATATCATCCAAGTAAAAGTAGTTCTCAAGATAGTTAAATGAAGTCCAGAGAATAAAAACAAGGAAAAACTGCTCTTCTGCCTTAGAACCAATATACAGTATTGATTCAAAGGCAAACTAAGGGTTAAAAAACAGTCTTAGCTAATATTATAAGAATGTAGGAATTATCTCAAGACTCCTCACTTCTATTATTATCCTGACCTGTAATAGCTTTTCATACACCATCAACCCTGGCCATCTTGCCAGCACCATATTAACATCCTTCATGAGGGTTAGCCTCTCCACATCATACATCATTAAAAAGGGGAGTACAGATTTTATACACAGCTGAGGATTGTAGTTGGAAGCAGTCAGATGGCTCAGTGGATAGAGTGCTAGGCCTAGAGAGGGAGAGACCTGAATTTACAGTGGACCTAGCTACATGACCCTGGGCAAGTCATTTAACTTCCTTTTGCCTTAGTCCACTAGAAAAGGAAATGGCAAAATAACAAAAGGACTCTAATCTTGGCGATTTTGATTAGTGAGTGATTCACTAATTCAACTATTTCACTATTTCAACATATAGCTAAGTGGCTTGACCAAGACCACTAGATCACCAAACCAGACCAGGCTTCCCAGCCAGCTATCACACTTAGCCCTATTTAAAAAAAAAATAGAAAAGGCAGGTTAGAAAGGGAATACACATTGAAAATTCATAATCTCTATAAGTCCTGGGTCACTCCTATTCTTGACTATTACTCCCATATATTTCATTTTTCACTATTAGAACAAAAGATCCTTTGAAGGCAAGAAACTTTCTGGACCTTGGTATTTGTATCCCCAGGGCTTAACACAGTGCCTAATATGTAGTGATTAATAAATGCTTCTCTCATTCATGCATTTCATTAGATTGTGAGCTCCTTGAAAGCAGACACTGTCTTTTGCCTCTTTTTACATTCCTAGCACAGTAAGTGCTTAATCAATATTTATTCATTCATTTATATCTTTGGAAAATCTATGAGCAGACTTCTGGTTTTCCAGTTAACTTTTAACCCACCATTCAATAATGACCAGCAAACTAACTCAAACATTTCAAAAGAACTGATGACTATGAGACTAGGACAAAATATTCAGAGGATTTAGTGCTTAGCTAAGTGCTTAGGATTCTCAGTCTTTAAGTAAATGTTGAATGTTAGTCAATGTGATTTTGAATCTAAGGTGGCTGTTCCTTCTACCAACTCATGTTCTTTAAACTGTATTTGCCCTCTGAAGCTTCAAAAGAAAGCTCAGAATAAGAAAATGTATGTCAGTAGTAGGATAGGTGTTGGTTATAAAGACTCCACTTAAGATTCTTTGCTTAATCTTCATTCACTAATTGGGGAGCTAATGACAACTTAAAAAAAAAAAGTCTTATCGAGTTATAAGGTTAGGAGCTTTAGCCTGGAAAATAGATTTTCAGAATGGATAGTTTCAATTTTCCGTAAGTGTCCCTATTCTAATGATTGGAGCAGTGTTGATCCTGAACTCAAAAAGGGTCTAGCAAATTCTACCAATCAGGAAAAGTGTAAAGAATGGGTCTGATAGGAGGCTGTAAGGTATAAAATGGGAGGTATATGCTAACCAAATATTCATCATTACTATGGAGGATGTACTGAACAGAGCCCAGATAGAAGGATCATCTGGTGGTGGTAAGGTTCTCCAAATGATCCTCTTCACAGAGGCCACTGTACTAATTGCACTAAATCCTAGAATACTAAAAGATCTCTTCAATGTAATCCAAAGCCATTCTTAAAAATAAAAATGTATCCAACTATTCATATTTGAAAAATGAAGTGGATAAAAGTTCATGTTGCTCATTATAATACATCCAATTTAATTGGTCCATCTCTATGTATATCTTGGACATGGTATAGGTGAAATAAAAAATAAACAAGATGATGGATAGGACTGAATTACTTTAGGAAAAATGAACACACTTTTCACAAAGCTTCTTGCTTAAAAAATAAAAAGACAATCATTTTAATAGTAATAACCTTCTAGTAATGATATATATTTGTGAGACATCATGATCTGAGAAGAAACAAAATTCCAGTGATTCAGAGCAAGAAGTAGACACATGATAGACAATAAATAGGCTTCAGCATATTACCAATGATTGGCCCCAAAAGTGGCATAAAAGAAGAATGGCATATAAGGATAGAGAAGGAAGTAGACCAGTTATGAAGAGCAAAAAATGACAAGAGAGCTTGAGTATTGCACTGTCACCTCTGAAGTATTAAAAGCTAGATGAAAGCCTCTAGTCTGTGAAGTAAAGCCTTTACAGAGGATTTATAAAAAAAGATATGAATTGTACACATTTCTTTGTTCCTCTCGGGGCTCCTGACTCCAGACTTTTTCTACAATGCCATAGCACCTTCCTCACCCTGAAAATTCACCCTGACCCTGTGGTCCCTTTATCCTGGAAGTTAATGCATCCCAAACTTCTCACAATTGATGTACACTCCTTCTCTTCAACATCTTTGTCTGATGGATTGGTTCCTCTCCAAATGTTCCTATTAAGGTCAACTGTGTCTATTTCTCTCTGGACTCCAACCTTGGCTTTTCAAACCTCCCTGGCTCTCCTTTCCAGCTTTCTTTTATATGTTGCTTCTGCCATTAGTTTGTAAACTGCTTGAAGGCAGGGACTATCTTCTTCTCTACCTGTATTTGTATTCCCAGCACTTATGAGGATCTCAAGAAAACAGAAAGGGTTTAATTAATAAATGCTTGTCAACTTGACTACTTATAATAATTGTATAGAAAAATCAGAGGTTTTGTGATGTGGAATAGTGGGGAAAGAAGGCATACTGAAGAGACAACAGATATATCAAAGTATAGAAGATTTCTTCTGGCATTTTGTGCCCCAATGATGCTTAAAGCCACATGAGATATAGGAACTATATCTGATGGAAATGTTGTTTATCCTCAAACACATAGTGTGATATTCTGCATATGGTAGGCTTTTAAGAACCTTTGGGGGGCAGCTGGGTAGCTCAGTGGATTGAGAGCCAGGCCTAGAGATGGGCAGTCCTAGGTTCAAGCCTGACCTCATATACTTCCCAGCTGTGTGACCCAGGGCAAGTCACTTAACCCCATTGCCTAGCCCTTACCACTCTTCTGCCTTGGAACCAATACACAGTATTGATTCCAAGATGAAAGGTAAGGGTTTAAAAAGAAAAGGAATCTTTGGCATAATTCATAAATAAATAGTGTTTAAAAGTCTTCTAACCATAAAATGCAATTTAAAGATAAGTTATTGTTATTTGAAGGAAAATAAAAGGCAACTTAGACTTTCTGCATTTTGGAAATTAGGGACTTAAAAGATCACGTTTAGGCTGTAATTTCCATTTAAGTGTTGCTTAAGCTTTATAGAAAACTACCCTCACAACCATGTTGAGAAACATGTAGGACAAATACTGTTCATCCTACTTACCTATGAGGAACTAAGTCTTTGAACAGATAGGTGAATGAACCACAGTTACATGACTGATACGTGAAAGGACCAGGATTTGAACCTAGGTTTCCTGATTTCAGTTCCAATCTTTTTTACTACCCCACACTATGATTATAACTACAAGTTAAAATTATGTAGACTTTATGCTCTCTCACCTGACATGTACTATCTATTCTTACTTAAAAATGAGTTCTTTGAGATGAAGGTCTGCCTACTTTCTTTTCTCTCTTTCTATCACCAACTTTACACATAGAAATCACTTTAAAATAATTTTTCATTCAGTCATTCACTTTTAACCTTCTGGAAGAATCTCTAAACTATAGTTCGAGTCAGACTAATCACTGATAAGCCATTGACCTGCTCTTTGCTTTCATAACCAAGACAAATGCAAGGATCCTTTCCATATCTCAATTTTCCCCAGTACAGTTTTGCTATATTGTGGACCAGTATAAAAAAATAAATGGAAATTTGAGGGAAGTTTTGTGGAAGCCACAAATGACATACGACCAGCAGACAACATAGAAAAAGTTGAGGTCCTCAGAAGTGCATAAAATATAGGTAGTGTTGTATAATATCAATATATTTTATCTCTTAACGCCATAAATATACATAATTTCATCTTTAAACTTGAAATAAGTTAAAAGTTTATGAAAAGTCAACTGACAACACCCAAAGGCTGGGAAATACAGAGATGTCTTTAAAAGTTTAGTAACTTATAACTGTCATTTTTTAATGTCTTTTATCATAAGCGGAGTATATTTGCCATTATTCTCAAATTTAATTCATTTTTAAATGTTCATATTTATTTCACATTATTTAATTTCTTTTATGTAATATTGACTTACAGGGAGCACACAATTAAATACTTAACTCAAACTTTAACATAAGATACCGCAAACACCCCAAAAAATAAAAAAGAAACAAATTAGATTTCTCTTTTAGGAAGGGAGAAACAAAAAATTTTACATAGATTTTCCTGATCTTTGGTATACCGTAGCTCTATCCTACCTCATCACCCCCAGTTATATAGAAGGGATACCTTTTATTCTTTTTCTTGACTACCACAAAAGGCAAGAAACCTCCCTATGATAGTGACAGAAACCAGAGTTACCAAGGTCTTTGGAAAGCAATGAAATTAAGCATATAAAATGCTTTGAAATTTTCCTGTGGTTGTTTTGTATTGATCAAAACTACGGTCTCACTCATGTAAAGATCTTCCAGTGAGTATGCTCCTTCAATGTAACTCTGTAACATATTCTTAGAGAGTTACCTGGGAGAACTGAGAAGTTAAATGATTGATCCAAGATCAAACAGCTAATATTTATGAGAGAAAGTACCTGAACCCAGGTCTTTCTAGCTGATGCTAGTTCTATTCATTGTACCATGATGTGTCTCGTGTAACTCTATAGTTATTAGGTAAATGTAAGTCATTCTTCTTAAAAATGGAGGAGGTGGGGATCAATCAGGACCTAGAGTATTAGTTAGGACGGGTTCTCTCACACTCCCACCCACTCCACATCACTCTCATCCTCAGGATGGAGTTCCAGAAAGCATAAGGGAAGTTAAGGAATCTGAAGACTCTAAAAGGGGCAGAAAGACTCTAGAGATAATGCCCTTATATGACTTATTTTCCTAGACTGAAGAACTTCATTCTCTTCAGATTAAAATCCTCTTTTCCTTTGGCATCAAAAGGCATTTGTGTTTGTTAGAGCAAGAATGAAAACTGATAAGTCTAGCTTTTTGTTGCTTTCTTCTGCCAAGCAGAGAGTTCACTCTGGAGGGCACACATATGTTTTTCTTCCTCCCAAGGATGCCA
Organism: Monodelphis domestica; assembly: GCF_027887165.1. NCBI lineage: Eukaryota > Metazoa > Chordata > Mammalia > Didelphimorphia > Didelphidae > Monodelphis > Monodelphis domestica. The sequence continues at coordinate 160,872,488 of NC_077230.1, forward strand.
CTTTGTTTCTGAATAAAGAAGAGGTGAACATTTTCTGAGTGGTGGAAGAAATGGCCTCAGAGGATTCCAGTGCTTAGCAGGTTGTTTATCTTTTAACTGGAAACTTATTTCATATTGTTTGAGTCTCTACTCAGTCAGTTTGCACTCTAAATTAGAAAGACAGGATGCTGCATATGCAGGGAGACCATGGGTAGCTCACCCCAGGGGAAAAGGAGTGACAACAGGGAATAAAATCTCTGATGTGGACCAGTCCTTAATCAGTTATTTTTTCCACCCTATGGAGATCCTAAAATAAATAATTGTGTTTCAAAAAGACATGAAAAATGTTGGGAAATAGCTCATTTCATGAGAAATGAGAGACCATTTTAACCAGATAAAATAACATTAAAGAAAACACAAAGATGTGAGAATGAAAAAGGAAAATTAGAGGAGGAAGAGTTAAAGGAAGGAAAGAAGGTAGGAAGGAAAGAAGGTAGGAAGGAAGGAAGGATGGAATGGAGGAAGGGAGGGAGGGAGGAAGGAAGGAAATGTGAGAGGGAAGAAGTAATGGAGGAAGGGAATGTGGGAGGAAAGAAGGAATGGAGTAAAGGAAGGAGGTAAGGAGGGATGGAGAGGTAGAGGAGAGGGAAGAGAGGGAGAAAGGAATAATGAAAGAAATGGGGGAGGGAAGGATGAAGAAAGGGAAAGGGAAAAGGAAGGAAGGGGAGGGAAAGAAGAAAGAAAGAAAGAAAGAAAGAAAGAAAGAAAGAAAGAAAGAAAGAAAGAAAGAAAGAAAGAAAGAAAGAAAGAAAGAAAGAAAGAAAGAAAGAAAGAAAGAAAGAAAGAAAGAAAGAAAGAAAGAAAGAAAGAAAGAAAGAAAGAAAGAAAGAAAGAAAGAAAGAAAGAAAGAGAGAGAAAGAGAGACAGAGAGACAGAGAGACAGAGAGACAGAGAGACAGAAAGACAGAAAGACAGAGAAAGAGAGAAAAGTGAGAAAAGAAAACTACAAAAAGGAAGGAGGGAGGGAAGGAGAGAAGGAAAGAAGAGAAAAGAAAAAGAAGGAGAGAGAAAGGGAAGAGAAGGAAACATAGAAGGAAGGAAAGAAAAGAATTGGGAGGAGGAAAAAAAGGAAAAGAGAAGCAAGAAACAAGTAAGAAAGAAAAAGGTATTTATTAATCATTGTGCTAAGTGCTGGAGATACAAATAGTTATAGACAAGCACTGCTCTCAGAGAAATCTGCTTGTAATCAAAGGATACAACACATAACAGAAAGTTCATTGTAAAGACAATTTTGAAAAACTTAAAGACTAATGCAATCACCAACCTTAATGCAAGAGGATAAATGATGAAAAATTCTACCTACCTCCTGACAAAGAGTTGATTAACCCATAATGCAGAATGAGACATACAAAAATGTACATTGGACATCATCAGTGTCAGAATTGTTTTTGCTTGATTATGCATATTTACTATAAAATTTTATTTTTTTCTTTTTTTTCCAGTGGTAGAGGAAGGAAGTAGGAAGATAGAGAAAATAAAAGCTTGTTAATTTTTTAAGTTCAGCTCCAGTGCAGGTAAGAGCTCAAAAGTCCTCAGGGTGCACTGGTGTTGTAGATAGCTATATAGAGAAATCCTTCAATTATGTAAGTAGGAAAGATGATAGGGAAAGAAATTAAGTTACTCTATATGAATATATCTGTGCATAGCCACTGAAGGTAAGTTTAAAATTGTTTTGGCAATCTGTAGGGAGAAAATAGAGATAATTGAGAAATAGGACAAAGTTTTGTTTGAGTGAATGTTAGTTAAAACCTCTGACCTAAACTAAAGAAAGAGAAAGAGAAACATAGACTAGAAAAATCAATGGCATATGTCAAGGGCAGAATATAATCAAAGTATGAATAAATATTTAGGAAATGAGAAAATAAATGGTATAGAAAAAAAGTTTTAGAGCTAACAAAAGTTGATGGCAGGAATAAAGAGGGGAGAAAGAGATAATTTCTACTGAGTTTGAGGTAACCCATAGTGTCAGTAATTGTGCAGGAAGAGGAAACAATATTCATATAACATTTTAAATGTCTTTGAAGTGCTATATATATCTAAGTAACTTAAAAAATTGATAATTATACAGATGAAATTGGCTAGGTGTTTATCCTAAGATTTTATCTAAATACTGTAAAACTTATAAATGAAAACTGAAAAATATAGTCCACATCTAAGTGGCCTCAAATACAAGGCTTTGTGCTTTGGTAGAACAAAAAATCATATTTTGACCTTGATTTTTTCTAGAAAATGATTGGCATTGGATAGAATATTATGATAATAAAAGTGAAGATTCACTTATTTATTAGACCATTTCTTCATCCAATGCCTTGCAAATGAAGACTTCTAGTTGTCATTTCCTCCTCTCACTCATTTTCCAATTCTATAATCATAATCAATCAGCCATGTGAATTTCTTATGATTCTACTAGCCATCCTGTAACTTTCCAAAACAAAATATTCCTTCCTGACTACCACCTCTCTTCATTGTTTCCATTTAAAATTTAATTCCTAGTGCTGTTTGGTACATAGTAAGTGCTTAATAAATGCTTTTTCAATCATTTATTTAGTGCTATTTAAAGGCCAATGCACTAGGTCTAGAAGAGATATAGAGTTCTGAAAAGACATGATCCCTATTATGTACCTTTTAGCCTAAAGCAATATTAGGAATATATGACCTAAAAAAAAAAAAATATATATATATATATATATATGGGAAAAGAGGTATAAAAAAGGAAAAAATCAGAAACCATCCAGCAAAGTATGTGGTAGATCTGCTGAAAATACACTTGCAGCATCTGGTTCTAGAAAATATTGTTTTTTATAACTTAACTAATCAGTTGCCTAAAGAAAACCAAATAATTTGGAGAGCAATCACATTTATTGGAGAGAAAAAAAAGGAGAGAAAAGAGATGAAATCTTAGTTACATATTCATTTACTAAACACTGACTGTGCTATGAATGTACTGTGTTGAGTGCTTTGACTGATTGGAAAATGTATATAACATTGAAATCCTTGTCTTTTTAGAGCTTTCAATTAATTATCTCTAATATTATTACTTTATTACCAAAATTATACTGTTTTAAAATACTTTCATGATTAACAGGGATAAAAAGAAATTGTTTATAGCAATTGAATTATAGAGTCAAGGAAACATGCTGGGAGCAACCTAGTACCAAGCATATATAAGGAAAACTATGACTTAGTCATAATTCATATTCCAGGAAGTTAGGCACCATCACCTTTCTATCTATCTGGGATGCCAAGTAGCATTTTGATAACTGAAGCTATCCTCAAGAAATAATTAGTGGACCTTCTGTAGTCCCAGAACATCATGGAAAGCCCAGAGTACTCCTTGTTAGATGTTTGCAGTTTGATATGATTCCTGTAAAGAATTTGGCTCCATCTTTATCAACTCCCTTGATTAGATGACAATGCTTATATAAATATATATCTACATGCATATATATATATATAAACATCTTTCTTTAGGGTGATCACAGACACCTTAAATCAAGAATGTTTAAGGCTCAGGAATGACTCATATCCAAAGAACAACTAGGCAAATTGACCTGATGTTCTATACCTTTTACTTCTACAGTTCATCTCTATTTCCTCAACCCTGAATGCCTGAATGTACATCCATGTTCCTTCCACCCAAGAACAGAGATCAAGATCAAGAACAGAAGTATGGGCTAGGACTATAAAAATGTGGAGAGGGGATCTTGATGGGTTAGAGTTTAGGATGAACCTAAGTAGGAAAAATCCACTAAATATAAATGTAAAGTCTTACAGAGAGATCCAAAAAATAAGCCAGTTTCAAAAATATAGGAAGGGGAGGCTTGATTGGATAGCAGATGTCCTGGAAAAAAATATATAAGGGATTTTGGTGACCTTTCATCTCAGTGTCAGTGGTATGATATAGGTAATCAGAAAATCTGAGGTTATCTTGGGGGAGAAAGGGATTGGAATAAGTGCATAACTTCCAGGAAAGGGAAATATCCTCTGACCTCATTAGACTATTACATGCAATGCTAGACTCAGTTCTAGGTTCTAGGTTCTAAGAAGGGTATTGATAAACCGGATATTATTAAGAGAAGGGCAACTATGATCATGAACAACCTTGAGTTCATGATGTGTGTGAATTGATTGAAGTAAATATAGAAATTAGGCCTATAAAGAGAAGACACAAAGGGGATGTGTCTTCAGATATTTAAATGGTTGCCAAGTTTTGCCATTTGATCTATTTGGACCAGGAAGGCAGAACCAGGAGAAATGAGTAGAAGTTGCAAGGAGGCAAATTTAGTGTTGATATCTGGGGAAAAAAAAAATTCATAACAATTAGAGTTATTACAGAAAAAAGTCCCAGGGCTGCCCTTCTCACTTTGGAATTTATTGTCTCATTCTACAATATTATACTACCATGCTAGTCCTCCTATCTCATTGGTTATTTCCTTCTTGAGGCACAAGATAGCCATGCTTTATTTCTCCCTTTGCCATGTTTCTGACTTTACTATAGCACCATAAGAAATAATGAACAAGATGAGCTCATCAGACGTTACAACCATACCACTTCTTGAGTACATATCTGCTTCTGTATCTATTTTTCAATTTCCTTTTATATATTATTTTCCCCTATTAGAATGTAAGCTCCTTGAAGACAGGAAATGCCCTTCTTTTGATTCCCCAGTATATCACAGTGCCTTGCAAGCATTGTAAGTATATAATAAATTTAATAAATATGTTGCCTTCCTGCCTATGAAAAAATAAAATAGACTATCTCAAAAAGTGTTGGGTTTGGATGACACCATAAACAAATTAGGGGAACATGGAAAATTTTGCCTATCGTGCTTATGGATAAGGGAAGAATGTATGACCAGACAAGATATGGAAACCATTATGAAAAATGAAATGGATAATTTTAATTACATTAAATTAAAAAGAGTTTACACAAACAAGGCTAACGCAACCAAGATTAGAAGGGAAACAACAAATTTAGAAGGAAATTTTATAGCAAGTGTCTCTGACAAAAGTTTCATTTCTCAACTATATAGAGAACCGAGTTAAATTTATAAGAATACAAAGCATTCCCCCATTGAAAAAATGGTCAAAGGATATGAACCAGAATTTCTCAGAGGAAGAAATTAAATCTATAGTAATAAGAAAAAATACTCCAAATCACTATTGATTAGAGAAATGAAAAATAAAACAATTCTGATATACCAATTTACAACTATCAGATTACTAGCATGACCAGAAAGGAATATGGGGATATTGGAAAACTGAGATACTAATATACTGTTGGTAGAACTGTGAACTGATTCAACCATTCTTGAGAGCAATATGGAACCTCACTCAACCATTCATACCCTTTGACCCAGCAATATCACTACTGGATCTGTATCCCAAAGAGATCAGCAATAAGGGAAAAAGACTTACCTGTACAAAAATATGTTTAGCTGCTGGCAAAGAATCGGAAACTGAGGGGTTGTTCACCACTTGGGGAATGGTTGAACACATTGTAGCATATGCTTATAATAGAATACTACTGCACCAGAAGAAATGAACAGGATGAGCTCAGAAAAACCTGGAAAGACTTATATGAACTAATAAATACAACCAGAACAATGTATATGGTGACAGAAATATTCTATCATGATCAACTGTGAAGGGCTGAACTATTATCTGCAAAGCAAGTTCCCTTAGATATATATCTACAAGGGACTCATGATAGAAACCTTAAACACAGACAAAGTAGGTGCTATAGGAGTCTGATAACAAATCAAATGTTGCCATCTACCACTTTATTTCCATCATTAGTTTTTTATTGTATCTATGGTTGGTGTCTTCAGTCATGGCTAAGCAATATGGAAATATGTATTATATAAAAGTACTTCTATAACCTATATGGAACAACTTACTGCTTCTGGAGGAGGGAAGGAAAGGAGAAGGTGATAAAATCTGATTACTAAAATGTCAGAAAACTATTGTCAAAAATTATCTTTTCATGAAACTAAAATAAGTAATAAATTAATTATATTTTTAAAAGATGTGGTACTGTCTTCTTGGAGGTTTTCAAGCAGACTGTATGATCACTTTCATTGTATATGAAAGTAGAAATTGCTTTCATGTCAAACAGTATTATATAGCCTGTATGGTCCCTTCCAAAACTAAAAATGTGTGACTTTGTAATTCCTTGAAGGTCTCCATGATTGCCTACTTGCTATATCAGCTTTGTACAGAAGATGCCAAAGGGGCCAAAGATTTTAACTATGGTGCTTGCATCACTCATAAGACTATGTAGCTAGAGGCAGCTAGAAAGCACAGAGTATAAAAGACCAGGCCTAGAGTAGGAGAGACCTGGATTCAAATCTGGCCATAGACATTTCCTAGCAATGTGACCATGGGCAAGTCACTAAATCCCATTTGCCTATCCCTTTCCTGTTCTTCTATCATAGAACTTATACTAAGATAAAAGGAAGAGTTTTTTTTAAATAAAAATAAATTATAAAGCTTATAAATTTTTCTTTCCAGAATATCCATTTGATAAACTCTCTGGTTATAATATTGTGTTAAGTGGTTTATTTGTATAGGAGAGTCTAGAAAATATGACATTAGGAGCTATTAACCAGGTATATTTAATTTTTTAGTTTTTTAATGGAAAGACAACATTGAAAATATGACAAATGCTTTCTTCAAAAACAGATGTTGATTGAAATGTCTGAGCTCAAAGAATAACATGAGCTTCAATAAGCCCTGCACCAAGAGAATGCAACTCAGGATGACACTAGAGACCAGTGTGTCTGAATTTAAAACAGCCCCTAAGTTATATCTCTCAAATTTTGTTTTCTTAAACTTTTTACCTTGTTATTAATGTGGCTTTTATTTTTTTCTGCATTCTTGGAATTCTAATTCATTCTTCTGAGATTTGTTCTTAAGATTAAACTTTCTTGGTTATTGAAAAAAGTATGTCATCAAGAAATAATTTAGCCATCCTAGAGAATTATAATTTGGCACAAAATGATTTGTAAAGTACTGAGGTGAATGATAGGCCAAGGACAGGATAGGGTAGGTAGAAGGAGGATGAAAATTATAACCCAAATGAGTGACTGTTAAGCCAGTCACAAATTCAGATCATATGTATGAGGTAACTATCAAAGCAATCTTCCATTATAGGAAGTCCAAAGACAGGAATGTTTATACTCTATTAAATATATCATTTCATGAAACTTTTGCTTATTTTGTTGTATTTCTGAATTTTGTAAATGGATTTCTGTAGAAAAGTGTACAATGTGGAGCTATGTGTATATAAGTATATAAAGCTAGGGGTTCTACAAAACCTTTTGTAGATTCCTATTCTGTATTTGTACTTATGTGACAACATGGTAGACTACTGGGAGCATTTAAAATTCATCAAATCTTTAAGGGGAGCACAAATGCCAGCAGTATAACTAGCAGGTCCCACAAAAGAAAGGCTATACTAGTCATAAAAGGGAAGAATTGTATGGCCATCGCAGTGGACTTTCACATCCAAGTCTAAGGGTAGCCAATGCTGTCCAGAAAATCTTCCCCATGTGTAATTGCATCTACATTAGCCTGACTGGACTCACTGCTGATGTACAGATTCTAAATGCCTCAAATACGAGCTGACGGAAAGAGAACAGATTCAGCCTTTTGCCTGCATGAGTATTATGTTCCACTTTTTTTATCCATGGTATTTGAACCCCAACTACACTGAGCCAGTCATTGTTCAATCATACCCTAAAATATTTGAGCCCTTGATTTGTTCCTTGGACTCCATGAGCTTGCCCGTAGTTCCCGATGATGTTGTGGGCTAGAGAACTTGCTGGGGTCAGATGTATGAAATGTGCGAGTCCATTTGCAAACCTGATATAGATCCCAAACTACTTGTGACATCATCTCCCAAACCATACTGAATGTGGTGGACCACTATGGTTAGGATTAGGGTTGATTGTCCTCATCAATGAGTAAGGAAAAATTCCCACCCAGGCACTGAAGACACAGGACTAACCCTTTCTATCCCATTGTCTCTTCTCATAGCCCATTAATGTTTTATTTTAAATACAGGCTGGAGTAATAAAGACAATGAAAACATTAGAAAATGAAACAAATTCCTCCAAACAGTGACCATTCCCCCAAACCTAGATCTTGCAGCCAGAATAACACTATTATTATCTTAGAAACGGGATCGTACAGAAACTGAGGGATCAAGCATGCTGCTCTGCCCATGGGCAATGCTTCTTGTTTAGTATGAATGCCCACCTCCCTAGTCCCAGGGTCATGTCCCCTATGGGAAAGTTAAAAAATTCACCCTGAAGAGGCATGGTTAGCCATAGCTGACCTTTACCAGGACCACTGACCCTGATCATGACAAAGTGTGCATTTCTGTGCGTATTGCTGAATAAAAATGAAACCAAGGATATATAAAAGTGGAAACTGGGTTATTTCTGTGCTAAGATAAGCCTAATATTTTAAAAAACTAGAGTTCATTTTCTTGAATGTGGAAGACAGGAAACTAGTGGAGTGAGGAAATGGAAGTTGAATAGACTATTGATAGAGTTTAGATTTGATCCTATAATAAGGGGCATCATTAAGCATTTGTATATTGTCTTGGATCTATCCAGAACTATCTTTCATTATTTAATCCATCAATCAACAACAACAACAAAAAATTATCAACAAACTCTATGTGCCAGGCATTGTGCTTCTCTGTGGTTCTTAAGAGGAAATGTAGATTTAAAAAATTATGAACAAACTTGTAAGCAAACTAACTTGGTGTTTGGATTCCCCTTATATACTTTTATTAGCTTGTGTGAGCCGAGTCTCAATTTTAGACTGACTCAATTGAATCCATCTATAATTCCTCAGTGATAAATCAAGAATACTAATATCTGTATTTATTAACTCACTGGGTTTTTGTGATGAAGGTATTTTTCATACCTAAACATTTGATGAAACAGAGGATCTGGGAAAATTTGAGAACGTGGAACCACAAGATAATTTTTCTGAGTTGTTTAAAAGTGAAATGAAAATTATAAGAACAAACTTTATGTCCTGCACAGAAAAAATAAAAGAGCAGATGGAGTACCTAGGAGGCTCAGTGGATGGAGTGATTGTCTTGGAGATGGGAGGTCCTTAGTTCAAATCTGGCCTCAGACACCTCTTAACTGTGTGACCCTGGGTTAAAGTGGACTTAAAAATAAATAAATAAATAAATAAATAAATAAATAAATAAATAAATAAATAAATAAATAGATAGATAGATAGATAGATAGATAGATAGATAAATAAATAAATGAATAAATGAATGAATAAATAAATAAATAAAACCAATATTTTAAAAAGCTGAATATGCAATGGCATGCTCCTCCTTCAAAAAAATAGAAAACAAAACATTAGATTGAAAATACAAATAAACAGAAGTAAAAGACAACCTAAAATAAGAGAAGCAAAGTAAATAAAGAACATTAAAAGAGAATATTCTCACTGTGCAAACAAAGCATGTGAATCTTGAAGACAGGGTGTGTAGAGATAACTTAAGGATTATAGGTTTCCCAGAAGAACATGACAGGAAAAAATCCTTAACACTGTAATGAAGTAATAATAGAAGAAAACTGACCAGAATTTTTGAACATAGAAAATGAAATTCCAAGAAAGGAAGCTGTTAAATTGAACAGTTCAATTCAGAAACAATGAGCCATCAGGAAAAGGTCTTTAAATTACAGGTGTAGTCTGTTTTTTTTAAAATATATTTATTTTTTATTTATTTTTAACATTTGTTTCTTTTTTCAAGATTTGAGTTTGATATTCTCTCCAAGTCCCTCAGCACTCAGTGAGAAATAAGCAAACTGATATTACATGCAAAACATATTTCCACATTAGTCATACTGTAAAATGAAAAAGCAAAAAAATTAAGAAACTAAGAATGTTATACTTTAATTTTTACTCAGAGTTCATCAGTCCTCTCTGTAGGTGGATGGTATTTTTGCCATGAGAGTCTTTCAGAACTGTCTTGGATCATTTTATTGATCATATGGCCAAATCTTTCAGTTGATCAACATTACAACATTGCTATTATTGTGCACAATGATCTCTTGTTTATCTTCTCTATACATCAGTCCATACAGGTTTTCTTTTTTTTTTTCCGAAACTACCCTCATAGTCATTTCTTATAGCACAAGAGTACTCCATCACAATCATGACACAAGTTATTTTGTAATTCTCCAATTGATACATTCCCTTAATTTCCATTTCTTACCACCACAAAAAAAGAATTTATATAAATATTTGTGTACCTACAGATCCTTTTTTATCTATTTGGAATACATACATAGAAGTGAAATTTCTGTGTCCCTTGGGACACAGTTACACATCATTCACCAGAATGATTGGACTAGTTTATAACCTCACTAACAGTTTCTTAGTGCATTTATTTTCCTTCAACCTTTCCAACATTTGCCATTTCTGATAGATGTGAAGTAGTACCTCAGAGTTGTTTCAATTTGCATTCTCTAATCAATAGTTATTTAGAACATTTTTTCATAACTATAGATAGCTTTGATTTTTTCTTCTAGATCAGTGGTTCTCAACCTTTCTAATGCCGTGACCCCACAATACAGTTCCTCATGTTGCGGTGACCCCAAACCAAAAATTATTTTGGTGGCTACTTCAAAACTGTAATTTTGCTACAGTTGTGATTCGGAATGTCAATACCTGATATGCATTATGTATTCTCATTGCTACAAATTGAGAGGTTGAGAACCACTGTTCTAGAAACTCACTCTTCACATGATTTGACTTTATAACCTGAGAAAGGCTCTTCCTTTTATAAATTTGACTCAGTTCTCTGAGGTCTTTATCAGAAAATTTGCTATAAAAATTTAATATTACTTATCTGTCTGGTATCTTTTAACAAAATGTACTTTCTTTGATTCTTTTCAATGAGACTATTTTTGCTTTGTCTAAGATCATGATTACTACCCCTTTCTTTTATACTTCAGATGAAACATAATAGATTCTGAAAAAGTCCTTTATTTTAACTCTGCATGAGTCTTTCTGTTTCAAGTATGCCTATTGTAAACAGCATATTGTAGGATTCTAGTTTCTAATCCACTTTGCTATCTGCTTCCAATTTATGGGTGAGCTCATCCCATTCATATTTACAATCATGATTACTGTGTATTTCCCTCAATTCTATTTATTCTTCCCTCTCTTTCTAAAGTCTGTTTTGCTTCTGACCATTGCTTCCCTTAATCTACCCTCTTTTTTATCATCCCCCTCAGATTTATTAACCATTTCTCGTCCTATTTCACTATTGAGTCAGTAGTTGATTTGGGTTATTCCTTTTTTGAACCAATTCCAATGACAGTGAGATTCAAGAATTTCCCTTTGATATAAAAGCTCTTCCTTGCATGCCTCTTTTATTGAGAGAAAATTTCCCCAGTCTACCTCTTCTTCTCCCCCTCTCTCAATACACCCTTCCATTTTTCTGCTGACGAATTACACTCAGTTTTGCTGGATTGGTTGTAATACTAGCTCCTTGGCCCTTCCTAGTATTGCATTCTGAGTCCTCTGCTTCTTTAACATGGAAGCTACTAAACCATGTGTGATCCTGAGTGTAGTTTTATGATATTTAAATTATTTATTTGTGGTTGCTTGGACTATTTTTTTCCTTTTACCAGAAAACTCTGGAATTTGACTATAATATTCCTGCGCATTTTCATTTTGTGATCTCTTTCAGGAGTTGATCAATAGATTCTTTCAATTTCAATTTTATCCTTTAGATCTAAGATATTGAGGCAGTTCCATTTATAATTTTTTGAAATAAAATGTAGGTTCTTTTCTTTCTTTTTTATTGTGAATTTTTATTAGTCCAAAAATTCTTAAATTATCTCTTCTCAATCTATTGCCAGTTGTTTTTCTGATGAGATATTTCATATTTTCTTTTATATTTTCATTCTTTTGACTTTGTTTTATTGTTTCTTGATGTATTGGTAAGCCATTAGCTTCCATTTGCCCAATTCTAATTTTTAAGAAATAATTCTCTTCATTTAGCTTTTGTACCTCTTTTTCTGTTTAATTTTTTTTTTTAGAAATTCTTTTTCTTCACTAAATTTTTGCTCCACTTTTACCATTAGGCCAATTTTGTTTTTTATAAAGGTGCAATTTTTTTTATTATTTTTGTGGCTTTTTTTCCAAGCCGCTAATTCTCTTTTCATAATTTTCTCACATTACTCTCATTTCTTTTCCCAGTTTTTCCTTTGTAACTCAGATCTTTCTTTAACTCTTCTAGAAATTTGTGTTAGGCCTGGGTCCAATTAACATTTTATTTTTCTTTGAGGTTTTTCCTTGTAGTTGTTTTCATATTATTCTCTTATGAGTTTGTGACTTGTTCTTCTCTGCCATCTTAGTAGTTTTTTAAGGTCAAGTTATTTTTGTTATAATTGTTGTATACTCACTTTCCCAGCCTATTTCTTATATTTGAACTATAGTTAAAGTTGGATTCTCATGTCTGTGGGTTGGAAGGCTCTGCCCCAAGCTGTAGACTTTTTTTTGCTGCTATTTTCTAAGTTGGTTCTGGGGATCTGCAAGATTTTTGTGCTTCCAAGGTGATGGGATCTGGGGAGAGGTGTGGTCACTGCTCTCCCATTCTCTCCTCTGGTCCTTACCAGAAAAAAGGCTCTGCTTCTCTTCAGTCACATCGAGCACCCCTCTCTGCCTTGGAACCAAGATCAGGGCCTCTGCTCCCTACCCAGGAACTATGGCCTGGAACTGTGAATGGGCAATAGTGGTCAATCAGATCCAGCTGCACCCAGTGCCAGCAAAGGGACCCTGTGACATGTTGTCCTATATGACTAGTTATCCAACCCCCTTACTATCTCTGGGTTAAGGTTCCTAAAGTTGCTGCTGCTTCTGCCACTGCCTTCTCCAACTATAGTTTTGACGATTCTCTACCATTTAATTCCTATTCTAAAGCAACTGGATTATTTTTCATCTCCTCTGGCCTGTCGTTAACTATCTTTATGTCCTTTTACACAAACTATTTCAAAACTTGAAATACCCTTCTTCCCATTCCACCCCTCATTTCTACCTTTTAAAAAACTATCCTTCAACATTTATAACCCAGATTGAATTTCTAGTCAACTCTGGGAGGGGGGAGAGAAGGAGAGAGGGAGACAACATGAATCATATAACTTTGGAAAACTTATGTGGAAAGTTGTTATTAAAATAAAGATAAAAAAATAAAAAAGGATAAAATACTATTTTTCAAGATTCAGTTCAAATACCCTTTCCTTCATTATATCTTCCATAATTGTGTTTTCTCCTTCCTCAGATATCCCTTTGCACTTTGTCCCTTTCTTAAGTTTTTATACTGTACTATTTTGTATGTAAATTTCTTTGTGCCTGTGTCCCTTCTCTCCTACTAGATTGTAAGCTCATGAGATAAAAAGTCATACCTCATTTACCTTTGAAACTCCTCTAGCATTTGACTTTGTATTCTGCACAAAGGATCAGCTTATTGAAAACCATTTATGTTAGGCATTCAGGATACAAAGACAAAAAAAAGTAGCATTCCCACCATCAAGTAGCCTTCATTTTTAGGGGGAAGAAAATATTTATGTAAGTATATAATAGGAGCTTGATTAAACTTTGTTGAATTGAAATGAATGAAAATTAGATCAACCAAAGGAAGGATTGTGAATCTGAAAGTTATAAAAATATATGTTTATAATATGTCAATTCAATTACCTTTTCTATTCATGAATTGATAGAGCCCTAATAGATTTAGAGTTGGAAGAAACCTTAGTTTTCCCCAAAATGGAAAGTAACAATATATTCAAATAGAATGATTCATTTATTCCTAATTATGTTCAGAGAAAGACAGAAAGAAGAGAATGTGACTGCCAAATCTGCCTGTGGACATGTTACAAAACATGATGGATGTCAAGTCAGAAGACTAGGTATCCCAATAACAGCTGAAAGCTTTCTACAACTAAATAAGAGAGAAAGTTAAACCCTATTGCACCACTTAATTGTCTTAATTGCAGCATTTTAAAGTAATGAAGTGAAGCTTTAAATTGCAAGTTTAAATGCTGCAGATTTCTGTCACACCAAAAATTGAAATAAACTGTAATATAGTAAGCAGTAATTCTCCTGAAATATTTTCATGTAGCAAGTCCTTCAATTATAAATCAATTTTCCAAACCCCCAAATTTTAGCTTTTAAAGAAGGCAAACTTAAGCGAGAATAATTCAGAATATGGCACAATTTTGCCAGTGAACAGGATGATACAACTGTTGCTGGATAGACAGGAAGAATATGAGGCCACTATTCTAGTACATTTATTTGTGACAATGAAGTTATAAGATTCTGAACTACATCCCCAGAAGAATAGTTGCTTAATAAGAAGAATATCGCTTTCTTTTTCTCCCCTGTAGAATCCTTTCTTAAAGCCACTTTGCTTTGTTAACTTTCATAGCATGTATTCTCACTAGAGCCTTCAACACCTGAAAAATTAGTGGAAGAATTTGACTGATTATAGAGGCTGTTTTCCTTGTTCCACTGCTTGTTCTAAAAGGGATACTCAGCAGAACTTGCATTTTTTTCTTTCATTTTGTGCTGTCTGCATGAGTAATTACCTCCCTGATTTCTGAGATGCAATTGAGTAGCTTCCACATTAGAAAAATCCAAAGATTGATAGAGCCATCTCTCCTAAAGGATTAGTTTGCTCCTGTAATTCCACTGAGTAGGTCATTCAAATAGCAAAATGCTACAAAGTTTAATTTCTCCTGTTTTTAAAAGCCAGGTATTGTTACCTATTTCAAGGAAACCTGAAAAGGGCCCATTGGCCTTTTAAACAGGTGATGAGCTTTAGAATTCCTAGGAGGGGTTGGTAGCCACCCTCGTGGAATATAAAAACCCAATTGCTGGATTTATTGAAGACTGATGCGAAAAGTTCACCTGGTGAAAAATCCAGAATTTGACAATGAATTTACTCACTTGGGAATCAATATTTCCAAATAATTGGCTAAGTAACTTCAAAGAAAGCAAGCAAGACACAACTCAATAAACCTGTTTTGGATGGCTTTTGAAACAATGGGAAGGCTATAGTGCTTGCTAAATGATAAGGAACTGCTTCTTTTTGAAGAGAAAGCTTATTTGGAAAAGACAACCTGCAGGAAAAAAAAAAGTAGTCTAATGAGTTTTCACACATTAGATGTTCAAACACTTACTGCACAGTCCCAGTTCATGATGAATGTGAAGTTTTGTCCCAGTCTTCTTTGCTGCTTTTTTCTTTCCTTTTTCCCCCCCTTTTTAAAAATTTGTTTAGATTCAAGCCAATCTATCTCAGAGTCTCTCATCTCAGGTAGGTGTCTGGCATGTATGCCACAGAGATTGCAAAAACCATTACAAATAAAATTATTTGTAGCTAACCAAAGAACACAGAAATCTAGTTTTGTTTATTCCTTGGTATTTTTCCAGTTGCCTTATTTATTATATTTATAAGCATCTTTTAATTTGTTGCAGATGTTCAGGGGAAGGTTTTGCAAGCATTCACTGTAGAATGTTTTTTTTCTTCACAAAATCCATTTTCCAAATGTCTGAATAATGACAAAAGACCTCCTAACAGAATATTAAGCCAGGGAATCCATCTAAACATCACAACTGTAATCATAAGTAGTGTAAGCTGTAGTTGCAGTCTGATTAATTTTGGCTCTGTATAATGTTGTTGGGATGATTACTCTTGACGCCAAAAAAAAAATGTTTATAAATAAGAGCAAGAACCTAAGCTGACAGGAGGCAGTAGGAAACAGTGGCTTCTTGAATTAAATTCTTCATGAAAGCTGAGAGCTTAATTTTCAGGTGATCTCTTCCAAAAAGACACTATGTTTTTCAGCAACAGTGGAAGAGAACTAGTTTTCTAAATAACATGACGGTGAGCTTTTCCTTTTTTTTCTTTTTCTTTCCTTTATTTTTTTTACATTTTAAAGTTTTTTTTTGTTTTAATTTAAATGTTTTACTTTTATTTTATTTGTATATCACATACAAGTAGTTTGGGGCCATTTGGGGGAAAAATTGCTGTTGTAATGTTTATTCCTGGCTTTTAAAATTAGCTCTGCTCTGAAGTCAGTTTTGCTGAAATGTAAAAGATCTTTGTAAGTTAGCTGCACATTTAATTAATTGAAATTCAACCTCCCTAGACAAACCACAGATGCTCTACATATTTAGCACAGTGTCTCCTAACCAGCTGTACTAATCTATGCAGTAACACTACCCTGTAGCTAAACATCTGGACAGAGCTAGAAAACAGAATAATAAATACTTTTAAAATTCAACCAGACAGATGCCTACAGGTGACATCACAAAACTTTTTTTTAAAAAAAGGGAAAAGAAAAATATTTACAGTCTAATATAGTGTTACAACTAGGAAAACAGACTATACAGTTTTTACAATGCAGGTCACATTGGCAACCTACTGTTTTCAAAGCATTTGGCGTGGCTTCTGAATTTTCCATTTTCATGAGGAGCTGTCAGGCTAATTCTACTAAGAAACCTTTGGATAAAATATTATAAATGCTACACAATCTTATAGTTCAAATGGAGATGAAGCAGCAGACTTGGCAAGCTTCCATGGTACTCTGAAGTTGTCATGGAATCTGGACCTTAGGTGTCTTTTGCTACTTCTGTTAAGAGAATAAATCTATATTATCTTAAGAGCTTCTAGTCTAGATGTACTCCCATCCTAATTCCACTATCATGATTCCATTTACAAACCTACAGAAACTAGGAGAACCAAATGAGATGTAGCTGCCATCTTCTAGTACAATCGCCTTCCTAATTAGCAAGGGCAGAAGTATTCTAGTATTCTTGCCTCCTTATACTAATGAGGAGTTATAATTTATAAGCCCTTCACAAGAGAGGTCTAAAATGTTTCGATGACCATATTAATGAAATACTTTGTTATTGGCAGACACATAACTCAGGATTTTTGCATCTGGTAAGAAACTTGGTAAGAAATGGGAAAAAATGCTCTCGGTTTAGGATATATTTGAGAAGAAATATAGAAACCCTGGGACACTGGCCAAGGGTTGTAAGAAGATAGCTTCAAACATCCTGATCATCAGGAAATGTCCAACATAAAACAAACCCAACCGATCAAACAAGCATTTACTAAATGGCCCCTGGAAATTATAGAAACAAGGGTAAAAATGAAAGAAAATTCTTTGCCTTCAATGAGTTTACATTCTATATTTAAGGGACTGGGGGGAAAGATAATGAGTTCTGTTTTGGACATGTTGAGTTTGGCCTATAGGAAATCCAGTTAGAGATATTCAACAGGCAACTGATTCTCAGACAAGGGATTAGGACTGGATGTAATCTAAGAGTCATCAGAAAAGGGAAGATAAATGAATAAATGAGAGGTGAGACCTCTGAGAAAGTCTATAACGAGAGATTTTAAAGAGAAAAAGAAGGCCCAGGACATAGTTATGTAGGTCATCTATTGTTAAGAGGCAGGAGATAAATGATGCTCCAACACAAGAAACTCTGGACTGGTCAGACAACTAGAAGAAACTACAGGAGGAAAGAATGTCCTAGGAGCTGAGGGAAGAGATCCAAAAGGAGAGAGTTGTTGATAATAAGCAAGCAACAAAAGTGTATTTAGCCCAAAGAGAAGTCAAGAAGGATTAATGATAAGAAAAGGTTATTTCTTTTAACACCTAAGATTTTCTTAGCAAATACATTTCCTGCTTGGGTTTAGATCTGAAACCAGCCTGCAAGGGGCTGAGGAGTGAGGGAAAAAAAGTCAATGAATATAGACAGATCTTACCCAGAGTCTATCTGTGAAAGAGAGAAGAGGCATTCATAAAACAATAGCTTCCCATTTAAAAGAATTATTCTTGCTACAGATGACAGGATATCTGGTTAGAAGAAAGACCCAACATTTTCTTAAGCTCATTTCCCCCTTTCCTCTACCATGACCAATTCTGCCTACATTCAGGAAAGATATCTAGAGTCTATTTCTCCCCTTTAAATTTAATAATGGATGCACTTTAGGTCTAGGAAGAAGATGACAAAAAAAACCAGGATACACCACTGAGGAACAGAAGTGTAAACAAGAACCTATATGTTACTTCCATAGTCTTTCTAACACAATCTACATGGGTAGAAGAAAAGAATTCATGAGCACTAATTGTATGTGGTTCTCAGTTTCTAACTCTTGGAGAACAATTGGAAAAGAGATACCAAAGAAAAAGGCCTTTGAGTGACAGAAGGCAGAAAAGAATGTGGGTATATATGATGCCTCTTTGCCAACAGGATGCTCCTTCTAGCTCCATTTTGAATACCTTCACCTTTGGGTGAGATTTCAGGGTGCCTTTGCTTTGTAAGTCTTCCAGTCCTGGTCCCTAATACTTTTTTCCTGATTCTTATAGTCTCGTTACTGATGAGGTTTAAAGATTGAGAAATATCCCTTATTTCTATTCACCTAAGTAGAAGTATTATATC
This sequence comes from Monodelphis domestica, assembly GCF_027887165.1. NCBI lineage: Eukaryota > Metazoa > Chordata > Mammalia > Didelphimorphia > Didelphidae > Monodelphis > Monodelphis domestica. The sequence goes on from NC_077230.1 coordinate 160,891,034, forward strand.
TTTAGGGAAAATGATATCCCTTAGTGTGTATTCCTAAGAATTCTGTAAAAGGGCATTGAAGAACAAACCACAATTCATAGAAGAACCCAGAGGGCTGGTAGTACCTTAATCAATCTACCATGGGTAGAAATATTAATATCCATTCCCCCCTTACCTACAGTACCAATTTGATGCTCTCTAAATTCGGCTATGCCTGAGATTCTGCCTCACTTGCCTAGTCTGGGTTTAGCACTAGTTATCAATCTTTAATTAGCATTACTACATGCCTGAAGGTATCACAGAAAGGGCTTACAGATTGATTGTATTCATGTTCCATGGATGGGGAGAGAGAAGAGGATACACATGGGAGGGGAGGGAGCCAGTGTAAAATATAAGACTTAGTTCCTGTCCTCAATAGTTAATTCTTCACAAGAGATCCCTTGGTTCAGAAGTTTAATTACTTTTTTTAAGGAACCTCTTCAGCTACATATCAAGACTTGGAAACAACTGAAGCATTGTATGTCCTAGAAAAGCCTAAAAGTACATCTAATGTTTTACCCAATGATCAATTCATTTTGAAATGAGTCACTAGACACAAGTTCATTTCCAGAGGACACGACACATCAATTCTGGTAAATATTTAAGATTTCAAAAACTCTTTCCTTCCAATAACCCTGCGAAAAATATATTTTGAGCTCCACTTTCCAGATGAACAGATTAAGACCAGAGAGATAAAGAGACTTGCCATATAGTTTTATGCTAATGAGTGCCAATGGCAGAATTCAAACCCAAATCTTTTTTATTTAGAGTCTAAAACTTTCCATATCCCTATGCTGTTTTAAAGGGGGTGGGGAAGACAGTTGGGAACAACTTGGTTATCCTTTACTGCCAATCCACAATAGTTTAAGCCCACTGTTTGGCACACAGTGAGTGATTAATAAATCTGATTCATTCACTCATTCCATCATGGAGGACCTATAACCTAAAATGGAAAGGTCACAGACTACATTTTCAAATTTTGCTCAATCCTTACCAGTAAGCCCTATTTACCATTCTGCACACAGTTCTCTTTATTTATGGTGGGGCTGGGTTTTTCCCCCTGTCATTTTAAGTGTGTTTGGGAAATGACTGAGCATTTTAAGCAATCTCATGAGATTTGTGGCCTCATACCACCCAAGTGTGAATTTCTACATAGAATTACATTGTTCTCTCTGGAAGCTGTACCAACACCCATCTTTTCAATCACATTTTTCTACTTTCTCCACTTCTAGGTTTACAGAACAATTTTCCAGACTGACAAGGTTTCAGAAAGACTTAAAAAGTTCTACCCAGGCTTTAATTTCCCATTTCAGTCAAGTATGATTGAGTTCAAATTATAATCTCATGACTCACTTGTCCACTACAGCAAAAATCTGTGCAAAGGAAAACCACATTTACAATGAGAAGAAAAAGACACGTCTTTCTTTATCATAGAAATCTGGATTCCAAGCCAAATTCTATTTATTGGGTAATAGGGAAGATGTTTGTCATCTATAGATACATGAAGGCCTTGTAAAGATAGAGGATGTGATCTCAGGAAAGCTGGATAATGGAATTCAGTATCTTCAACAGTTATTAAGTACCAACTATATACAACTCAATGTGGTAAGCCTTGGAGATACAGAGTTTATGTACAATAATGAACAGCCCTTATCTTCAGATTTATAATCTTATAGCAGAATGTCTCACACATACCCACATAGACACAGAAACATGCTAACAAAAATAGCATGTAATGATTGCTTTGGAGGGGCATAAGTAAAGTGCTATGCAAATCCTTTCACAATATTATTGATGCATCTTTGGACATGCTCCCAGTTAACTAGGGTCTCTTAAAATGTGGCACCCAGATTTGAATGTCAGTCATCAGATCTGGTCTAACTAGAGTCAAGATCAGTATAAATATTTACTTCTTTTGATCTGGGCACTACATTGAATTAATACAACTCCCAAGATTCCATTAGCTTTTTCAGTCATTACTTCATACTATTGGCTTACTTTGAGCACAAAATCAGCTAAAAACCCTTTAACTCTTGCACATATGAACTAGTGTTATACCATGTCTCCCACATGCCATACTTAATTTTCTCTAACCTATTTTCTGTCATTTTGTTCGACCATATATTCACCCTGTTACTTTTTATCCTGTTAAACTTGGCTCAGTTTGTAGTTTGTCGAAAACATTTTTGGAATTCTGACTCTATCATTCCCTGGAACAGCTCTCCCTCCCATCATTGAGATACCTGCAAAGTAGATAGCCATACTTTAAATCTTCATTGAAAACACTGATACCAATATAAAAAAAAACAGAGCAAAACACATTTCATAACATGCTATTAGATATCTCTTCATATTGATATCAATCCATTAGTCAATATCAGTCCATTAGTGAATTTGTCCATTTGTTCAATCACAACTACAGTCAAATTACATTTTCCCTCTTGCTCACCAAATTATCACAAGATCTGTCAAGAACATTCTTGGAATGGAGATACTTTCTGTTCACAGGATTTAAAGTTGGAATGGTCCTTAGAAGTGAGTTTACTTGTCCAATATTTACTAATTAGTCTAACCTCACTTTTGCTCAGTAAAACCATGATGGTTCATAATGGCTACAACCTACTTCTCTGTCAAAGTGCTCACAAATCATGTATTTTAGGACATTTCCATGGATTGTTGTAATTCTCATTAGCGTCTAGTTTATGATAGAATATTTCTGTTTACTATTTTGGAAAATTAGGATAATATTTGCTTATTTCTAGTCCTCTAGCACCTATCTAATTCTCAAGACTACCCCAAACACTACTAATATTGGCTCAGCAATCATTTCTATAAGTCCTTTCAGTACCCAAAATATGTCATTTTGGCTAGGAGACTGAAGTTAATTTAGAACAGTTAACTGCACTCTCTCCTTATATTTCTTGAGTTTTCATGTCCTCTTTAAAGTGTTCATTCTACCCTTCCTAGTCTAAAGATCATTATTTTTCACAGAGGAAATGAGTAAGAAAGGGAAACAATTTTCTGATAGTCTGATACTATTCATCTCAAGTAATGGATTTATCACTTTTTATGTCCTCCAAAAGATTTTTTTTGTTGTTGTTGTTAATTGTAGAAATTTTTCAAGCTTAAAATCACTTTGAGCTCTTCATTTTCCCCAAGAACATTCTTACAGATTCAGTCATTTTTTATCTTCACTCTTGTTCATGTTGACCTACTTTAATTCAACTTATTAAGTACCTACTATGTGAGAAACGCATTTTGATAGATACTGAAGACAAAAAGATAATTTTCCAGCAAAATAATTTTTGCCTTCTAGGAGTTTATAGCACATTTTTATATTTTTTCATGACCTTTAAAAAGTGAGCTCATCAAAAAAATATCCATACAGGTACCTTAGAATCTTTAAAATATATCTCCTCCTTTTTCTTCTTCCTCAAGATCATTCATGAATACGATGTTGGTATCTCATTCTTGAGAACTATTTATCCACCTTATGACAATTTAACTTAGATTCTTTGGCAATAGTATAACATTTGTCAGTTCTCAGAACTTTCTGAAATCTGCCCTCCTAAATTTTAGCATACATCATCATTGGATCATGACCAGTATTTCTCAATTTACCAACCACGAACTCTAAAAGTACATAGTGAGTTTTTCCCAAGGTATTTTCTTTCTACTTCACTACCTGTTTTCTCGTTGTTGTAAGAATTAAGTATAGAAGAATAATTCAATTATTTTCTATTTCTAAAGAACTTAATATAGAGCCTAGTATAGAGCAGACACTTAATAAATGTTTATTCCTTTTCCCTTCTCTTTCTTAGAGATAAAATTATCAATAAAGCAAGAATTTATCTAATGCTCTATGCTTGAAAGAATGACTTCCCACAATTGTCTATACAGCTGAAGTTCCTTTATCACATCTGATTTCTGTGCCAGCTTTGTAATTTTTATTAGAAAGCATAGCTATATTGGTGATCTATGCCTAGTTTCTGCCAAATTCCATTCCAGTCTTCTCATCAATTTGAGGGGGGGTCAACTGTTGACTTTTTACCCCCCCAATCTGTATGTTTATCAAACTCTAGATTATTGTGGTCATTTACTACTGTGTATTATTACATAATCTGGTCCACTAATCAACCACTCTATTTCTTAATCAGTGCCAGATTGTTTTGTTGATTATTGTTGTGTAATATAGTTTGAAATCTGGAATGGCTGGACCACCTTCATTTTTTTTCATTAATTCCTTGATACTCTTGAAATTGTGTTTTTCCAGATGAATTTTGTTATTAATTTCCTATCTCTATAAAATACATTTTGATAGTTTAATAGAAAAAGAATTCAAACTCAGATCTTCCTGACTTCAAATCAGTTTCAGTTTCCATCCACAGTGCCACCTAACTGTCTCAGTCAAAGTAATATGTTATTTTCCAACTTCTTCCTAGTCTAGTTTTTCTATTAATTACTGAATATTTTCTCTAATATTAGGTGTCTTTTGATGTCATGCTTCTTCTCCTCCATATTATCCAGTTTTAACTTTAGTTGGGTATTTTTACCTATTTATTTTATTTTAAATAAAAAGCACATCAAAATGCTGTTTCATTTATTTATTTCATTCCCCAACAAATTATTTTAAGTCTTTATGAATTACATTCCATACCTGGGATAGAGCCCTACTTTCAATCGATTCCATTTGAATATAATGCTATATTCTAAGTATTTATTAAGTACTTAATACGCTTAGGATGATATTACTGTTTAATTACTGTTTAATGCTGGAAGGGACCTTAGAGCTCACCTGGTTCAGATTATTTATTTTCTATATGAGGAAAAATGAAATTCCATAAAATCTCAGTGACTTGCCAAAATTGTATAGTGACCAATAGGGCTGAAATTCAAACACAGGTCCTCTGACTTAAAATTCAGTGTGTTTTCTAGTTCACCAAAGAAACACATCAACTATGCATGTATTAAGTACAAGAAGGTCTCTATTAAGTAAAACATGAAATAGTTTCCTGGTCATTATGCTGAATCAAGGTTAGAGAAGATGGGATTGTGTTACTTTGTCAATGCTGTCCCTACATGACCTATGGCCACCTGACACCACCCTAGTTTCACTATGATCTAGGTTAGTTTGGAAGCCCTTCTTGCCATACCCTGAACCTTCTTCATGCTGGTCTTCCTGCTATAGCACGATATGATGATGTCTTTCCTGGACTGGTCATTACATTTTGTCTTCCACCCCTTCCCAATCTTAGTACTCCTAGGCACTATCTTCTACCATCCCCTGTCCATTTCTTTGTTGATTTTTTAATATGATTTTAAGGAGAGAAATAGTAGGATTTGTATTTTAATGGTACCTAGGGAAAGGCATTTGATGGATTTTGTAATAAATGTGAAAAACCCTCAAGACCTTGCATTCCAGTATCTTAAGCCATGGTCCAGAAAAACAACCACAGAAACAAGAAGGGCAATTTATTTTTCTGTGTATGTATGAATATACCAAGAAACACAGAGTAAGGAGGCAGAAGTCTGTAAGTTTAGATATTGCTGCAGCAGATTTTCCTCTTTACTTCCAACTATACCCAAACTCTAGTTATATAGATGGCACAGATGGCCATTTCTGGCCAATGAGATCCTTGTTTCTGTTCCAATTGGAAGGCCACAGATATTTAAAGAAAACAAGCAAAGCAACAATAGTTAGTATATTTTGAGAAAACTAGCCAATAAAACTCAGGTTTGCAAAGGTAGTAGGTACTGAAGTAGGAAAAAGTCTAGAGGACACCATGGATTCCATGTTTTGGAGCCCTGGCATTGTGCCTCTTGTTTGTTCTTGAGTGTTTGCTAATTAACTTTTCCACTGATAATGGGGTGAAGGGAATAGTAGTATCTGTATCCTTAAAATATTAAGTTTGCCTCTAATGATGGTTTCTCTCTACCTTAGCAATTATCACATTTATGCCTACATTTTGGCTGTTAAGATAGAGATAGTTCAAAACTGCAAGAAGTTGTATCCTTGAGAATATTTTCTGAACCAATTGCTGTTACCTGTTAATCAGTCAACAACCACCTAGTAAGAACATATTGATACCAGACCCAAAGATGGAAGGTTTCTGGGTTCAATTCTGGCCTCAGATACTTCTTAACTGTGTGACCCTGGGCAAGTCACTTGATCCCCATTGCCTAGTCCTTATCACTCTTCTGCCTTGGAACACAGTATTGAATCTGAGATGGAAAGTAAGGATTTTTTAAATAAAATATCTGTTTCATACTCTGACAGAATCTACTGTTCACTTGCCATGACATCCTTTCTGTTCCAAAGATCCAATATCAAAGATCATTTTTGATATGCTTCCAACTTCTGAAACTTGCCTAAATAGAAATTTAAAGTCACTGAGAAGAGTTTCTCTTAATGATTCAGAGTATCTTTCAACTCTTTCCTTTCTTCTCTGAGTCATGATCTTCTACTTATCAACCTTTTGACACTGGTTTTCTTTCTCTTCTATCTCGTTCATTTTTCTTTTCTTCCTGGCTTTTTTTCTTGGATTAGTTCTTTGATTCTATATAGGAAACTCGGTAATTTCTAATAAACTAGGGCATAAAGGAGGTATTCCTCAATCCCCTTCATCTCTTCTCAAACAAGGAGACTGATTTTTCATTTAAAATGTATTCATCATTAGTGGGGCCTCTGTCAGGAAGACAAATATGACAGAAAGCCAGAAATGCCCCTGCATGATTCCCATGTGGATCAATAGTCCAATAGCCCTTGAAGCCTTTCACTGCAAAACGTGACAGGAACCATATCTATTGGCCAAGCCTTTTTTCACTGTGTTGTTGGGATCGTTGAATGATAATTTTTTAAAAAATAATTAGCTATTCTCCTTTTGTGGTATCTCTCACAATCTGTCAAGACCTTTGGGTTTACTCAGGTGAGAGTGATTAGTAATTAGCACTAGGATGGTATCTGCTCAGCTGGACATCTTCCCAGTCTCCTTAAGCAATCACTGGGCACATATAGTAATCACAGAGTCCCCTGATCAGAATAAATGAAAATTTCCTACTCACCACTTTTCCCCTACTCTTTGCTAAGTCTGTTCATTGTTCTACTGGGTACCTGGTCATTCTGGCTTCTGAGCAATGGATGCTGCTTCTGGATGCTTATCAAAACTAAACCTATGTACTCCATTCTTATAATATCTTGTGAGATACGCCAGGACTTTTTGCTTTATTCATTCTCTATGCTCTTCATCATTTAAATCACCATAATATAACCATCACCTCTTACCAGATTGTTCCCCAATTCTATGTCCATTCTTGTTTCCTGTGTTGGGAAAAATGTTAGAATAAGCCAATGAAGACTTTGATTTGATAAAATAAAAGATGGTCAAGATTAATATCCCCTATACAATCAATTGAAAAAAATCATTAAAAATTAAGAAATAATGAAAATTTTAAAACACCAAAGAGAAGGGATAAGTCACTATAAGAGAATGTTTAACATAAAATAAACAAGCAGATAAACATTGCAAGATTATCATTCTTGACTCTCCTCTTGCCTGCCACATGTGGTGCCCTGAGCCCTTTGTCTTCACTTTGGTGTTAGAAGTAACTTTTCAGAATTAATCTCTCAGATTTGTCCTCATGGGTGACTCTAACCACAGAGTGGGTAGAACCTAGGTATAAAATGATCTCCAAAGAAAAGTGGATGCTTGTGGAGGAAAGAGTGACCTAGAAGTTCACAGTTTATTGGAGTATGATAAAAAGTGGGAAGGTGGGTCAGCTACACAGTCTTTTTGGAGTTTCTCCTCAGTGTCATTTCTGTAGGACACCCAATCTCCATAGGTTAGTAGGGAACCTATCTGAATGTCCTTAGAAATTATGATGGAGCCAAGAAGCTGACTTTTTTTTAAAAAAAAAGTGGAGAATAGGCCCATTTTATGAAACCTTTCAGAGTCTGCTGGCAGCCATGAAATAATTGATGACTCTGATCCCAGTGGTCTGGAGAGAATAAGAATGGAAAGTAGTGGAAAACAAAGGGGTCCACAGGCATTCATGTTTCAATTTTGTCAGTGCAGAAAGGAAGAGATAGCAGCTAATAAGTCTGGAGTAATACAGACATTAATGAAGAATGACAAAGGAATGGAAATGGACAAATTAGAAAACAAGTTATCACAATAAAAAGTGCTTCTCAGTAAGGGTAACCTAGACTGAAAAAAAAAATCTCAGGAAGGTAAAATAAGTAGAATTTAGAATAAAAGTTTTGTCCCAAAGAAGCATCACTTATAAGAGAAAGGAGTGGAAGGGACAGGGAGATGTGGCCAGGGTATAGGGGAGAGGGAAGCTACCCAAATAGAAAGAGAGAAAAAGAGAGGGAGTGAATATGCATGTAAATAATAAATAAGGTTCTAGAGTATACTAAAATGGAAGAGGTTCAATTAAAACAATATTTATTGGAGAGAGGCACTAAAAATGTATGTCATTTAAAAAAGAAAATTAATGAAGAGTGAGTTAGGGAGAATAATACTTCTCAAGGCTGGGAAAGGGAAGGGGAGAGAAAAATAGAAGGGATGTGGGGAAAGGAGCAGGAGAGGGAGAGAAAAACAACAAAATTTTACTCAAAGAACTCAAATTGGGAAGAATGCCAGCAGGAAAAAAAGAAGTTAACTAAAAAAATATGTTAAAGTAGCTATTAAAACTAAGAACTGATTTTGTGAAAATACTAACAAAATTTGAAAACCATTAACTAAATCTGTTATAAAAATTATACCATGAAATTAAATTATCAAAATAAAAATAAAGATGAATTAATGAGAAAAGAAAATTAATGATTATTTTCAGAAATTAATATAATTATATGCCAGCAACATTTAGAATTCAAACAAGGTGAAGATTAGCTGTTAAAAATATAAATTATAACAAATAACAAAATAATAGCAACTAATTTTTGAAAAATAAATTGATGTCATAAATAAACTTCCATGGGGAGATTTGTTTATCGGAAAATTCCAACAAAACATTGAAAATCAATTAATACCTAGGCTACAGAAGTTATTTTCAATAACAGGTAATGAAAGAGTTCTTTTCTTTTTTGAAATAAACAAGGACCTGATATCTAAGCCAGACAGAAGTTAAAACAAACAATAAAAACATAATGAACTAATTTCACTAATAAATACCCATACCATTATATCGACAAAATAACTCATTATAATCAAGTTGGATTCACTCTAGAGATTTCAAGATGGCTCAGCATTTGAAAAACAATTACCATTACTAATTGTATAAAGAAATGAAAACCCATGCTTTTTTCAATAGTTAAAGATGAAGTCTTCAACAAAATATAGCATTAATTTTTGCCAAATAAAAACATGAAACACATAGACAATGAAGGGCCTTCCTTTCTTTAATAAGATCAAAAAGATAAACCAAAAACCATGAGTTAGTACTATTTATCATGATGAAGGACTGAAAGCTTTCCTGAGACAAACAGTAAAGTCTTCCTTCTCTCTATTATTATTTGATATATTTTTGAGAAAAATTAACCATAGAATGGTGGAGTAGAAGAAACACTCAACCAACTTTCTTAACATTCCCCTCTGTGAAAGGATTTTTTTAGCCCCTTTGTCTATTTTGAGTTAATCAACCAAGAACTAAAAGGACCCCTACTTAACACTTAGTAAGAGTTCACAAGTCACTTACTAGGAAAAAAAAAATTCATACCCCTCAAAGGCCACAAGCACTGCTTCCCCTTGGGCAGTGCTAGGCAAATTGGAAGGTTGTAATTGGTTCCCATGAAGTGGGAAAGAGACAGGAAGTGACAAGGAAAAGGGGCTATAAAAGGCAAGACTGAGGAAAAAAATGGATTCCTTCCTTGGCTCTGGATTGAGGAATCTCTCTGTCTTGGCTGGTGCTTCAGATGAACACTCTCTTCAGCGTGAGCTCTGGTAAAGATTCTTGGTGGTCTTAGCCTCTTGTGCAGTGAAGGTTCAAAAGAATGAAAAAATAGAAGAAAATGTGAAACATTGGATCCAAAACAACAACTGTCCTGGAAAACATATTGAGGAGAGATCATTTAAGAATCATTGTACTCCCTGAAAGCCATGACTGAAAAAAAAAAAGCTTAAGTATCATATTTCAAGAAATTATAAAGGAAAATTGTCCCATTTTCTTAAATCTAGAAGGTAAAATAGAAATTGAAAGAATCCACTAATTCCTTCCTGAAAAAGACGCCAAAATGAAAACTCCCAGAAATATAATAGCCAAATTCCTGAACTCCAGGTAAAAGAAAAAAATACTTCAAGTAGCCAGAAAAAAAAAAGTCATTCAAATTCCATGATGCTACAGTCAGGAACAATATTTAGCAGCTACCACATTAAGGCAGCAAAAGACTTGGAATATAATATTCTGTAAGGCAAAAGAGCTTAGATAACAACCAAGATTAGGTTTCTCAGAAAAACTAAGTAGAATTATTTAAGGGAAAATATGGAAATTCAATAAAATCAAACATTTTTTCAAGAAAAGTTCAGAGCTAAAGAAAAGACTTTTAAGTTCAAGATTCAAGAGAAGTATAAAAAGACAAATATAAGAAAATTCATAGGGGACTCAATACAGTTAAATTATTTACTTTTCTATATCTGAAAGAAATACATTTAACTTCTAAGAACTTTGACATTATTAGAAGGATTCTACATAGAAAAAAACAGCATGGGAGTAGATTTATTGTGTTAGGATGACGTTTAAAAAAAAGAACGAAAAAAAAAAGATGGATTCCCTAAGAGAAAGGGAACAGAAGAAGAATGAGGAAAACTGTCTTACATAAAAGGGGCTTAAAAGGAAGAGTTTTTACAGTGGAAGACAAAATGGAGGTAGGAAGGAAGCAGGAAGTGCTCATTGACCCTTATTCACATCTAAATTCTCTCAAGGATAAATAGATATAGCTATACATACATATTAAATTGATAATAGATTTATCTTACCCAACTGGCAAGTAAAGGGGGAAGAGGATAAAGGGGAGTGGCAAAAGAAGGGAGAACAGGTAAAAGAATACAGTGATTAGACTTTAGAGATGAAAGAGAATAAAAAGTGTTGGAGGGGAAAATAGAATGGAGGTAAATGAACAGTTAATAATGTGGATGGGATGATTGTTCCTCAGTCATTTTAAGTTATATCTGACTATAACTTCATTTGGGGGTTTCTTGCCAAAGATACTAGGGCGGTTTACCATTTCCTTCTCCAGCTCATTTTACAGATGAGGAAACTTGCAAATATGGTTAAGAGACTTTCCCATGGTCACATAGCTAGTAATTGTCTGAAGCCAGATTTGAACTAGAGTTAAGTTTTCCTAACTCTGTAATCAGGATTCTATCCACTTCATAACCGAGCTGCCTAGGAATGGGATAAATGCACTTATTAAATTGAAACAGATAGCAGAATGGATTAGAAACCAGACCCAAGAATATGTGTTTAAAAGAAACATACTTGAAACTGAGAGAAATACAAAGAATTAAAATAAGGGACTAGAGCAGAATCTTCAGCTGAAGTGAGTAAGAAAAGTACAAAAATCATGGTCTCAGACAAAGCAAAAATCAAAAATAGATGTAACTAAAATGCATAAGCAGGGGAATGCTATATATTTATCAAGTGCTAAAAGGCACCCTAGAGAAGTAATACCAAATAAATGGCATAGCATGAAAATTCTTAATGGAAAAGTTCAATAAATTACAGGAGAAAAACTATACAGATAAAAGAGTACAATTATACTAGTGCAAGATATCAACTTTCCTCTTTCAGAGCTAGATAAATCTAAACAAAAAAATAAGAAGTTAAGGAGATGAATAGAATCTTGAAAAGTTAGTTTGAAAGTCTGAAGGAGAAAATTGACGGTGAATAGAAAGGAATATACTTTTTTCTCAGTGTTACATGGCACCTTCAGAAAAACTGACATTAAACATTAAACACTTTACTAGAAATGGCAGGAAAATGGAAATAATTAAATGTATTATTTTTGGCCCAGAAAACAACAAAAGTTGCATTTGCTAAAGTGATATACAAGCATAGATCTAAAAATTAATTGAAAACTAAATAATCTAGACTTAAAAATAAGTCAAAGAATAAATCATAGAAACAATAATATCATTAAAAGAATAATAACAATGACACAACATAACAAAATTTATGGGATTTGGCCAAAGCATTGTTTAGCGGAAATTTTAGATCTCTAAAAATGTACATCAATAAAAGAGAGAAAGAGCAGATCAATTATTTGAGCATATGACTAAAATACCTAAAAAAAAAGAACAAATTGAAAATCTCCACCTGAACACCAAAATAGAAATCCTAAACATCAAAAAAGAAAGTAATGAAAATAAAAGTTTAAAAAAAGTATTAAAAATAAATAAAACGAGAAGCTGGTTTTGTGGAAAACAAAAGTAAAGTATAAAAATCATTGATTAAACAATTAATTAATTTTAAAAAGAAGGAAGAAAACCAAATTACTAGTATAAAGAATTGTGAATGTACCACCAATGAAGATGAAATTAAAGCAATTGTTAGAAGTTATTTTGCCTAATTATATGTCAGTATAATTGACAATTTAAATGAAAAGGATGGATATTTACAAAAATATAAACTATCTATATTAACAAAAGAAATAGAATACTTAAATTGCCTTATCTTAGAAAAAGAAATTGAAAAAACATCCATAAACTCTCTAAGAAAAAATGCCCTAGACAATGTGGATTTATAAGTAAATTCTACCAAATGTTTAAGGAACAGTTAATCTCAATACTATATAAACTATTTTTATATGGCTAAAGGAGTTCTATCAACTTCCTTTTATGACACAAAAATGCTGCTGATACCTAAGCCAGGGAAATCAAAAACAGAGGAAAAAATAAAAACTATTGACCAATTCCCCTAATGAATATCAAGGCAAAACTTTTAAATACTAGGAAGGAAATAACAGCACTATATCAGAAGGACCATACACTATGAACAGCTGGAATTTATACCAGGAATGCTATGATGATTGAGCATGAAGAAAAGCCTCAGCATAATTAAATATGCCATTAATAAAACTAACAAAAACCACATGGTTATCTCAATAGCTGCAGAAAAAGCTTTTGACAAAATACTACAAATATTCCTTATAGAACCATTAGAGGACATTGGAATAAAGGGAACTTTCCTTAAAATGATAAATGGCATCTATTTAAAAAGATCACCAAGAATTATCTTTAATGCAAATAAGCTAGAAGCTATCCCAATAAGATCAGGTATGAAACAAGGATACCCATTATCACCACTATTATTCCATGTTGTTCTAGAAATGCTAGTTGAAATAATAAGAGAAGATAAATAAATTGAAGGAATTGGAATAGTCAATAAGGAAACAAAGCTATCACTCTTCATTCAAAAGCTATCTGTTCATCTTTTTTTGCCAATTTGCAATTGGGGTATGGCTCTTATTCTTATAAATCTCACAGGGTTCTCTATGTGTTTTAGATATGAGATCTCTATCTGAGAAACTGTCTTTAAATTTTCCCCAATTTTATGCTTTCTTTCTAATATTGCAACATTTATTTTATTTGTCCAGAAACTTTTTAATTTAATATAATAAAAATTATCTGTTTTACATCTCACAATGCTTTCCATCTCTGGTTTACTCAAAGATTAATCTTCTATTTGTAAATCCTATAGGTAATATGTTCCCAGTTCTTCTAATTGGCTTATGGTATCTCTTTTCATGTTGAGGTCATATATCCATTTTGATCTTATCTTAGAGAATGTGGAAGATATTACTCTATACTTAGTTTCTGCCAAACTGCTTTCTAATAGTCCCAATAATTTATCAAATAGTGAGCTTCAACCCCCAAACTTGGATGTGTACATTTTTCAAATGAAAGGTTGCTGATGCTTTTGTTAGGGGTTCAGTTATAACCTATTCAATTTCTTTTTCTAAAATAGGTTTATTTTTATATTTTATTTTCACCCCTGTAGAATAGTCTAGGAGTTTTATATGTCCATAAATATTCTTCCAACTTCACTTAAATTATTAAAATTTGACATAATTGAGAAAATAATTCGGTAATTATTTTAATTTCACATTCATCTGAGACATAGTCATCATTTTCATCATTAATACTAGTTATTTGGATCTATTTTCTCTCTCTTTTAATCATATTAACCAAGGGTTTATCTTTTGTCGATTTTTCATAAAACTAACTCCTAGATTTATTTACTAATTCAATGGTTTTCATAAAATTTTATGGATTTCACTTTTGATTTTTAGGATTTTGAATTTGGTGTTTATTTGAAAATTCTAAATTTGTTCTTTTCCTAATTTTTTAAAATTACATCACCAATTCATTGATCTGTTCTTTCTCTATTTTATTGATAAAAGCATACTGCTTTTGCTGTATTCTATAGGTTTTGACAGATGGTCTAATTATTATCATTCTCTTTAATTAAATTAATTATTACTTCTGATTTTCTCCTTAACCCACTCATTTTTAGGATTAAGTTATTTAGTCTCCAATTAATTTAACTACAATTCTTTCTAGATAATATGATGCTGTGTCTCAGAAAATTAACCAAAAAACTAACTGAAGAAATTAACAACTTTGGCAAAAAAAAAAATCAAAGTGATTCCTCCTATAAATTATTCCTTTTAAAAATGATTCCATAAAACTTAGGTATTACTTGCATCATCCTCTATCATGAAAATAGGACACATCTATAGTATGGACCTAAAAAAGAAATTTGACTGACAAGAGATAGTCATTTTCACTTAAAAAATGCATATCCATTTTATTGATATCAATACCTTATGCTTGACTCTTTTGAATAGTTTACAGCAGTTTTCAATAAGCCATAAATGAAAAGGATCCAACTATATCAGCTAATAGCTGCCCAATTAGAAGCAAGGTAGAGGCTTAGAAGAACCTGATAGAGAAGCAAAAGGAAAATGGCAGCAATGGCATTTTCTCGGTGAGAAAAAACAGTTGTAGAATTGTAACTTTTAAGGTCTTTCCTTTCCCTTTCCCTTTTCAGAATCTGAGGGAGGGGGGCTGAAGGAGGGGAGTCAGCATCCATAAAGGTAATCACATCTTAAAAAACCATCAAGGCTGGGTATATAGCGGTAGCCTTAGGTAGTTAAATGATCCTACCCTAGTGTTCTTGGGTGGGAAACCAATTGTTCCCCCCAAACCACAAACATACATACACATATACATACCTCAAGTGGAAAAGAGAATTCCTGAAAGAGAATAATCCTGATGTCAGAAGAGGAAAAGGTATTGGAATTTGGGCTCAATTTACCTGAACATGTAGTCTTTGCCAGGGATTTTCATTTATCTATATGAATATGACATTAGCATTAAGTTAGAATTCTAAGCAAAAGATTAAAAGGGCATCCAAAACTTCACTTAAGGAATTAGAATGATAGGAAGAGCCAGGCCCAAGGGGCTCCCGTTTCTGGAACCAAGCTGTTACAAAGGAATTTTAGACCTTGATTTATCATTCCCCCTTTTGCTATTTACCCATTCATTTCCTGAGTTTTGTCCATTTAAACCTGCTCAAAATCTCTCATGGCCTTCCCTCTTTCTCAACTCATAAGGTAGTCTATTGTAAGAACTTATCACTTTGCACCTAGGCTATTGTGCTCATCTCTTAATTATTCTTCCTGTTTCAATAGCTTTTCCAACCCATTATCCTTATAACTATCAAAGTGGAATTTCAAAAGGATAGGTCTTACTTACTATGTCACTCATTTATTCATTTAATTCCATTGTTTCCCATTCTCTCTAAGGTCAAATACAAATGGTTCAGTCAAAAGTGCTTAGCATCAACCTACCTTTCCAGGTTTGTCATTTACTATTATCCTTCATTCATTCTTTGAATTAGTCATATACCCTTTCTTGCTATTGTCACATATGACATTGCATCTGTTGTTTTGGTGTCTTTGCATAGGGTCTCTTCCCTACCTAAAAGGTACTCCCCTTTGAATTTAACTCTTAATTTCCTTCAAAGCTCAGTTCAGAAACCATTTCCTACATGAAGCCTGTCCTGATCCCCTCAGCTGTGAATTTTAGTTTTACTTCACCCTGCTTAGTCTTTAGAATTCTAGCAACCAGGAATGTATACACCCCCACTTAAGGACTAACTGTGAGTAGGATATCCTATGACCTACATGTGCTAACAAGTGACAAATCAGAAACAACTGGCAGACCCCCTGGGCTGTCCTAAGCCACGTTTAAGCTACCATTGGTACATGTGAGACACAGGAAGTGATATAAAGAACTATATATTTCGTATCACTTCCTCTCTCAGGCCTTTCTCTCTCTCACAGATGTTGGGCTTGCTCAGCAACACTGGGTTCTTGAGGCTCCACAAGATTGGGAGCTCCTGGAAGTGGTTTAGCATTTGTGGTTTGGTGGTGAGGTTACCTGGAGAAGCTTTGTAGCCTGGTTAGGTGAGGCATCTTCCCTAAGCAACCTTTGTGAGCAGTTGCTGATTCCTCCTTTCCTTTACCTCCTAAAGCACTATCTTACTAAAAGGCTCCTCATCCTGGAGGAGGCCTTCTGGCTGAGGCCTCTGAACTTCCCTTAGCTTAGGCTAGGCCAGAGAAATATTATACCCTTTCCTCTCTCTCTTCTTCTTAATTTCTTTCTACTATTGTAATTGAACCACCATTAAAATCCCAAATTGACTTGAGTATTTTATTGGGATTGAATTTAAATCCCTGGTGACCACTAAAATATATATAGAAAACAATCCCTAATTTTAAACTTAACACAGCTACTATTGCTTCTCCCCAATGCAGAAATTACCTTTTTTATATTTGGTATTTATTTTACAAATTCATTGCATAAGCTGAAAATCTTATCAGAAAGAAAGCTCCTTGAGGGTTGTTTCATTTTTGTCTCATATTCCCAGAGTACAGTGACTAGTATATAAATATGCTTAATAGAGTTTGCTTATTCTATGCTCTCCTATCTTTTTCAAGTATTTCAATTAGTATTCAATTAATACCTCAATAATTTCAATTAACTTCTCAGCACTAATTGAAAATAAACTTTTGCTGAAACCATCAAATTTCTGAAAACTTCCCCCTAAAGATGGATGATTGGTTATCTATTTCCCATTCTCTCAGGCCCAGGAGGAGGATTGGCATACATGCTTAAGTCTTTCTTATCCTTCAAAACAAAACAAAACAAAAACTTTCCTTTTACTATACTATCCAACTACTATCACATTTTCCTTATCTCCTTCACTATCAAATTTCTCAAAGGAGCAGTCTATACTCATTACTTTCACTTTCTCACTACTCCTTAACCCCTTTGCAATTTAGTTTCCATCCTCACCATTTGATTGAAACTGCCTCCCAAAGGTCACTCGTGACCTTTTAATTGACAAATTCAATGTCCTTTTCTTCAGTTCTCATCCTCCTTGACCTTTCTGTTTCATTTGAAACTTCCATAAACCCTATTCTTCTTTATACTCTTTGCTTCCTTGACTTTCCACGGCAGTGATTCTCCCTCTTCTTTCATCAGACCTTCTTTGTCTCCTAGGCTAGACCCTCTTGTTCCTCTACCCACCCATTTAACATAGGTATTCTCAAAGGCTAGTCCTCAGTCCTCTTCTCTTCCTTCTCTATACTTTCTTTTCTATTATCAGGACTTCAATTATGTCCTCTTTTTAGATAACTAACAAATGTGCATCCCTGATTTCTCTCCTAAATTCTATATTCCTATTCCTAATTGCCTCTTAGACATTTCCATCTAGATTTCCCACTGATTTCTTTAAACTAAACGTTCTAAAATAAAACTCATAATCTGACCTCAAACCTGCTCTTGCTCTCAATTTAAGTGTCATTGGGAATTAATCATATTACAAGTCATCCATAGTCCTTTAGTTGGAGCCATTCTTGAGTCCTTTGCAGTAGCCCTCATATTTAATGTCACAAAGCCGTGTTTATCATTCCTTCTATTGAACTCTCATAGCATGTTGTTTGTGTATTTCTTACTCATTCATCATGTTCTATCTTATACTGAAGTTATTTGAATATAGGTCTTATTTCTTGGAAAGCAGAACTAATGCTTTTTTTTCAGCACCTGACAAATTTAGTTGCCCATAGAAAGGGCTTTTAAAAGTTGATTAGAGACTTCCGGGTAAACATGGCAGCAGTATAGACCCAGAACTCCTCCTCTCCTCTCCACCTACCAATATAGACTACCTCAAAAGGGGAGAAAAAAAAACATTCATATGAACGAAGGAATTCTACAGTAGGGTGCAGCATTGAAGGTACATGAGATTTGGGCATTTCCACACTATAAGGGGGTGAAATAGCTTCCACCAAAACATGAGCTGATCAACTTCCCCCACTCCACCTACGAAGCCTAAGTCAGAGCCAATGCACTAGAATCAGTGAGTGAGCTAGAGGCACCTCTAGGTCCTTGGCAGCTAAGATCACCAAAGAACTACCCCTGAGAGCAGCTAGACCTGAGACCCTAGCAGGCTGAAGAATGCAGACCTGAGGCACTGCTCAGAGATAGCAAAGAGAAGGGCAGTAAATAGTAGAAGCTGCAGATGCTCCAGAGGTGACCTCAGGCAAATACCACACTCTTTAGCTCCATACACAGAGAGCCTTCCCTCCTCACTCAAATTTCTGACAAGAAAGGAAAGGAAAAAGCACCATAGTAATGGCAAACAATGCCCAGGAAAAACAACTTCCCAACACCAAGAAAAGCAAGAAAAAGGCATTGACCCTGGATAATTTTTATGGAGGAAGAATCCACATTACAGAGGAAATAGTAGAAGAGGACACACAAACAAATACACACAAACCTTCAAAAAAATGGAAATTGGCCACAAGCTATTAAATAATTTAAATCAGAGCTTATCAAAAAGATGGAAGGATTTTGGAAAGAAAAGTGAAAAATAGTTCAAAAAGAATATAACAATTTGAAGGACAGGAATTCCCAATTGCAGAAACAGTTAGAAAGTACGAAAAGCAGGATAGACTAAACCGAAAAGGAAAATCAAAAGATTATAGCAGAAAACCAGCTCTTAAAGACCAGAATTAGGCAATTGGAAACCAAAGATCTTGCAAAAAGGCAAGAATTCATAAACTAAGTCAAAAGACTGACAAAATAGAAGAAAATATAAAATATCTCACTGACAGGGTGATAGATCAGGAAAACTAGCCTCAAAGAGACAATTTGAGAATAATTGGTCTAGCTGAAAACCCAGAAATAAACAGAAATCATGACATCATACTACAAGAAATTATCCAAGAAAACTGTCCTGATGTTCTTGTAGTATGATGTCATATCATGTCTATACTAAATCCTCAAAAGACAATTCCCAGGAATGTAACTGCCAAATTCAAGAGCTTCCAAGTTAAGGAGAAATTTTTACAAGAAGCCAAAAAGAGACAATTCAGATATCAAGGAGCACCAATCAGGATTACACAAGATCTGGCAGCTTCCACACTAAAGGACTGTAAGGTTTGGAATATGATATTCAGAAAGGCAAGAGAATTGGGTCTTCAACCAAGGATCACTTACCCATCAAAACTGAATATATACTTCCAAGAGAAAGTATGAACATTTAATCAAATAGAATATTTCCAAGTATTTGTAAAGAAAAAACCAGAACCAATTTGAAAGTTTGATATCCAGAGCCCAAAACCAAGAGGAAACATGAAAAGATAAATAAGAAAGAGAGAGGAAAGGGAAAAAATGGTTTTTAATTTAAAGTTTATTCTCTAAGGACTTCAATAACATCAAATTGTTTATATTAATATATGAAAAAATGTTATTTGTAATTCTCAAAAATTAGAGAAGAAATATTCATTGATAGAGATTGGGATAATAAGTGGTATAAGATGATGTGCAAAAAAAGTAAAAGGGAAAGGGAATAGAAGATGGCACCAAGAGAAACTTGAAGGAATAAGATAAATGGATAATCTATATCACACAAAGAGGCCCATGGGAAGGGGAGGGGAAGAATACTATTATAAGAAGGAGAGGAATAGAGTACTAATAGGAATATTTAAACCTTGCTCTCAGTGGAATCAGTTCTGAAAGGGAAGAGCACCTAGATCCATTGGGGTATAGAATTCTATCTTATCCTACAGGGAAAGTGAGAAGGGAAAACCAAGGGGAGGGGTGGGGTGGGGAATACAAAAAGGGAGGGAAAGAGAAGGGAGAGGGAAGTTAAGAGAATCTAAAAAAATAGGAATGGAACAAAAAGGGAGGGGGAAGAAAGGGAAGCAGAATAAGGGTGGGGATTAGGGGGACTGATTAAAAGCAAACCACTTGTTTAAAAGGATATATCGAAATAAGAAAGGGCAGAACTAGGAGAGGATATTTCAAAATGTTGGAGAATACAGAAGTGGCAATCATAACTTTGAATGTGAATGGGATGAACTCACCCATAAAATGATAGCAAATAGTAGAGTAGGTTAGGAACCCAAATCCTACCATATGTTGTCTACAAGAAACACAAATAAGGTGGGTAGACACTCACAGGATTAGAATTAAATGTTGGAGAAAACTCTATTGGGCCTCAGCTGAGAAAAAGAAGGCAGGAGTTACAATCATGGTATCTGACAAAGCCAATGTAAAAACAGATCTGATTAAAAGGAAAAGGGAAGGTAATTAAATCCTGATAAAAGGCAGTATAGGAAATATCAGTACTAAACTAAACTAAATGTATGCACCAAATGGTATAGCATCCAAATTTCTAAAGGAAACTGGTGTAATTGAAGGAGGAAATAGATATTAAAACCATACTAGTGGGAGACCTGAACTCTCCTCTATCAAATCTAGATAAATCAAATAAAAAAATAAATAAAAAAGAGGCAAGAGATATGAATGAAATCTTTTTAAAAAAATAGAGTTAATAGATATATGGAGAAAAAGAAATAAGGACCAAAAGGAATATACCTTCTTTTCAGTAGCACATGGTACATTCCCAAAAACTGACCATGTACTAGGACATAAAAACATGACAAACAAGTGCAAAAAAGCTGAAATAATAAATGCAACTTTTTCAGATCATAATGAAGTAAAATACTAATTAGTAAGGGCATATGGAGAGCCAAATCAATAATTAATTGGCAATGATATAATATGATTCTCCAAAATCAGTTAAAGAACAAATTGTAGAAACAATAATTTCATTGAAGAAAATGACACTGATGAGACACCCTTTCAAAATCTATGCAATGCAGCCAAAGCAGTAATCAGGGAGAAATTTATATCATTGAGTTCATATATTAACAAATTAGGGAGGGCAGAGGTCAAAGAATTGGACATGAAAATCAAAAAATTTGAAAGTAAACAAGTTAAAAATTCCCAGAAAAAAACTAAATTAGAGGTCCTAAAAATTAAAGGACAAATTAATAAAATCAAAAGTGAAAGAACCATTAAATTAATAAATTAGAATAGAAGCTAGGATTTTTTAAAAAACAAATAAAATAGACAAAGTACAGGTCAAACTATTAAATAAAAGTACAAAATAAAACCAAATTAACAGTATCAAAGATGAAAAGGGAGACCTCATGTCTAATGAAGAGGAAATTAAGGCAATCATTAAAAACTACTATGCCCAATTATATGGCAACAAACATGGCAATCTAGTTGATAAGGATGAATATTTACAAAAACATAAATTGCCAAGATTAACAGAAGAAGAAATAGAATACTTAAATAATCCTGTATCAGAAAAAGAAATTGAACAAGCCATCAAAGAACTCCCTAAGAAAAAATTCTAAGGGCCCAATGGATTCACAGGTGAATTCTATCAAACATTCAAAGAACAAATAATCCCAATATTATACAAACTATTTGAAATAATAAGCAAAGAAGGAGTTCTATCAAATTCATTTTATGACACAAATATGTTACTAATTCCAAAGCCAGGCAGGTCAAAAACAGAGAGAGAAAATTACAGACCAATCTCCTTAATGAAAATAGATGCAAAAATCTTAAGTAGAATTCTAGCAAAAAGACTCGAGCAAGTAATCTTGTGAGTCATTCATTGTGATCAGATGGGATATATACCAAGAATGGAAGGAAGGTTCAATATTAGGAAAACCATCCACATAATTGACCATATTAACAAGCAAACTGACAAAAATCACATGATTATCTCAATGGATGCAGAAAAAACCTTTGACAAAATACAAAACTCATTCTATTGAAAACACTAGAAAGTATAGGAATAGAATAGTCTTTCCTAAAAATAATAGAGAGTATATATTTAAAACTATCTGAAAACATCATCTGAAATGGGGATAAATTAGAAGTTTTCCCAATAAGGTCAGGAGTGAAACAAGGATGCCCATTATCACCTCTATTATTTAACATTGTACTAGAAACACTAGCAGTAGCAATTAGAGAAGAAAAAGAAATTGAAGGTATTAAAATAGCCAATGATGAGACCAAGCTATCACTCTTTGTGGATGATATGATGGTCTACTTAAAGAATCCTAGAGAATCAACTAAGAAGGTAGTGGAAATAATCAACAACTTTAGCAAAGTTTCAGGATGCAAAATAAACCCACACAAGTCATCATCATTTCTATATATCTCCAACACATTTCAGCAGCAAGAATTAGCAGGAGTAATTCCATTTAAAATCACCCTAGACAATATAAAATACTTAGGAATCTATCTGCAGAGACAAACACAGGAACTATATGAACACAACTACAAAACACTCTCCACACAATTAAAACAAGATCTAAACAATTGGATAAACATTGATTGCCCATTATCACCTCTATTATTTAACATTGTACTAGAAACATTAGCAGTAGCAATTAGAGAAGAAAAGAAATTGAATGTATTAAAATTGGCAATGATAAGACCAAGCTATCAGTCTTTGCAGATGATATGATGGTCTACTTAAAGAGTTCTAGAGAATCAAATAAGAAGGTAGTCGAAATAATCAACAACTTTAGCAAAGTTGCAGGATACAAAATAAATGCACATAAGTCATCAGCATTTCTATATATTTCTAACACATCTCAGCAGCAAGAATTAGAAAGAGAAATTCCATTTAAAATCACTCTAGACAATATAAAATACTTAGGGATCTATCTGCCAAGACAAACATGGGAACTATACGAACACAACTACAAAACACTTTTCACACAATTAAAACTATATCTACATAATTGGAAAAACACTAATTGCTCATGGATAGGATGAGCTAACATAATAAAAATGATCATCCTACCCAACTTATTTACTTATTTAGTGCCATACCCATCAAACTACCAAGAAACTTTTTTAATGAACTAGAAAAAAAAAAACATAGCAAAGTTCATTTTGAAAAACAAAAGATCAAGGATATCCAGGGAAATAATGAAAAAAAATGTGAAGGAAGGTGGGCTGTAATATTTTACACCTAGCAGTACCAGATCTCAAACTATACTATAAAGCAGTTGTGATCAAAACAATATGATACTGGCTAAGAGACAGAAAGGAGGATCAGTGGAATAGACTTGGGGTAAGTGACCTCAGCAAGACTGCCTATGATAAACCCAAAGATCACAGCTTTGGGGACAAAAATCCACTATTTGACAGAAACTGCTGGAAAAATTGGAAGACAATATGGAGAGATTGTGTTTGTATCAAAATCTCACACCCCTACACCAAGATAAATTCAAAATGGGTGAATTACTTGAATATAAAGAAAGAAACTAAGTAAATTAGGTGAGCACAGAATCTTTG
Source organism: Monodelphis domestica (assembly GCF_027887165.1). Taxonomy (NCBI): domain Eukaryota; kingdom Metazoa; phylum Chordata; class Mammalia; order Didelphimorphia; family Didelphidae; genus Monodelphis; species Monodelphis domestica. The sequence goes on from NC_077230.1 coordinate 160,914,796, forward strand.
GGAAAGGAAAGATTTTAAGATCAAGCAAGAGTTAGAAAAAAATTACAAAATGTAAAATGAATAATTTTGAATACATTAAGTTAAAAAGTTTTTGTACAAACAAAACTAATGCTACATAAATTAGAAATAAAAGAACAAATTGGGAAACAATCTTCATAACAAAAACCTCTGACAAAGATCTAATTACTCAAATTTATAAAGAGCTAAATCAATTGTATAAAAAAATGGGCAAGGGACATGAATAGGCAATTTTCGGATAAAGAAATAAAAACTATTAATAAGAACATGAAAAAGTGTTCTAAATCTCTTATAATCAGAGAAATGCAAATCAAAACAACTCTGAGGTACCACCTCACACCCAGCAGATTGGCTAACATAACAGCAACAGAAAGTAATGAATGTTGGAGGTGATGTTGGAGGCGATGTCGCAAAATTGGGACATTAATGCATTGTTGGTAGAGTTGTGAATTGATCCAGCCATTCTGGGGGGAAATTTGGAACTATGCCCAAAGGGCGCTAAAAGACCTGGCCATAGCACTGCTGGGTTTATAAACCAAAGAGATAATAAGGAAAAAGACTTGTACAAGAATATTCATAGCTCCACTCTTTGTGTTGGCAAAAAATTGCAAAATGAGGGGATTCCCTCGTATTGAGGAATGGCTGAACAAATTGTGGTGTATGTTGGTGATAGAATACTATTGTGCTCAAAGGAATAATGAACTGGAAGAATTCCATGTGAACTGGAAGGACCTCCAAGAATTGATGCAGAGTGAAAGGAGAAGACTAAGAGCACATCCTACACAGAGACTGATACACTGTGGTATAATTGAATGTAATGGACTTCTCTACTAGTAGCAATGCAATGATCTAGAATAATCCGGAGGGATTTTTGAGAAAGAACACTATCCACATCCAAAGGAAGAACTGTGGGAGCAGAAACACAGAAGAAAAACAACTATTTGATCTCATGGGTCGATGGGTATATAATTGGGGATATAAACTCTAAATGATCAAATTAATGCAAACATCAACAATGTGGAAATAGGTTTTGATCAAAGACACATGTAAAACCCAGTGGAATTGTGCATTGGCTACAGGAGTGGGTCGGTGGCGGAAAGGGAAAGAACATGACTCTTGTAACCAAGGAAAAATGTTCTAAATTGACTAATTAAAAAAAATTTTCCCCCCAAAAGTTAATTAAATGTTCAAAGTCAATGGGAGCAAACACATAGATTAATTACTTTGATTAATCTGTAAAGTGAACCTTCTCTGAGCTTCCTAAGCAGCTCCATCTCCTCATTTCTCCAGAAGAGTTGATTGGTGATAACTTTCATTTGCTGAAAAAGCAAATATTGTACTAAAAATAACTTCATAAATTGATAAATAACCTGAATGTACATTATTATTTCCAGCAGCTTAATCTATTTCTAAGTGTCAAATGCAGTAACTGAAATCTCTGGCTTTAACAGGGACTCTTAATAAATTGGTTAAAATGTATATTTGAACAAGACCATGTAGTCAAAATTAACTTTATTTCATGTGAACTTTATGAAAGAGAAAATATACAAAACATTAGTTCTTATCTACTCTGACTCAAATCAAATTACCACAGAAGAAAAAGGATAGGAAGAAATCCAAAGCAATGGTGAAATATGAGGCTTATGTAGAAGCTCACTTAGAAGCATATATCCTATTAATTTCCTAAAATTCTTTATCATCTCTCAACTTAAAATTTCAGGTTGCATATCAAATTTCTTTTTTCATATTGTGTATTTTAGATTTACTCCACCCTGCTTAATCTTTACAATTTTAGCAACCAGGAATGTATATACCCCTCACTTAAGGATTAAGTGGTGGGGAGGATGATCTGTGACCTGCATGTGCTAGCAAGTGACAAATCAGAAACAACTGACTGACCCCCTGGGCTGTCCTACGCCAAGTTTAAGCCACCATTGGTACATGTGAGACACAGGAAGTGATGTAAAGAACTGCCTTTATATTTTACATCACTTCCTGTGCGAGGGACTTGGGAGGCTTTTTGAGGTGGTTCTTGACTTGGAGGAGCTCTGAAGTGTGGATCCTGAGACTGCTTCCTTTAGGCGACACTGTGGTGAGTGTTAAGGCTGACATCCCTTTCCCTTGACCCTTCCAAAGATTTCAGCCTCCAAGGAGGCCCCTCATTTTGGAGGAAGCCTCCTGTAAAGGTTAAAATTATGGTTGAGACTGAAAATCTAAATTTAAGTGGTCACCAGGGGAAAACCCAAATAATAAAATACCCAAGTCAGCTGGAATTTTTTATGGTGATTTAATTGATAGTGGAGGAGATTAAGGAGAAGGAAGGAGGAGGAGTAGGCTTTTTCTCTCCCTCTCCCCCCACCTGGCTAGTATCAGGTGGGGAGATCAGGAAATAAGGAAGTAAGGTTTTGGAGTATGAAGGAGGAAGCCAGAACTCCAGAAAAAGAAGGGCTAAACCCAGATGCCCAAACCTGAATCAGCTCAAGGCAAACTCACCACCACCACTCCAAGATGTTGAAACACCTAGCACACTTACAGTCAGAGTCGCCTCTCCAGGGAAAGAAGAGACAGGAAGTGACATGCCTTATATAGACAGTTTTACATCACTTTTCTGAGTCTCATTTTTACCAATGATCACTTAGCTTGACTTAGGACAGCCAGGGGACTGTCTGCTTTTTCTGCACATGTCTGTTGCCTTTTTCTCAGATACTTAATCTTTGAGTTTGGCGCAGCCTTCCTAATCTTGTTCATCTAAGGAGGGTGGGGAAAATGTGGACTTCCCAAGACCTGATTCTGTTATTCCAAGTATCTCTATTGTTATTGATCAGGAAATAGCTAAATCAAATCTTCTAAAGACCAGTCTGATTAGGGTGGAACAGTTTTAAAATTCACACTCCTAGCTGGAAGCTGAAATAGATTTAATCTTGTGGGAAGGCCCTTTGCCTGAGAGGCCTCTGAACTCCCCCTGGCTCTGGCCAGGCCGGAGTAGATCTTTACCCCTTTCCCTCTTTCTCCTTCTTAATTTCTTCCTTCTATTGTAAATAAACCACCATAAAATTCCATTCTGACTTGACTATTTCGTTGGGATTTTGAATTTAAATCCTGGCAACCACTAAATAATATATTCAGTCTCAACCCTAAATTTACCCCTTGCAATATTTAGAATAATTGCTGAGTTTAAACTGGACTTCGATGACTGTAAGAGAGTAAAGCTGATGACTTTGTGCAACTCTACCTCACTTAAATTCAATTTATGTGTGAGTCAAAAGACATCAGAGATGTCATATTGACCCTCTTTGAGGATGAAGGACAATAACCACCAACCAGCAAGTCTAATCAATACAATCATCCAAGATAGTTCCAAAAACCTCATGATGAAAAATGTTATTCCCTTCCAGGGCGACAACTAATGAACTCTGAGTACAGATTAAAGCATTTTTTTCATTTACTTTTTTTTTTGCTTTTTTGAAACACGGCTGATATGGAAATGTTTCATATGATTTAATGTGTATAATTGACAACATACTGTTTGCTTTTTCAATGGCTTAAGGAGGTCCTGGAGAGAGGGAAATAATTTGGAACTCAATTTTTTCATATTAAAAATAGGCCATTTCTTAAATTACCACTAATGTATATTAAATTGGAACAAATTATTAATGTTATATCAAAATTATATGTGTTAAATGAGAGAGCTCTCTATGAGTATAAGGAAAAAGGATACTTGGAAAAATTATGGTGAAATAAAAGATACATAAATAAAAACACATTTTTAAAAGAAAAAAAGTATATACTTAGAAGTTCTTTAGAGCTAAAGGTTAATTACTTTTAAGTGGAAAACAAAGACACAGAGGTTCTTAACCTTTGCCAGAGGAATAGATTATAAAATAATTCAGTACAGAAAAATATGGAAAGGTTTAGAAGGCCTGGATTGAGGGGCAAAAATTGAAACACAAAATTTTATTTACAAAAATGTTCAAAATAAATTAATCCATTAAAAAAAAAACTGAATAGGAGTTCAAAAACTTTCTCCTAAGTAGCAGACTGCTTGAATAGAATGGAAACAAAACAACAATAGCAACAAAACATATAATTCAGTTACTCTATAAGGCAGAAACATTAGAACAAAATCAATGGACTGGAAAAAAAACAACAAAAATATAATCTCTAATATTACAAACAATTGGCCAACAAAGCAAGTCAAAGAGAAATAATTTTAAAATCATAAGACTTGGGGCAGCTAGGTAGCTGAGTGGAAAGAGAGTAAACCCTGGAGAAGTCCTAGTTTCAAAACTGACCTTAGATACTTCCTAGTTGTATAACCCTAGGGAAGTTACTAAATCCAATATTTCCTAGCCTTGCTGCTTTCTGCCTTGAAACCAACATTTAATTATCAGTTCTAAGATAGAAGGTTAAGTTTTTTTTAAATTATATTTTATTTGATCATTTCCAAGAATTATTCGTTAAAGACATAGATCATTTTCTTTTCCTCCCCCCACCCCCCATAGTCGACGCGTAAGTCCACTGGGCATTAGATGTTTTCTTGATTTGAACCCATTGCCTTGTTGATAGTATTTGCATTAGAGTGTTCATTTAGAGTCTATCCTCTGTCATGTCCCCTCAACCTCTGTATTCAGGCAGTTGCTTTTTCTCGGTGTTTCCACTCCCATAGTTTATCCTTTGCTTATGAATGGTGTTTTTTTCTCCTGGATCCCTGCAAGTTGTTCAGGGACATTACACCGCCACTCATGGAGAAGTCCATTACGTTCGATTATACCACAGTGTATTAGTCTCTGTATACAATGTTCTCCTGGTTCTGCTCCTCTCGCTCTGCATCACTTCCTGGAGGTTGTTCCAGTCTCCATGGAACTTCTCCACTTTATTATTCCTTTTAGCACAATAGTACTCCATCACCAACATATACCACAGTTTGTTCAGCCATTCCCCAATTGATGGGCATCCCCTCGTTTTCCAGTTTTGGGCCACCACAAAGAGCGCAGCTATGAATATTTTTGTACAAGTCTTTGTGTCCATTATCTCTTTGGGGTACAGACCCAGCAGTGCTATGGCTGGGTCAAAGGGTAGATATTCTTTTGTCGCCCTTTGGGCATAGTTCCAAATTGCCCTCCAAAATGGTTGGATCAGTTCACAACTCCACCAGCAATGAATTAATGTCCCTGCTTTGCCACATCCCCTCCAGCATTCATTACTTTCCTTTGCTGTTATGTTAGCCAATCTGCTAGGTGTGAGGTGATACCTCAGAGTTGTTTTGATTTGCATCTCTCTGATTATAAGAGATGTAGAACACTTCTTCATGTGCTTGTTAATAGTTTTGATTTCTTTATCTGAGAACTGCCTATCCATTTCCCTTGCCCATTTATCAATTGGAGAATGGCTTGATTTTTTTGTACAATTGATTTAGCTCATTATAAATATGAGTAATTAAACCTTTGTCAGAGGTTTCTATGAAGATTTTTTCCCAATTTGTTGTTTCCCTTCTGATTTTAGTTATATTGGTTTTGTTTGTACAAAAGCTTTTTAGTTTGATGTAGTCAAAATTATTTATTTTACATTTTGTGACTCTTTCTAAGTCTTGCTTGGTTTTAAAGCCTTTCCCCTCCCAAAGGTCTGACATGTATACTATTCTGTGTTTACCCAATTTACTTATGGTTTCCTTCTTTATGTTTAAGTCACTCACCCATTTTTAATTTATCTTGGTGTAGGGTGTGAGGTGTTGATCTATTCCTAGTCTCTCTCACACTGTCTTCCAATTTTCCCAGCAGTTAGAAGGTTAAGTTTTTAAGAATAAGAATCACAAAACTCACTGAAAACCATGAAATTATACTTTTATATGCTCAGCTGAGCATAAGGGAACAAAAATGTCTGTGTCAATGATTTAGGCAATACTAAGAGCACCTGTGCCTATGGGTAGTTTTGTTTTGGGGTTTTGTTTTTTTTGTTTTGTTTTCCAGAGTGAAAAATGATCAGGGACTGTTTACCCAGCAAGGAGCAGCTATATGCCCAACTCAAGGGTTGGAAGAGGATCTCAATACCAGTTTCTAGCCTACTCTACATAGAATCATTGGATTGACTGCCTAAAAGCCATGGATTACAACAAAAATAGAGCCTTCACATCATAATCCAAGAAATTATAAAACTACTTGGATCTCTTAAAACCAGAAGACAGAGAATAAATAGAAAAATCTCAAAAAGAGAGGAAAAAATTACATCCTTAAACAATTAAACTATCAGCTCAATCTTGGGGATATAGTGAATCAGAACAAGGACACTATAATCATTCAGTCATCACCTTCCTTTATACTTGTCTTACACAAATTATATTCTATTTAATCCAGGATTTTTGTGGAACATTCCACCTCTCACCTCCAGGCATTTCCCGCTGGTAGTCCACCATTTCTGGAATACTCAACTTCCCCTCCTCATCTCTGCTTCCTGGCTTTCTTGGCTGCCATTATGTCCCAACTAAATTCCTCCCTTCAACAGAAACCCATTCCTGATCCCTCCTAACTCTAATGCCTTTCCTCCGGTGATTATCTCCAATTTATCTTGCACATAGTTAGTCTATAGACATTCACAAATTGCCTCTCCCCATAAGATTATGAGATCCTTGAAGGCAGAAAATGACTTTTACGGCTTCCGGTGTAGTGACTGAAGCCCGTCAATATGGCGGCGAGTGTCCATGGCAGTTCACTGAAGCACCTCAGCATACGAGGGCGGAATGTCAGCGTCATCGGGGAGAACGTCCCGCTGGATCTCATCCGAGGTGAATGAACATCCATGTTGCAATTAGTGCTCAGCCAGCTGGAGATAGAAAGCACTCGACCATTTTGGACAAATCAGTGTAGTGGTGTGCTCTGAAGAAGTGAATGAAGGAAAATCATGGTTAACTTTGGAGTACACTGTTAAAGACAACAAGAAGAAAACTTATCAAAAGAAAGGAAAAAGTAGTCAAGAATAGGAAGAACAGAACAATGCAGTGTCACAGAAGATGGAGAACATTTAAAGGAGGAAGTACGGTACAGGTGTGTAAGGGAAAGGACTCTGGACTTCGTAGGCGGGTGAGCTTTAGCTCCATTCCCAATTTTTTGAAAAGTAGTGATTTGACCCTCAACAAATTAATTTACTTCAATGGACTTTATCTTTTTCATATGTCAAATGAATATGCTATATTATGATCACCAAACCCTCAGCTTTATCACTTTTGTGATTATACTACTTTTTAAGGAACCATAAGCAAGTTAAGAAAAAGTTTTCATAATTCTGTTAAGTTCTTTTAAACTAGTCTTTATAATTAATTTTGTGTGTGGTTGTGTAAAAGATAGTACTTTTAAGTTATAGTTAACTCATGCCCAGCAAATTGATGAAAATGAAAAAAATGACAATGCTCATTGTTTGGTGGGGTTGTAGAATCATAGGCACACTAATACATTGTTGGTTGAGCTGTAAAATGGTATGACTATTTTGGAAAGTATATTGTAATTATGTAAATAAAGTGACCAAAATGTCTGTACTCTTTGAATGAGAGACTCCATTACTTGGCATATACTCCAAGGAAGCCTTCAATAAGAAAGTTCTTATACAAATGTAATGTGATACTACTGTGCTGTAAGAAATTATAATGTGTGGTGAATAGAGAAACATGGAAAGAGCTCCATGAACTAATGCAGAATGAAGTAAACAACTAAGAAAAAATATATACAAAATGACTACAACAATGAAAGTGTACAACTATATACACCAGAAAATAAAAAGTGAATGTAACAAAATATAAAGATCAGGTATGATTTGAGTAAAGAGATATGAGGACACTCCACCCACCCTTTTGTGGAAGTGGGACATCAAATGTACATTTCACTTGTTTTTGGACTTTTTCAATGTATTACTCTGTTAAACTGATATTTTCCCCCCTTTTAAAAAAATATTTATTTGGAATAACTCTGGGAGGAGGAGGAAAACAATTGGGAATAACTGACGATTTAAGAAACAAAACATCAATAAAAACTTTCAAAAATAAAACTTAAAAAAAAAAAGAAAATGACTTTTACCATTCTTGGTATTCTCAGGGATGAGTACATAGTTATGTGTTTAATAAATTTTCACTGACTGTGATAAAGGATAGAAAGAAATTAAATTATGTTGCATTAAAATGGAGATTGCTTTTGTATATTTGGTGAATCTATATTTCAGAACCAGAGAAACTTTAAAGTGACTGACTAAGATATGATTTATGTCATGCAGTAGGTATCATAGCCCATAGCACTAGGTGGTTAGTGAATAGAGTTCTGAACCTGAAATCAGGAAGACCTGAGCTCTAATTTGACTTCAAGTACTTATTATCTTTGTGACCTGGGGGAAACAGTTAACTTTGTCAAAGTTTCCTCTGTAAAATGAGTTGGAGAAGAAAATGGCAATCCATTCCAGTATCTATGCCAAAAATATTCCAAATGGAATCAGGAAGAGTTGGACATGAATGAATTGACTGAACAACAGCTAAATAATATGAAAATTTAAATTTAAGTGGAAGAAAATTCAAACTAGAAATCTTGAATCTAGAAATCTCTTTCTTTCCCTAAGCCACTTATTTAACCCAAAGAACAAGTTTTGACAAAGAACTTCTTAAAACAATGAAATTTTAAGTTCTAGAATCTCTGCAATGGAATGAGATCACATTAAGTTTTAGTAAAAACATAGCATTCTTGGAGAAACTGTAACCCTGGGGCATCTTGATTCTCCCAGGTAAACTATGAAAGTTTGATAAGATTATTTTAAAAACAAAACAAAACTCTATCCTCCTGTGGGAAAAAGAATTCACTATACTAGCTAGACATGTATCTCTAATCATTATTCAGCATGATGGGAAGAAAAAAAAGGTCCAAAGTCATTAGGAAATTCTTTGGTTTTGTTTTTAATTTTTTTCTCCTCACTTAAGTGACACATGAGGAGCTGAAAATCTACAAGAGCCTTTCAACATAGTTCTCATTAACCAATGTTAACGGCCTGCCCTGGGAATTGAGGCCTGGTTCTCAAAAGCAAATAATAAAAAGTAAATTTCATCACATGGGGATTTTTTTTTTTGTAGGATTTACAAGTGTTGGGAGGAGATTAAATAAAATGGCCTTAAAGGCCACAAATGTCCTACAGAGCAGACTTGCTTCCTAGGATTCAAATCTATTGCAAGAATTACCTGCTTTTTTCGGAGACAGCTTTCTTTTGAGCTCTATAAACTGGCAATGTTCCCTGATGCTCTTATTATACACAAATCTTTTCATGGTACTCCAATTAGTTTCATTGTTTATCTAAGTGCACAAAAATCGACCACACCAATGCTGCTAAATCAGATAAAACGCTCATGTTATTTTGATAATTGGTACATGTGGTTCCTTGGTATTTATATTAGATGTATTTAAGAAGTTTAGACAGGATTGTTCACAGATACACATTCTGATGGATTCCCTGTTGTGTCAGTTGTATTTAAAAATATTCATTTTGCATGTAAAATAATAACCTAACCCATCCAGTTGGCATCATTAGGACACCATGAGGCCATCAGAACAATTAGTTTCAATGTTGTTCAAAAATTAGTCATTTATCATGGCAATATGAAAAGAAATTTACTGAAACTAACCAAATATAAGGGAATTTGCTAACTCATTCATTTTTTTAGCCTGGTTTTGTTTATCTACACAAAGATCTCACCATAAATTTTAGGACTTAAAATTAAAGAAGAAAAAAAACTTATGGATCAAATAATCCAACCCTTTAATTTTACAGATGAGAAAATTGATTTTCAGTGTCTGATCTTTCTCAGAAAAGTAGCAGAGCAAAAGAATTTAATGTTGTTTTCTATTATAGCACACTGGGTCAAGCTTTTGCTACTGAGATTGGTTCTGTTAATCAGTTTAAGATTAAAATGGGTCAGCTAATGAGCTATAGTTCAATTTAGTAGATTGAGTACTGGGATGAAATGCTGTATAATAAATAGAGCACTGGATTTGAAGTAGGAAAGACACAGGTTCAAATTTCCCCTTGGTTGTTTAACTTCAATTCAAATCTTGACTTTGTCACTTACATTTTTGCCATTATATGAGACACAAAGCAAATTATTAACTTCTCTGGGCTTCAGATTCTAATTTTTAAAATTAATGGGTTACAACTGATAAATGGTCAGATGAGATAAACAGGTCTCAGATAAGTAAATCTATCTAAAGCAATATGAAAACAATGATCCAAATAACTATTGATTAGATAAATGCAAATTAAAAATAATTCTGAGATACCATCTCACACCTGTCAGAAGATTGGGTGATAAAACCAAAAAGGAAAATGACAAATGCTGGGGGTGATGTGGAAAAAGTGGGACACTAATCCACTGTTGGTGGGGCTTTGAACTAATGCAATTCTGGAGAGCAATATGGAACCATGCCCAAAGGGCCACACAGCTGTGCATACCCTTAAGCCCCTCAATAACACTCCTAAGTTTGTATCCCAAAGAAATTAAAGAATGAGAAAAAGGGAGTACATGTACAAAAATATTTATAGTAGATCTTCTTATAATGGCAAAGAAATAGAAACTATGGGGATTCCCATCAGTTGGAAAATAGCTGAATAAGCTATAATATATGGTTGTAATGGAATGCTATTGTGTCTTAAGAAATGATGAACAGGATATTTCAGAAAAACCTAGAAGGATTTACATGAACTGGTACAGAGTAAAGTAAGACGAATCAGAATAATATTGTATGTGGTAACAGAAATAATATACAATCAACAACTGTGAAGAACTAAATTATTATCAGCAATTCAAGGATCCAAGACAACCCCAAGGAATTCACAATGAAAAATGCTATCCACACCTATAGAAGGAATTGTTGGAGTCTGAATGTAGATCAAAACATACCATTTTCTACTTTATTTCCTTCATGAATTTTTTCTTATATGTGTGATATATTGTCTTCTTTCCTGACATGGAGATTGTGGAAATATATATTCCATGTCAGCACTGTGAAGATAAGACTAACTCTCCCCTTCTCTATTTTTAGCTAATCAATTCAAGAACTTAAAGTACTCCTATATACCATTAAGTATGAGAGTTCACCAGTCACTTAGAGAGTAAGCTAATACCTCCAAATGCCAGGAAGAGAATGAATGCTAGACCATGCTGGTGTCTTCTTTTATGCTTCTTTTTCCACATAACTTCCTGTCACTTCCTGTCCCTCCTCCTTCACAGAAACCAATTGAAGGTTTTCAATTTGCCTAGCACTGCTCAAGGGGGTTGGGGGGGGGGCAGGGCAGTGGCCTTTGGAGTTGTCATGTAAGTGACTGGTGAACTCTCATACTTAATGGTAAGTAGGAGTACTTTAAGTTCTTTATTTGATTAGCTAAAAATAGGCAAGGGAAGAGTTAATCCTATCTTCACACTATCATATTATTAACTGTCTCAGAAAAGCCATAAGTGAAGGATAGAAGAGAATTTGAATCCCAAAATGTCAGAAAATAATTGCTGAAAACTATGTCTACATGTAATTGAAAAAAAAATAAAAGGAATAGACATATAGAAGAAAAATTTTAAAACATTTGATGAGCTATAAAAAAATTAATGGGTTGGATTCAATAAATTTTAAAAATCTTTTCCAGCTCTGAAACTTTATTATTATGATCTGATGTTTAGAAGCAATCCTATTTTTAAAATACTTTCCACCTTCAGATTTCACTTTGAATTCCTGGAATCCCCCTATTTACAAACACAAGTATATCATTACATTCAAACACTGGTGTTATCATTTATATGGGCAATTAGTATCTCCACTGATGTAACCCTCTATGCTTTAATTGATGTCTTAATAAGATTATATATCCACAAAAATTAATCACTAAACTTCTGATGGTTAACTTCCCCAGACATGGCTGGCCCTTCCATAAGAGATAGATATACTCCACTGACAAGCCCATATTCAAAGTCTTTTGTAGCCTAGTAGAGAATTCTGCTAGCATAGTCTTTGCATCTCCACGTCACAATGAGATGGGAGGTATTATGCAGCAAATGGAGTCCTGGAATTAGGGTTTGTCAAAACTAAGTTTTGAGGGGCAGCCAGTGGTTCAGTGGATTGAGAAACAAGTCTAGAAATGGGAGGTCCTGGCTTCAGATGTAACTTCAGATACTTCCTAGCTATGTGCACCTGGGCAAGTCACTTAATCCCCTTTGCAAAGCCTTTACCTCTCTTCTGCCTTGGAACCAATACATATAGCATTAATTTTAAATAGAAGGCAGCAGTTAAAAAAAGAGAGAGAAATTATCTAAAATTATTTTAAACCTAAGGCATCCATAATTAAATGACAAATTCATTATAAGGAACAGAGTATGTTCAAACTTAAATCATGCCCTAAACTTAAAACATCTATCCTGTTAGATTTAAATTAATAACTCTAGGTCCTTATTTTCCATAGAGTTTTCTAATAATCACCTGAAACAGAATAAGCAGATATATAGAGATTCAAACCAAATCTAACCTAAGTGACTATGTGTTTCTCCACATGACTGTCTCCCTCCACAATGGTCCTTCCCCACCACTTCCAAGGGAATAGAGAGAGCGGGCATGTCTCCCCCTATATCTTTATCCTTTCTCTTGAACCCGGACTGTAGCCTTTAGTCATGTTCCTAGGGCTCTTCACCTGTTTGGAGAATTCATGTGACAACCAGTCACGCAGCGAGGTGGGAATGAGCTGGAGGAAGGGGAGTGGATCCTGTTTACACAATCCTTTCTGATGCCATCATGTCCCTATTTTAGTAATCAGCTCCAGAATTTGCCTGCTTCTGTGATTTGGCCCATCAGTGAGCAATCCACCTATTTTTATCAAGTGGAAAATATTTGAAAATGACCAGAACATTAATAGAATAAACAAAGATTTTAAACATGATCATGATAACTCAAGTGAGGGAAATAATCATTATATCAATAAATAAAAATTAGAATAAAATATAATGAATATTTATCATCACTGAACAACATCCAGATCTGAAGTGATCCAAAATACCATAAGACAAGACTTCATTATAGAATTTGGTGTCAAAATTTTAGTCCTCGTTCTTCCGTCTTTCTTTTCCCTCTTATACTAGGATGTGTTAACAAATTTTGTGAATATTACCAAGTGACTAAGTCTGGACTCAAGATAGAGGCCTACAAATTCAAATGAAAGGGAGAAGAGAATGGGGCAATATGAGCAACAGGGAAAGTGAGGGGGAATGTGAAAAAATTAGCTAAGGTATAATCAGAATGTTTAAGGCAGTTTGGATAAGTGGAAATTAACTTGCAAAGCTATAAATATTTCAAATGTATTTATATAGAATATATGGATTTCTGGTAATAGATGAGGTGTTTGGTATGATCATTTTAAATATCATTTTCTTGATGTTTTCTGTGCCTATAATACCTTTTAAGACACTGAGAATTTTTAATATTTTAATATTTTATCAATTATAATTATGAAATATTTTTAAGATTTTTCTGATAAAAGGGGCCAGGAATTTTTTTCTCCACAAGGAAAGAATGCAGAGCAGTGAGTATTGGTTCCTTCTTTCCCTTCTAATGTTAATATGTGCTGCCATGAGGTTTGTCAAAATTTCAAGGCAACTTGCCAGCAGCATGATAGGATCTAAGGTTTGATAATGCTAAGCCACCTTCCTAGATTTTTATTTTCATTGATTCCCTTGATATTCTTGAACTTTGTTTTTCCAGATGAATTGTATTATTTCTATCTCTATAAATTTTTTTCGTAATTTTATTGGTATGTCACTTAGTAAGTAAATTAATTTATCTAGAATTATCATTTTTATTACATTGGCTCAACCGACCCATGAGCGATAACATTTCACCATTTTCATATGTGATTTTATTTGTGTAAAAAAATATTTTGTAATTGTGTTCATATAGTTCCTGCATGCATCTTGGCAGGTAAACTCCCAAGTATTTTTTATTGTCTGCAATTATTTTCAATGGAATTTCTCTTTTTGTCTCTTCCTGCTAGATTTTCTTGGTAATACATAAAAATACTGATGATTTATTTGAGTTTTGTTTTATATCCTTCAAATCTAATGAAGCTGTTCATTATTTCAAATAGTGTTTTAGTTGATTCTCTGATTCTCTAATATACCATCATATTATCTGCAAAGAATGATAGTTTTGATTCCTTGTTGTCTATTCTAATTCATTCAGTTGGTTTTTCTTTTCTTATTGCTAGATCTAGCATTTCTAGTAAAATATTAAATAATAATGGTGATAATGGACATTCTTACTTTACCTCTGATCTTATTGGGAAGATTTCAAGTTTATACTCATTATAGATTGCGCTTACTTCTGCTTTTAGATAGACACTCATTTTTTTAAAAACTTGATTACTTCCTATGCTTTTTAATAGGAATAGGTGGTATAATTCATCAAAGGCTTTTCTACATCTATTGAGATAATCACATGATTTTTATTGTTTTTATTATTGATTTAGTCAATTACGGTGAGAGTTTTCCTAATATTAATCATCTCTGAATTCTTAGTATAAGTTCTACCTGGTAATAATAGAATATCCTTTTTTAATATTGCTATAATATCCTTGCTAGTATTTTATTTGAATTTTTTTGCATTGGTATTCATTAGGGAAATTGATCTATAGTTTTCTTTCTGTTTTTGCTCTTCCTTGTATAGGTATCAACATTATATTTGTGTTGTAAAAGGAATCTGATTGGATTCCTTTGACTATTTTTAGAAATGTTTTATGTAGTACTGGAATCAATTGTTCTTTAAATATTTGATAGAAGGGGCAGCTGGGTGGTTCAGTGGACTGAGAGTCAGGCCTAGAAATGGGAGGTCTTAGATTCAAATGTGACCTCAGATAATTCCCAGCTGTGTGACTCTGGGCAAGTCACTTAACCCTCATTGCATAACCCTTACCACTCTTCTGCCTTGGAGCCAATACACAGTATTGTATCTCCAAGATAGAAGGTAAGGATTTAAAAAAAAAAGTTTAATAGAATTTACTTATGAATCCATCTTGTCCTGGAGATTTTTTCCTTAGGAAACTCATTTATGACTTTTGCAATGTCTTTTTAAAAGATTATTTAAATATCATATTTCCCCTTTTATTAATATGGAAAATATATTTTTATAAATATTAATTCATTTTACTTAGATTGTAATATTATTGGCATATTACTGGGTAAATTGACTACTAATTATTACCTGAATTTCATTTTCATTGATAGTGAAATCATCCTTTTCATTTTTGATCCTGATAATTTGATATTTTTCTTTCTTTTTCTTAATCAAATTAGCTAATGGTTTATGTATCTTGTTATTATTGCTATTTCCAATAAAACCAATTCCTACTTTTACTTATTAGTTCAATGGCCATGTTGCTTTCAATTTTATTAATCTTTCCTTTGATTTTTAGGATTTCCAATTTAGTCACTAATTGGGATTTTAATTTGTCCTTTTTCAAATTTTGTTTTTGTTTGTTTTATATCTAATTCTTTTATAAGCTCTTTCCATATTTTATTGATATAACCATTTAGAGAGATAATTCTCACCCCACCAAATACCACTTTTACTGCATTCTATACTTTTTGGTATATTATATCATTGTTGCTTTTCTCTTTAATGAGATTATTGTTCTTTATGATTTGTTCTTTGAACCACTCTTTTTTAGGATTAGAATAGTTTTCAATTAATTTTCATTTATGTAACCACATTTCTTTATTGGATGTAATTTTAAGTCATTGTGGTCTGAAAAGATGTATTTAATATTTTGGGGTTTCTGCATTTGGTTGTCAACTCACACCCAATCCTTCTATCTATGTACATTTTTAATTCTGCTCTTTTTATCAGGAATGCTTCAAAGTCCTCTACTTCATTAAACATCTATTTTTTCCTAAAGATTTATACTTCATTTTGCTTGATAGATTATTCTTGCTTATACCCCTGATTCCTTTGCCTTCTAGAATATCATATTATAAGCCTTCTAGAACTTTAATATGGAAGGTACGAAATCTTATGTTATCCTAACTGTGACTTCACAATATTTAAATTATTTCTTTCTGACTCCTTACAAAATTTCCTCCTTAACCTGGAAACTATGGAATTTGGCTGTAATATTCCTAGGAATTTGGGGGATTTCTCTCAAGAATAATTAAGGGATTCTTTCAATTTCTGTTTTCCTTCAGCTTCTAGGATATCAGGTGCTTTTCCTTGATAATTTTTTGAAATATGATCTCTTGGCTTTTTTAATCATGGCTTTCAGGCAGTTCAATAATTCTTAAATTATATTTCCTCGATCTGCTTTCCAGGTGAGTTGTTTTTCCAATTACATATTTAATTTTTTTCTATTTTTTTCATATTTTGGAATTTTGTTGTTTCTTGATGTCTCATAGGGTAATTAGTTTACATTTGCCCAATTCTAATTTTTAAGGAATTATTTTTCTGGAAAATTTTTGTAACTCTTTTTTTCTATTTGGCCCATTCTGCTTTTTAAATCATTCTTCTTTCAGTGGATTTTTGTTATTCTAACATTGACCAATTCTGTTTTTGCAAACTTTAATTTTTCTAGCATTTTTTGTGAGTCCTTTATCAAATATTTGATTTTCTTTTCATAATTTTCTTATATCATTCTTATTTCTTTTCCCAATTTTTCTTATACTCCTCTTATTTGACTTTTTAATCATTTTTATCTCTTCCAGAATTTTTTTTGGATCTGTAACAAATTTGCCTTTTCCTATGAGGCTTTGAATGTAGCTATTTTGATTTCATTGTTTTCTTCATTTGTGTCTTGATCTTCCCTGTAAACCAGATATTTTTTTATGGTAAGATTTTTTCTGGGGCTTACACATTTTTCCAGCCAATTACTTCTAATTTGGTGTTAAAATTGGCCTCTACTCTCATGGTTGAGGGGTCACTGTCCCAAGTTTCAGACCTTTCCTACTGTTGTTTTCAGAGCAAGCTCTGTAGGTTTGGGATTCTTTTGAGATAGTATGATATAAAGAAAGTTGTTCTCACTCCTCTCCTTGCTTATGCTCTGGTTTTTAACTAGAAGGCAATCTTGTTCCCCTGAAGCCACCAGTACTAGCATTCTTCCTAACCCTAGGACTAAGACTACTTCCCTAAGCTCTCCTTTATGCATAATTTCTGGTATTCTCCTCTTTCTTGAAACTGAGATCCAGGTCTCTGTCCCAACAAGAGTGACCACAAGCACTCCGTTCTGCCCTAGAACCCTGACTAGGGCCCTGTTATCATTTTGCACCAAGTGCTATCATTCCTTTTGATCCTGGCACTGGGACCAGAAACTACATATAAATAGCAAACAGAGTTCTTAACCTGCCATCTGTAATGAGTCCCCTGAAATGTCCTTCTATTCCATCACTGTTCAATGGGCTGAGAAGTCTTGAAGTTATTGATGCCACCAATGCAGCATCGTCCAAGGCCAGTTGTTGTCCCCATGGCACAACCTATGCTGCCTGTGTTGCATTCCCAGGACTGAGCTCCACCACTAGCAGGCACACTATTCCTACTGATATCCAAAGCTGTCTTGGAATGGGAAATTGTTTCACCTGACTTTTTGTTGTTTCTTCCATTCAAGAATTATATTTGAATAATTAAGTTATACCTGTTTTGGAGGAGAATTTGGAAGAGTTTGTCTGAGTGCTTCTCTACCATGCCATCATAGTTCTACCTCTTTCTTAGCTTTAATGAAACTGTTGCAGACAAAATATCCTGGGATAGGAAGGAGAGAGAAAAGTAAATTCTCTAGTGATCCCCAAATCATTTTGTTTCCTCAGGTGTAAGAAGTACTAATAGATATCTTGAGGACTCCAATGGAGACCAGAAGAGTTCACCTACCATAGGAAAAATATTGGCTTTCTAGTGAATGCAAATACTTTTCCTTTTAGAGCTAGAAGAGGATACCTATATAGTACTACTATTGATCTGGAGAGTTCAATAGTTTACCTAGAGCATGTGGAAGTTAAATGGGAGGGAGCTACTTATGTATAGACTCATGTTCAAGTCTTTGCCTTTTCAGATTAAATAAAATCCATGCTGTATTATTATTATTATTATTATTGATTGTATAAATACTTATGGTGCGTATGTGTATTGAGGATTCCTTTATCTCCTCTAATCTTTTCTATCTGATCTACATTTGAAGATTCTTGGCCAAAACCTTGGTTGAAAATATTATCAAAAGAGTATAAATAGTGAAAATTTCACAAAACTGGGCCCAATAAAAATTAACCCAGTCCTTCAGATATGGTCTGCAGCTTAAGCTGAATCCTCAAATAGAATTTTCGACTTAGATGATGACACTGACATCTTAAAGTTATTGACAGAATAGGAAGGGATTTCTGGGTATAATCAGAAATATATCACAAAGAAATATTCAAAAAACTAAGAAATATGAAAGGTGTATTCCACTGTGACCTGAAACTCTAAAAGATAAGTTGATTTAGAAGAAATTAGAAAGTTCCAAGGCAGAAATTTTGGTGAGATATGATAAATAAAACTTTGGTAAGATATCATTTTTTCATGATGAAAAATAAGAGTCGAAAATATTTCACAATATGACTATATAAGAGATACCTCACAAGTTTGGGTTTTAAAGGAATGTCCATGAAAGACAGAAAGGTAGGTAAACATGAATGAATACAAAAGAGAGATGATCCAATATAAATAATAACAGGAAGGCAAAACTAGGAATAAGTAGAGACTTGCCAAAAAATGCTAAGGATAACAAAAGATTTTTTTTATTTCATTGGTTACAAAGAGGAGGAACAAGGAATGAATAACATTAATGTTTGGAATAGATGTGAAACAGGTGTTGGAGAGAAGACAAAAGTAGTCAATACTTATTTGGCTTCTTTTCTCTTAAAGAAATATAATTTTTAACACTGAGAAAGATATTGCAAAAAAAAGATAAAAGGAAATTCAGATCTAATAAAAGTAAATAGTTAGAGATCACTTAACTTTACTAAATGAGCTCAAGTCACCAGGTGTAGAAAAATCTTTGAGGAAATAAAAAGATGCTGAAAAATAAAGAAAAGGGAAATGTCCACCAAAAGGGGGAAGAAGGGATTTCAAATAATAATGAGCTGATAAGATTTAAAAAATATATTGTGAAACCAGTTTTATGAGTCTTTAAAATGGGAAAAGGTGATCAGGAAGAATAAGAGTAGTTTCATTAAAAATAAATCAAACCAATCTAAATTTGTTTCTTTGTTTTATGAATTTTTTCCTAACCTGGCAGAACTGGGGGATGCCTTAGTAATAATGGTTCCCATTATTAAAGCTTTTTCAGGCTTGAAGTGTACTTTATACACTTTCTATATCCTTTATCTTCACAACAACTATGTGATGAAAGTACTATTTTCTTCTTTTATAGTTGAAGAAACTGAGGCTCAGAGAGATTGCATTAATATGTGAATTATTTGGGACAAACAAAAATGTTGATATTGCTTCATTTTCTGACATTAATGACCTTGCATGTATGCTTCTACTAAAACTGGGCTGACTCAGAATGTTTGATCATGACCAGATGGAACTGAATTGAATCAGTTGCTCTACCTTCAGTTAGTTCTTTTCCAGATTAGTATGGATTTCATGTCATATATGTTTCATTAATCTCTTTTGTTGTGTTTTTAATTTTGCATAGTTTTTAAGAATGGATACCATTCCAGAGAAACTTATAAAGGATGTAGTTCCTCAAGAGACCACTTCAATGACTATTAGAGTTATTGTAGTAGAATTATAAGGATAATTCAAATAGTAAAATAGGGTAGGTAGGTATGAAGTGCAAAAACAAATTGATGAAACTAAAATATTATAACAGTAAGATCTGATAAAAATGTTGTTATAAAACACCAAATTGATCTCCAGAAAAATAATAAAAGATCTTCAGAGGAACCTGGCACTTGCACAGATCAGTCTACAGAATAGCAGAAATTAATCAAAGTTTGATTTGAAGAACAGTGAGGATAGTGGAAGGGAGAGGGGAATAGTGCTAGTCAATGCTGCGAAGGAAAAAAAAACATTTGTCTTGGAAAAATAATGCAAATATTAGAGAAGTGAAAATTGGGGGAAAAAAAGGAATTATTACCAAAGAAGCCCACTTTTTTATTCAAACTTCCACCATAACCACAATCTGAAGAAATTAAGTTAGATTAGGCATTTTAATCAAACTGTAAAACTAAAATATTTAGGGTGTGGAAAAAATTCCAGTCAATGAATTGAGGAAAGGACAAACTCTGATTTTTAAATACATATTAATATAATGAGAAGCAGAATTCTTCTGGCATTTCAGAAATTTCCAACAGGAGACCAAATATTAAAACATAATATTGTACTATGCCACAGGTCATGAAAGGTTAAGAAACTCATGAGACACTAACCTGGAAACATACCTCAATTAAACGCCATTGAAAACCTATAATTTTTCATTGGAAGAAACTTATCTTCAAAGTTATCCAATATGATTTAAAGTTTGATGATGAACAACTAAAGAATATATTTTAAATCTTGTGAACTCAATTCAAAATCAAATGTTATTGTAGTCATAGAAGGTCATGTTATATCATTAAAAGTGAGGAAACTATAAAATTTATTGAATAAGTCTATAAATTCAATTATTTTCTTTTGGTCCAATTAAATTCACTAAAAGCTAAATGTGTCTTACCCATCATCACACAATTTTTGAGGCAGTATTCATAACCAAGTTTTCTTAAATTTGAATTTAGGGCCCTAATCACTACTTTTTGGTAATACTAAATACCTGAATTTCAACAAAGCATTTGTTTTGTTGTTGTTCAGTCATGTTGTCTGACTTTTTGTTACCCCATACTGGGTTTTCTTGGCAAAGACACTGAAGTTATTCGCCATTTCCTTCTCCAATGAACAAAGGGTAAATGCCCTTCCCATGGTCACACAGCTAGTGAGTGTCTCAGGTCAAATTTGAACTCAAGTCTTGCTTACTCCAGACCCAGAACTCTATCCACTGAAACATCTGTCTACCTTAAAACTTAATAAATTCTTATTTATTGAAGCACTTTATAATGTCTTGGAGAGCTATTTGGAACGATAGAACTTAGATCATAGTACAGTTAAATGATCTTAGAATTAGCTGAGTGAAATATAAAAATACAATCTTTTCTTTCAAGGACCCAAAGAGCATTATTGATTGATGGGCCAATGTCAACCTAAAAATCTCTAGTTAAGAATTCTATCCTTGGCCCTACTCAATTCAACATTTTATTCTAGCAAAGTGCTCTGCACTGGCTAGATTTTTGTTGAAGTTAGGAGAAACCTCTAGTTTTTTTTACCCTAACTTTTCTCCATCCAACTAGCTATATCTTTTCTAGCCAAGTCACCTCCTATCAATCAATTAACAAGATTTTATTAAGTACCTACCATGTGCCAGACACGATATGACACGGGTATACAAAGATTGAAAAAATTAAATAGTTCCTGACCTCAGACTAGATAGTCCAAGAATTGAGAATGAAAGCATTCTAACCTTGGGGAATAGATATTGTGGAGGTCCAAAAACAGGGGGGGGGGGGTTCTGTTTTGTGAAACTTAGGAAGATTCTTTTCGTAGCTGTACAAAGAGCAGGGGAAAAGGAGTGAGGTTATGGAGGAAGGATAAGTTTAAAAAGTTTTTACTATAGACCAGTCTGAAAAAAAAGTGGTGAAAGCCTGAACTAGGATAGGAACCAGTGTGAGTAGAGAAAAGAGGAAGGACATAAAAAGTATTGTAGAGAGGGAATCTGTAAGAGCTGCTCACTGATTGGATATGGACAATGAGAGGAAGGAAGAAGCAAAATCAATTTGGAGTTTTGAACCTCAGCAACTTCTCAGTAGGATAGTGCCATAGACAGAAACAAGGACTTAGAAAAAAGGGATTTAGGGAGGAAGGTGTTTGATTTGGTATTGAAGTAACACTAGTAAAATCTCATTCATTTAATGAAAAGTCTAAAATGTAGAATAATTAAAATACTAATAGGAAGGCCTTGAGCACAATGAGCAGATTATTTATGGATAAAGCATGAAAAGACATGGACAATAACTGTACAAGATACATGGATGGGTTTTATTCTTCATGGATAAGGGACACCCACATCAATAAGGTTAGGAGTTGATCCAAATATTGAAGAATTTCAATGTAATAGACTTTAATTATTTCCAATAACAGCCAATAACCATGCTAATCAGGTAGAGTTACTGCTTTAATGAAGAGATAAGACTTTTCTTATTAGCATATTAAAGTAGTTCCTGAACAATGCTTACATTGCAATTACATCGTATACAATGCTTATTTCCAAAGTGCTTGCAGAGGTTGGGTTTCTTCTGTAGGTAAACACTATTCATTTGCTCAGAAAGACACTTGTCACAACCAATATAGAGTAACACCTTTGACCCAATTCATATGAATTAGTCATATGCCTAATTAGTGTGGTCTGAATTAATGAGTTTTTGTTATACTTTTCTTCACTCAAAACATAAAGGAACATAGAAATAGAATATGCACACTTCAATTAGGCCTGATGAGCAATTGTAGTAAGGAAAGTCTATGTCATAAAATAATCTTAACAGTTTGGATTATAGGACCCAAATCAGCGAGCTGAAATTAATCAATGTGAAATCTTCTGTTTTTGGATAAAAATTCTGATGCCCAAACACAGGATACAGGAAACTTGAACATGACAGTTTGTATATAAAAGATTTGGATGTTTCTGGGGGAAAAAAAACTGAGACCAAGAAGTACTTATTCTTAGGATTCATCAAGGTTATGACAACCTGGAAGTACTTCAGATCATTTGTGCTGATCAAATCAATAACCACTGTCCAAAGGGTCCAGTTACCCACTCATTGGATTCTTCCAGTGCTGTCAAATAGGCATTGTCTTGCCATTGGCATGGTGAGTTTCTGTGGAATTCATTGCGCAGATCAGCTTTCTCGTATTGTCTAGCATCCATCACTTTCTCTTCTTTCTGAGGAGGGGGGCACATTATGTGTCTTAAGTTTGGGGCATAATCTAAAGATGTTAATAGAACTGTGTCCTTGGGAGAGCATAGCTTTCATGAATTTCCCCACCTTACAAGTAATTCTATTCTTCTCTCCTTACTGCCAATTTGGGCAAAACACTGACCGTATTATCTTAAGTAAGGTTAATTAATTTACATAATCAAGAAATAACTATACCATATGTCTATCAGTGGTTCTCAATTTTTTGGTCTCAGAACTCTTTACATGCTTAAAAATCATTTAGGAACCTCCACATCCCCCAAGGTTTTTGTTTATATGGATTTTATATAATTGTATTATTGAAAACTAAAATATCTTGGTATTATTATGAAAATAGTTGGGACCTTACAGATCATCTAAAAGAGTTTTGGAGACCATGCTTTGAGATCTTGCCTTAGTCAAGTACCTGAGATCAAACATTCATTCTGAAGGTCATAAGATCATAATTATAGATCCAGAAAGGACCTGAATGGTCATCCAACCCAACCATCTCATTTTACTAATTACAGAAGTCAGACACCAAAATTAAGTGATTTGCACAAGTCATATAGGTAGTGCCACAGTCATATGTCTTCTAGACTCTAAAACTGATATCATGTTGTATAATATCACAGAAGCTAGTTCATATTATTGAACTTTAGACATCTTGTTTTTTATTTATTTTAAAATATTTTTAATGGTTACATGATTCATTTTCTCTTCCTCTTCTCTCTCAGAGCTGACAAGCAATTCCACTGGTTTATACTTGTGTTATCCCCTATTTCCATATTATTCATTTTTGTAATAGAGTAATCTTTTAAAACCAAAACCTCAATCATATCCCCATCATACCACATGATCAATCATATTTTTCTTCTGTATTTCTACTCTTTCTCTTAATGTGGATAGTGTTCTTTCTCATAAGTCCCTCAAAATTGTCCTGGATCATTGCATTGCTACTAATATCAAAGTTGATTACATATGATCAACCTACAATGTTTCAGTTTCTATGTACAATGTTCTCTTGGTTCTGCTCATTTCAATCCACATCAGTTCATGGAGATCTTTCCAGTTCATATAGAAATTAAGCAGTTCATCATTCCTTTGAGCACAATAGTATTCCATCACCATTAGATACCACAATTCGCTCAGCCATTCCCCAATTGAGGGACAATCCCTCATTTTCCAAATTTTTGCAACAACAAAGAGAGCAGCTATGAATATTCTTGTACAGCCCCTTTATAAATATCTCTTTGGGATACAAACCTAGTAGTGGTATGGCTGGTTCAAAGAGCAGGCAGTCTTTTAAAACCCTTTGAGCACAATTCCAAATTGCTTTCCAGAATGGTTGCATCAATTCTAGATGTTTTATTTGTAAGATCTTGTCCAGAATAAGTACATAGTATGACAGCTACAAAAAAAAAATCTTAGAATATAGTATTGCAGGAAGTAATAGACTCATTTGTAATCTGAACTAAAAACTACATCTCACTTCTTATACTTAGTTCTGTATACCACATTTTAAGAGATGTATTAGGAAGGTAAAGTACAGCTAGGGGAAAGTAGTCAAAAAAATGTGGTCTCTAGAAACTATAGTGTAAGCCACTCTCTTGCTCCTCACTTCTTCCATCTCCCTCAGTCGATCAGTCACAAGCATCTATTAAGCACTCATATAGGCAAGACAAGATGTTGGGTGCCAGACTTATAAATATAAGGGGAAAAAACAATCCCCAGTAAGGTGGTCTATCGGCTGCTAACCCAAATTCAGAAATGAGATCTGGAACTAAGCAGATGAAGACTATCTTTCCAAAGTTGGTTTCAATAGTATTTTCCTGTTCTTCCTTGGCCTTTGGTAACATCTCTGAATTTAACTGACCAGTGGTTTAAGTGACTTATAGTACATAGTAGTGTCCTTTCTGTCAAGTGAAATTCTTCATCTTTGTTTCTTTCTCTTTCTGACACTGTCAGTTTAATTGATGTTTTGTTTTTATGTTACATACATTTACAAATTACTCCCATTTAGGGAGAGGTCTCTTAACAAAGTAAAACAGATAATTAAAACTAACAATACAATGAGCTCATCTGAAAATGCATGCAACATTTAATCTCTGCATCACCTTCTGCCATTCTATTTGTTAAATCAACAAAAATGTATTTCCTTTCCCTCTCATCTCCACTCCATTAACAAAAAAAGGGGGGGGCAACCTATTTATATTTTATTTTATTATATGTTATATAATTTAAATTATATAAATTATATACATATATAATTATAATAAATTATATTGTAAATTTCCAAAGTGAAACAAAACAAATCCCCTTAATGGACCCTGTTAAATGCTTTTAAATTATTGAGGACCTTCCCCCTAAAAGATTTTCTTTGTGTGGATTATATCTATTGTTATTTACTCTTGGAAATTAAAATATTTTATTATTATTATGTACACAAACATAATACATATTGCATATCAGTCTCAACAATGCATTGCTAATCTCTAGGTTGTTCTTTGGTGAATAATTAGTCTTTTGAGTAATTATAAACAATATTAAGGAGTCTCTGAAATGTTTTGGGACAAGAAAAAATAATCCATGAATAGGAGCACCTAGAAGAAATCCACTAAGTATGTATAAACTCTGGGTTGAATATATTTCAGGATACCTTAAATGAGCAACTATTCCCCTGTCTTACGCTTCACTTTATATTAATAATAGTAAGTGGCAAAGTTGTTTTATGGATCAGTAGTTAACATTCTGCTAGTCACATTTCTAATAAAAATAAGGTAGATATTTTCTAAGCATTTAGCATCCTGCCCTCTTCTGCATAGCCTGAAAATTGATCATTGAACCCTCAAAGCCCTCAAAACTGTGTTGCCTCTAACATAGGCCTCTTTTGACTATGTCCTGTTGTTTTTACTATTTCCAGTTGTTTTCTTTAGGGTCTTTTGCTTTCTCTGTATAAGTCATTTTACCCCTTTCATTTCTCTTAGATTTATATTTGTAACCTCACATCTTAGCATAATACCCAGAACTAAATAAACAATGAATGTTCTATAAATGTCTGTTTGTCTATCTAACTAGCTATGAGTAACATCTCTCTCTGTATATCTATTTCAACTAAATCAGCATGATCAGCTTCACAAATACATGATGGGGAGGTATAGTTTATGTCAAAAATAATCTTTGGATTTTGGTGGACTGTAAACCCCAAATTACTAATTGAGATGCCATAATAGTAATAAAAAAAGTTAATGACTTCTTGTATTACAC
Source organism: Monodelphis domestica (assembly GCF_027887165.1). Taxonomy (NCBI): domain Eukaryota; kingdom Metazoa; phylum Chordata; class Mammalia; order Didelphimorphia; family Didelphidae; genus Monodelphis; species Monodelphis domestica. The sequence goes on from NC_077230.1 coordinate 160,941,125, forward strand.
GAAAATTATATCTCAGGAATAAGAAATGAAAGAAGTCATATTGTGGACAGAGTGCAGGACTTTACACTTATCCCTATCACATTTTATTTGGTTAGATTTGGCTAATAATAATGGCAATGTTGGTTATTATTATATATTTAGCATTTATATAGTACTTTGATATTTCCAGAACGCTTTATAAATATTATTATCTCACTCTCACCACAAGCCTGGAGATAGGTACTATTATTATCCTCATTTTACAGATAAGGAAACTGAGTCTGAGGGGCATTAAATGGATCGCCCAGGGTCACAAATTTAGAAATGTCTGAAAACAGATTTGAATTCAGATCCTCCTGACTTCAGGTTGAATGCTTTATCCAATTGTCCCACCTAGCTGCCTTTCTTTCTTGATATTTTTTTTAAACCCTTACCTTCTGTCTTGGAGTCAATACTGTGTATTGGCTCCAAGGCAGAAGAGTGGTAAGGGCTAGGCAATGGGGGTTAAGTGACTTGCCCAGGGTCACACATCTGGAAAGTGTGTGAGGCTAGATTTGAACCCAGGACCTCCCTTCTCTAGGCCTGACTCAATCCACTGAGCCACCCAGCTACCCCCTCTTTCTTGATAATTAAGGCTTTTTGCAATCATGACTTTGTCACTGAACATTTTTACTATTCTTTTCAGGTTTCTGCCAAGTGCACATTTGCTAACTAAGCCATGTATGCCCTGATCCAAATAAATGGAAAAGAATATCAATCAGCCCTGGTCAAAAGATAGATCCATAGACTATTCCACTAAATATCCCAATCCAAACTGAAATTAAGCCATTCATTACTGTTCTTTGGATCTTTTATCCTTGTCCAACAATTCTCTCTTAACAGCACTCATTCTTGCTTTCAAGCAGCAAGAGTCTATTGGATGAACTTTATCTCTAGAATATTTTAACTCAATGAGATATTTCTATAACTCTTCTTTTGCTGAACATTTGAAATGTTTTCCTAAAAACCCAGTGAGAGCATCACCCTTTCATCAATTCTAAGATGGCCTGTTTATTCACCCTATATTGACCCAGGTGCACTATTGTTTATTTTAACACATTTACCAATTATATAGGCTTTCCCTTACAAAGTGAACATCAATTGTCTTCATTCCGAATAAAATCCATGAATCAAAAAGGATTTGTTAAATGCTTACAGTATGTCATACCCTGTTCTGGATTTTCAAAATAGGAAGAAAATAAGTCAGACAGCTCTGCCTCCAAGGAGCTGATGTTCTATTAGAGAGAGAAAATGTACACGTAGAAGTATACACTAAGAACAGTGATGAGAAAGGATGGAAATGGTTTTACAAAGTCTTAAATAAAGGCAATTGTTTGTGGAATGTTTTACTATTGCTCAAGGTCAGAGCCTATTAATCATGCTTGCCTAGTTCTCCATGGCCTGACAAAGATATACATATTTTCAGATCAACTTCATACATTGAGTGATCTCAGTTCTTTAAAGGTTTCTGAAAAGTCCAATAAAGCTCCTTTTCATTCCTGAAGGACATAAGCCTCTATACTTTTTCATAGTTTTATATATCATTTTGGCAGAATCAATGTGGCAAAGGGGCAGCTAGATGGCACAGAGTGCTGAGCTTGGAGTCAGGAAGACTCATCTTCATGAGTTCAAATCTGGCCTCAAACACTTACTAGTTGTATGACCCTGAGAAAATCATTTAATCCTGTTTTGCTTCAGTTTCCTCATCTATAAAATGAGCTGGAGAATGAAATGGCAAACCACTCCAGTTTCATTGCCATTTGATCATTTTTCAGCTATGTCTGACTCTGTGACCCCTTTGGGGATTTTCTTGGCAAAGATACTGGAGCAGTTTGTCATTTCCTTCCCTGGCTCATTTTACAATGAGAAAAAAAAATAGGCAAACAAGGTTAAGTGTCTTGCCGAGAGTCATATAGCTACATATCAGAGGCTGGATTTGAACTCAGGAAGAGGAATTCTGACTCCAGGCTCAGCACTCTATCCACTGTGCCACCTTAGCTGTGAGAAAACCCCAAATGAGGTCACAAAGGGTAGAATACAACTGAAACAACTGAACAACAATGTGGCAAAATTCTCATTTGCTCTGATCCTTTCTTATAGGTTCTCTTACAATTATTGGGTTAAATTATTTAACATTATAAACTGTAGTTCAAATTAGTTTGGCCCCTTCAAAAGTTAGATTGCCAAGTAATTCATTCAGAGACAATCTGGGGACAGATTAATTAGATCCAGTGCAGGCAGAATCATAATATGTTTCCACTTTAACATGTAGAGAAAATTCAAATAAAAAAGAAGTTTGTTTATCTTTATTTCTTCTGAGCATTTTAATTCAACCAAAGAAAAGGGATAGAATTGAGCAGAAATTGATTGATTAAGGAACTAAGAAAATAGTATAATAGATTATGTATTATATCTCAACTCAGAAAGAAACAGAGCAATATGCATTTTTCAAACCCTTGCCTTTCATCTTAGAATCAATTATAAGTATTTGTTCCAAGGCAGAAAAATAGTAAGGGAAAGGCAATTGGGATCTAGTGACTTGCCCATGGTCATTCAGCTAGGAAGTATGGATTACCCATCTCTAGTTCTGGCTATCTCTCCACTTAGCCACCTAGCTGCCTTCAAAGCAATATTTTTAACAAAAGGTTATGAACTTTGTGAATAGTTTAAAACTATTTGAAAACAAGTTCAGAATAAGCTAGAAACAGTCAAGAGAAAATTGTAATAAACAAGGGTTGTTTTTTTTTTTAATATTGAATATGCTTTAAGACCTAATTTTAGTTTGGTCCTTTTTGTTTTTGTTCTTCCTATTATTGTTAAATTTATTGATTTGTATTTGACAAGTGCATTAACTAATTTTTGTTTTCTTCTAAATAAATCATCTTTCAAAAGACTTTGAAATTGTAATTCTATGCTATGATTCTATGCACACTTGTGGAATTCTTAGTTTTCCTTTTTTAAGCTATACATTTCTAACCAGTACTGCTTACAATCTTACCCAAAACAATGGCACTATAAGTCAGTTGGTGGCATTGCATAGAGATATGGTAAAAACAGTAGAGTACAAAATAAAAAATTGTGTTGAGCCACATTCCCAAACTTTGAACTAGAGTAAATCTGTTCAATTAGATATCTATTTTAAACTTCTCAAATGTTGAAGCCTCACAATGTTGTATATTGTCCGTTTTTCATAGTATTGAGATTAAGGGATATACTGAAAGGCCCTGAAATCTCACTTCAGCCAATAGTTTCATATATATACATATGTGTATATGTATATATATATATATATATATATATATGTATGTATTTTAACCAGAACGAATGCATAGAATAGAAAAGCATGGTGGAAAACATTTGGGTGAAAATTAGTGTTAGGAGAAACAGATGCAATTTTGTCATCAGTGTATACTACAGTCCACCTAAAGAGGAAGAAGAAATCAATGAATATTTAAGACAAGGACAATATATGGTAGTGATTCATCTAAAGATTCAGTAAATATTTATTAAGTATCTCCTACGTCCCAGATATTGTGCTGGGTGCTAAGCATATAATTAATAAAAAGAAAGACAGTTCTGGCCTTAAAGGTGCATACAGTCTGGCCAGAGAGACAACACACAAAAAGGAATCAGAAAAAGAGAGGGGTGGGGAAGAAGATACCAGAGAACCCCAGAAAGGGGTCATTATTGTCTTGTAGAGCTAAAAGAAGGCAGGACAACACACATAAAGTCCAGGGAACCAAGCTCAGCTTCTGCCTTCTATAAAGGAAGGCATTGGGAGGGGCCTTCCAACCAACCAAGAGGAGAAGAGACTGAAGGAGGTATTATAAACTAAGATTTGAGTTAGCCACATGGTGATGAATTTAGAAGTGATAAGCATATCATTGGAAGGTAATCTTGTTGGGTGACATTGAAACCAGGGAGAGCAGCAAATGAAAATTGATGGGAGACTTCAATTCTCTAGATATTTGCTTGTTTTCTCTCTGTCAAAAGCAGAGCTCTTAATAAATAATAATTTCATCCTTTGAGAAAAGTGAAAGAATCATCAAGGAGAAATTATATTCCACATCTTATTCTTACAAAACTGGAGGAACTCTTTATTGGAGTAGGAATGATGGTCAAATTGGGGAAAAGTGATAATTCCATCTTTTTTGATAGGGTAGGTGAGAAACCAGACATTGTCTAACATGCACAGATTTTGAAAAAGCAGATTTCTATGGGTTGTAGGAAAGAATAAGTAAAATTATAAGAATTAAAAGTCTTCAAGAAGAAATCTACAGAAAATTCTACAGGACAGATGGGAAATACATAAGAAACTCAAGTTACAAAAGGAAAACAATTGCAATGAGAATTTTAAAAAGGAGATGTGGATTCAGAAGGAATTCGTCCAGTTTGAAGGAGCTGGCAATGAGAAGTCTATAGAAAGGAAGAATCGGAATTGACATGATAGCTGTTTCCAAATTCTTGAAGAATTGTTATGAGTAAAAGATATTTTTATTTCTTTTGCTTTATTCCAGTCAGAAATAAAGACAATGAATGGCACCTGCAGAGATTCAGAACCAAGTAACAGCTAATCCGGGTCTATGGGGGCCCTGTTGTTTTGCTTTCTAGACCCTAAGGACTACATGGTACTTCCATCTGCCATGGAACCAAATATGTATCCATTATGTATTATAGAATTAGAATGTTAGCCTCTTGAAAACAGAAACTGACTTGGTTTTTTTATTCATGTCTCCAATACTTAGGGCACATAAGTGATTAATAAGTGGGTTTTCTTCCATTCTGTTCCAATTTCAGGGGGGAAAATAAGAAATAAAACATTCTATATAAAAGTGGAATGAGCTACTTCAGTAGGAAGCAGGTTTCTTCTCCTGGGAAGTTTTCAGGTAGAATGTTATGACTGATTTTTGGAGATATTTTTAGAAGTGATTCTTAGTCATCATGACTGGGTGGTCTATGAGATCCTCTCCATCTTTGAAATGTTGTGACTCTGTTAACTAGGAGCTAGCCTGCCTGCAAAGTCTCTTTGTTCATTATCAGGGAATATTGAAGGGATTGGGATGGCAGTCTTCAAATATGTGGAAGACTCTAACATGGAATGGTGGGGAAAAGTGTGAGACAGTTTACTGGGCTTTTGAGTTGGGTCTTTCTCTGGTTTTGACTTGAAGAGACTGGCTATTGGCCCTTGGCTGTTTCTACCTTGTCTTTTTCATCTTACCTGCTTCCCTGCTGGCTGGTGATATCTACAGAGCTTCCTGGTATGATCCTGAACCATCTGTCAGTGAGATTAGGTCTGAAGTCCATATAGATCCAGGACTTCTGCTGGGTCCTGTCCTGCCTAACTGCCAAAACCCACTATATCTCTATTATCACCAAAAGGGTTTTTTGGGGGGTTAGTGTAGGTTTATTTATATTGGGGTCTGGGGTCTTTAGACAAATAGGTAAGATCAGTGTAGCTGAAAATATGTGAAGAAATCACTGTGAAGAGATAATTAGATCTGTGGGGTGAAGAGATAATTGATCTGTGGGGTTCAGATAGTTGAAATTAGATAAGGATGATCCCAAATCCCCATTTTCACCTTTCCTTGTTTAATAAATCCAACAATATGTCCCTGTTATATAGTTGTCTGTGTTTGTTACCTCAGGACAGGTCCTGGCTGGACTGGACCTGTTAGCCTGCCAAAAACAGTTATCCTTCTGATACTGGACTATAATTAAACATCTAATCCCATCCTCAATCCACCCTTTGGTAGAGGAGGCAATAGAAAACTCCAAATGGAAAGAGTCAAAAAGAATAGTAAGTTTATAAAAATAAGATACTGAGTGGCACAAAAGTTAAATCATAAGGAAGAAAAGATTTAGAAGGAAAAATAAGTTCAGTTATAGACATGGTGAGTTTGAGATAACAGTAGAACAACCAAGTGAAGATGCTGATTTCCTTTCATTTTCTTTGAATATCATCATCTCATTCAATGCCTTGGTGCATATCAACCAAGACTACTTATTATACACTGCCAAAGACCTCTGTTTTCATAATTACTTTGGTTGTGTCTATAGAGCAAATGTGATCCCCAAAATGTAAGGGAATAGTCAAGCATAGGACTCAAATTAATTTAATAGCATAGCATAGTGGAGAGAACAGTGAAATAGAAGACCAAGGTTCTAGTCTTGATTATCCATTAACCTACCAGATGACCCTGAGCAGTTATTTACCTTTTGGAACTCCAACCAACCCAACTATAGAACAAATATCATAATAATTCACCTATCTGAAGAAAAGAGATTGGGGAGGTTGCTAAATGATGGTTACCTCTTAAGGTCCCTTCATATTCTAAAATCTATTTTTCAATGGTTCTAACAAAGAAGGCATAAATGCTAAGTATTTATTGAAGAAATATGAAAAGTTTAAAGGAAGATCACAGAAGGAAATTCAGAAGAAGAAAAGCAAGCAAGACAAGTTTGGTACTTTCCTGTTAAATTCAACATGAACTAAAAAAGCTATATTAATATAGAATTTCACATTTTCATATATGATTATCTCTCTCAGCTCTTTAAATATTGATATGTTTGTGTTCATTGAGATTTGTTAAGGTCATAATAAAAGCAAGATTTGAAAATGTATAGAATTTTGTGGGAGCCTCAAATTGAGCAGAGAGAAACTTTATACGGTATCGATATTCCTCAGTTAGCCTCATTTGTTTTTATTGTTTTAATATAAGGGGAGTATTAGGGTAGGAGACAGGGAAAGTGGATAGAGGTTGGAATAGTCTGATAAAGTATATGAAAAATGAAGATTTAAGTTCACCATTTTGAAACACTGGATACTGCCTGCCTCAAATGGTGTGCACACACACACACACACACACACACACACACATGTATGCACCATTCACTTTACTTTCTCAAGATCAAAGAAGGAACTAAACCTTTCTTTCTAGAGAGAAGAACTGAAGAGTTCAGTTTTGGAGAAGGAGAATCTATTTGCCGCTAGGCTCCTTCCCTCTGACTAGGATCTATTCATTTTTCACTTTTTATATAGTCCGTACAGAGCGCACAGCCTATGAAAGTTACACTGGAATTCTGAAGAAGAGTATAAAGTGGCATTCCGTAGATATTACATAGAGAGGGTTCTTTTCCCTTTGGAATCAGGCATAGTTTCCCATGGCTGATCAACCCTGGAAACTTGTGGAGTGTCCACGGTCCAAAAACCACTGAGGTAATTTTGCTCTGGATAGAACCCAATGTGGAGCTGTTCTTCACATGCTATTGATCACAGATGGAAATATATCTTCCTTAACTGGATATGGTGCCCTTTAAAGTCTCTCACTTCAATGTAAAGGGACAGATTGACTATTTTTCCATGTTAGTGGGTGGAAGTTTTTCCAATGCCACCCAGTTGCTCTTTTCTTACAGAAAGCAAAATACAGATTTCCTTTGGGTGCAACAGACATCAAGAAACAAAAAATAGCTGTCTCACATGCATTGCAAAATGACATCCACAGAAATCACACATCAGAAATCACACATGGCAGAAGTAGGCAGCCTTTTTGAAATATTTTGGCACCTGACACAAAAGCAAAAGAACAGCATGGACCACCTGAAAAAAAAAAAGATGATTCTGTAATAAGGAATAAAATAACACATTCACCATAGGCATGCCCTGAAAATATAGTACAAGAGAGTTGCCTGTTCAGATATGTTCTTTTGGGAAACATATTTAAGTAGTTAGTGAGGTAGATAATTGCAATAAATCTATAAGGACAAATTGTAGCAGTTTCCAATACGTGCGTTCAAGCTAATTCTGCATTAATTATTATAGAGTAAGCAATCCGGGACATGGAGACCCACATGATTATGAATGTGCTCCGGTTGAAATGGTCAAATAGTTCCCAAGACTTGCAAGAACTTCATAAACTAAGAAAGATTTCCTTTGCGGTGACTCCAGTGGGCTCTAATTGACTTCATTAGATATAAATTTCAATAGAGATTTTCAATGGATTAATCATTTTAGTTTAAAAGCCAGCAATTCGTTTTGAAATTTTCCCAAGGCTTCTACAAAAGATAATGGAGTTCTCTCTGAAATGGGAAAGAAGGCTATGCCTGGAGGCAAACCAAGAGGAAAACTGTATCTCATTCTATCAAAAGGGACATTGTAGATGTCTGCAAATACTAAATATGAAGTGGCTGAACAAGTGACTTCCATTTGGCACACCTGCTTAAAATATTAATGAGATCAGAGTGACCAAACAGTGTATTTCCATGAAAGAATTCTTTAGACCAAGAAATTGGCCTAAACCTTTCCAAGAATATATTGCTAAAGACCTAGTGTGTCAACCCAGGCCTGTATCCCTTCAACTAGAGGAGACTGGAGCTAGAAAATCCCTTAAATTGGGAAGTTCTGAGCTGCAGAGCAGCAACTAAAGCTCATCATGTGCATCTACAGTCAGTGAAACAGTCGATAAATATTTATATGTACCAGACACTGTGCTAAGAACTAGGGATGCAAAAGAGGCAAATAGATGATCCCTGCCCTCCAGGAGTCCACAATAAGCAAACAGATTTGAATAAATAAGCTACATCTACCTATCTCTCTCTCTCTCTCTCTCTCTCTCTGTACACACACACACACACACACACACACACACACACACACACACACACACATATATACATAGAGTAGTGGTAGTCTCTCGGTGACCGAGAATGACAATTGTCTTTGTACATTATCATCTATTGATGTACCCTCATGTGGCTTTGAAATATATACATATACATATATATATATACATATATATATATATATATATATATATATATATATAGTAAAGAGGAAATACTTAATAGAGCAAAGGCCCTAGAATTAGAAGAAAAGGCTAGGAAAGGCTTTCTCTAAGCAGTCAGGATTTTAGGTGGGATTTGAAGGAAGTCAAGGAAACCAGGAGGCAAAGATGAGAAGACAGAGCATTCTAGGAAGAAGGAAGGCCAGAGAAAATGCCAGGAGCTAAAAGACAGAGTATCTCATTTTTGGAACAGCAAAGAGGCCATTGTCACTGGATTGAAAAGAATGTGATAGAGAATAAGGTATAAGCAGACAGAAAAGGTAGGAAGGGGCTAAATTATGAAGGGCTTTGAATGTCAAGAGGATTTTATATTTGATCATGTTGGTGATGCAGGGAACTGCACTCATGCTAGCAGGAATAGGCTGAGTTCTCAAGAATGAGAAGATAAAAAGAGCAAAGTTAGGTTTCTCTCCCAAACTGTACTGATATCAGGCCCATGAGCAGATATTGTACTTCAAACCTGGGTAGGGTAGAGAGACCCAGTATTAGGAGAAAATAGAAAAGAATTTACCACAGAAATGTTAAAGAGGATGTTTGAAGTTTTTGCTATGATAATGTAAGCCTGGGAATGAACTCACTCACTTTTTACAATTTCCAACATCTTTGTTCTGGGTTTTTCTCAATAGCCCGACAACTGAAGTGATTTTTATTTTTTAGCTGCTAGAAGTTCTCTAAATTATAGAGATAATGTCACCATGTGCTGCATTGTTCCTCTCCTGGGGTGAGGGAACAATATGTCCTATAGAACCTTAACAGAGAGAAATCGAAGGATAAGCAGAATGCCCTCCTCTATTCCAAAAAAAAAAAAAACTACTTCATTCTTCAATTCTTTATTTTTATGCTGACAGTGGTATTGCTAGCCAACTCCATTTTGTGACCACCTTGCTCCATGCTCTGGAGATGAATGTTATCCCTTACGACATACTAAATTCTAGGTAAACATAAATTAACTGCTTTCATAAATTACTCACAGGGCATTATTACAGGTGCTTTTTCAGATTTCTTTATAATTGTGACTGAATTCTAAGATCTTCAGTTAGCATGCCTGTCTGTGGCAGTGACTAAATCCAACACTGAATGTGTAACAATACGTCTCCTCCTCTTAATTTTTCCATTTTTAAAAAAATTCTACTGTGTTACATAAAGAAGATTCATTGACAAAACCAAAAGAGCTTAGCCAATGGATTATTTGGTGTCACTAGATCCATAAATCTATGAAAAAGGAAGGTAATTGTGAAAGAAAGAAAACTAGCTAACATGATCCTTTCCTAATATCTCTTTCTGCCTTCCATGATCTCTACCGTCTTATCCTATTGAAAAGCAGACTCTAAGGACGAAGAAAATTTCTCTTTTGTAGCAGGGAGTAGAGAAAAGCTCATTTAGAGAAAAATGTTTCAGGACATGACAGTAGGTTAAGGCTATAGAATCATAGAATGTCAGAGAGGGAAGAGGGACCACCGGACCAAATAGCCCTTTAATAGCATCTATGAAAATTATCTACCACCTTGACTTCTCCAAAGAGAATTAACCCACCATGTTTCAAGACAGCCTCATCACATTTGGACAGCTTTAATTGTTAGGTAGTTATTTCCATTTAGCTTATATCTGGTTTTCTACAAGTTTTATTCATTGCTACTATTTCTGCCCTGTGAGACTGAGTAGAATTAGTCTAGTCTCTTTTATCTATGAATGTCCTTCAAATATTTGTAGACAATTATCAAATCCTCCCTAAATTTTTTCCATGTCCAAATATCTATTTAGTCTAGTTGATTCATGTTTGATGCAATATCTAGACCTCTTTGATATCTAGGTCACACACCTCTATAGATTTCACAGGGTCTTTCATCAAATATAACTTAGAGACAATACTCCAAATGTAGTCTGACCAGAATAGAGTAGCAGGGCTATTACCTTCCAAAAACTATAGACTGCCTCTCAATGTTGCCCAAGATTGTTTCAGCTTTCCTGTCTGCCTTTGAAACTGGTGACTCAGATTTCCCCTACACTCCACTATCAAAACTCCACATAATTTTCAGTGGGTCTTTGATCTCCACCATCTTATACTTGATAATTTTATATTTATTTGTTAATATAAGTGAGTGGACTTTTATGAGGGGTCAGAGCCAAGATGGTAGAGGAGGTATAAATCCTAATCTTATCTCTACCAAATTACCCTTCAAAAAACTATGACATAATGCCTTATAACTAATTTTGGAAAAGCATAACCCACAAAAAGACAAGATGAGGGGGCGGAGTCAAGATGGCAGCTTAGCAAGCAGCAAAAGCTCAGACCTCATGGAAGACCCTTCCTTACCGATACAGACTGAATGCTCCTACGGCACTGAAATTCAAGCTGAACAACAGGACAGAAGGGGGGAACCCTCCTTCTGGACTCAAATCAAAAGGTACGCCCCCCCAAAAGCCGGAATCCGAGAATACTCAGGGCTAAGGGGAAGGCAGAGCGAAGGTCCCAGGACCCACAACCCAGAGGGCTAAGCCCCCAGCAGCAGCGGGAACCTCTGAGCGGGCAAAGGTGCTGGTTTGCAGGGTCCACCTTATGAGCAGCAGGGCACCGGGTTCAGAGCATCCAGCTTGGACAGCAGGGAGGAAGCCAGGGAGAGAAGGGGCCATGGCTGGGTCCCTCCATCAGGCTCCAGTCTCACCCTTGCCTCGGGGCACATCCAGACCAATCCAGTTGAACTAATCCCATCAGAACTCCTCAGAGTTTAGGGAGGCTGGCAAAGGCACTTGCAGACAGCAGAGAAGCAGCTGGAGAGAACTGGAGAGAGCCTGGGCAGCCCAGCCTTCCAGGAGTCTTCAGAGCCTCAGTGCTTCATACCACATACAGCCTGACCCAGTTGAACACAATCCAATCAAAAGCCCCCAGAGGACAGGGAAGCTAACATCCCTCCCCTGGAGACTGTACCAAGAGATCTGACAAAGCTCCAAGAGGGGAGACTGACAGCCCCCAAACCAAAACAAAATGAGAGGAGCAAGAGCACAGCCAAATACAGGGAGCAAAGAAGGGGTAAACTCGAGCAAACAACAGAAAAAGAAGAAAGAAATTACAATAGACAGCTTCTGCACAGGTAATGAGCAAAGAGCGAATGAAACAGAGGGGGAGGACCCAGCAAAGGAAAAATCAGAAATCCCAGCGAATTGGATACAGGCTTTGGAAGAACTCAAAATGCAATTCAAAACACAATTAAGAGAGGCTGAAGACAATTGGGAAAAGAACTTAAAAACTAAGATAAGTCATCTGGAAACAGAAAATAGTGTCTTGAAAGCCAAAATCAACCAGCTGGAAAATGAGGCAAAGCAGATGAAAGATGAGGTGAAGAAGATGAAAGATGACCTCCAAAGAAAATCTGACCAAAAGGAAAAGGATGACCAAAAAACTAAGGATGAAATCCAGTCTTTAAGAACCAGAATACAACTACTTGAATTGAGCGACCTCACAAGGCAGCAAGATGCTATAAAACAAAACCAAAAGAATGAAAAAAATGAGGAAAATATGAAGCATCTCATTCACAAAACAGAGGATTTTGAAAATCGTTCAAGGAGAGACAATTTAAAAATTATTGGCCTACCAGAAGACCATGACAAAAGAAAAAGCCTGGACATTATATTACAGGAAATTATTAAAGAAAACTGCCCCGAAATCCTTGAACAAGAGGGAAAAGTGGAGATTGATAGAATCCACAGATCACCTCCTGTATGTAATCCCCAACTGACAACACCCAGGAATGTCATAGCCAAATTCAAGAACTATCAGACCAAAGAAAAGATATTACAAGCTGCCAAGAAGAAGTCATTCACATACCAAGGAACCACAGTGAGGATAACTCAGGATCTGGCTACATCCACACTGAAAAAAAGAAAGGCATGGAATACAATATTCCAGAAAGCAAGGGAACTAGGTCTACAACCAAGAATCAACTACCCAGCAAAACTGACTATATTCTTTCAGGGGAAAGTACGGCCATTCAACAAAATAGAAGAATTTCAAGAATTTGTAAAGAAAAGACCAGACCTGAACAGAAAATTCAATGTCCAAGCACAGAACTCAAGAGAATCATCAAAAGGTAATTAAAAAAGAGGGGAAAAAAGAAAAACAAAAAAATATTTTTAAGGGACTCAATGAGTTAAAATGATATGTATCCCTATAAGAAAAGAGGTCATTGGTAACTCTTAAAAACTGTTGTTATTACCTGGGCAGCAAAAAGAAGTATACTTAGAGGGAACAGCAACAAACTGTATAGGATGAAAGGACAAGACATAAATAGGTATATAGATATATGCATGCAAAAATACATATGCATGAGTATGCATATATATATATATATATAACTAGAGCTTAAAAATAGGTTAATATTAAAAGAAATGGGAAAAGAAACAAATGGGGGTAGATTTATATGGCATAAAGAAGCTCATGGTGGGAGGGAGGAGAACATCAATACACTGGAAGGGTAAAGAGGTCAGAGACAGGAAATACTCAACTTTTACTTGCTTTGAAAGTGACTCAAAGAGGGAAAAGCAATCTAATCCATTGGGGGCAGAAAATAGATTTGCACCCTATAGGGGAGTAGAAGGGTAACAAACAGTCTGGTGGGGAGGGAAGCAGTATAAGAGAGGGAGGGAGCGGGGTGGGGGGGTTAATATTAGAAAGACTACAGGGACAATAAGGGTGGGGAATAAATAGGGAGGGGGTAGAAAGGGAAGTAAAATAAGGGTGGGAACAAGGGGGACTGTTCAAAAGCAAACATTGGTGTAGAAGGAATTAGTGAAAGAAGAAAATGCAGGAAAAGGAGCAGAAATCAAAATGCTGGGAAATACACAGCTGGTAATCATAACTCTGAATGTGAATGGAATGAACTCACCCATGAAATGCAAGCAAATAGCAGAGTGAATTAGAGTCCAAAACCCTACCATATGCTGGCTACAAGAAACACATATGAGAAAGGTAGATACACATAGGGTGAAAGTAAGAGGGTGGAGTCAAATCTATTGGGCATCAACTGACAAAAAGAAGGCAGGAGTCGCAATCATGATATCTGACAAAGCCAAAGTAAAAATAAATCTAGTTAAAAGAGATAGGGAAGGTAATTACATCCTAATAAAAGGCAGTATAGACAGTGAGGAAATATCTGTAATCAACATGTATGCACCAAATGGCATAGCATCCAAATTTCTAAAGGAGAAACTAGAGGAACTCAAGGACAAAATAGATAGAAAAACTATACTAGTGGGAGATCTGAACCTTCCTCTATCCGAACTAGATAAATCAAACCAAAAAATAAATAAGAAAGAGGTAAGAGAAGTGAATGAAATCTGAGAAAAATTAGAGTTAGTAGACATGTGGAGAAAAATAAATAGGGACAAAAAGGAATATACCTTCTTTTCTGCAGCACATGTTACATTTACAAAAATTGACCATGTATTAGGGCATAAAAACATTGCAAACAAGTGCAAAAGAGAAGAAATAATAAATGCAACTTTCTCAGATCACAATGCAATGAAAATAATAATTAGTAAGGGAACATGGAGAGGTAAATCAAAAATTAATTGGAAATTAAACAATACAAACCTCCAAAAACAGTTAGTTAAAGAACAAATCATAGAAACAATTAATAACTTCATTGAAGAAAATGACAATGATGAGACATCCTTTCAAAACCTATGGGATGCAGCCAAAGCAGTACTCAGGGGGAAATTTATATCCTTGAGTTCATATATTAACAAATTAAGAAGGGCAGAGGGCAATGAATTGGGCATGCAAATTAAAAAATTAGAAAGTGAACAAATTAAAAATCCTCAGATGAAGACTAAATTAGAGATCCTAAAACTCAAAGGAGAAATTAATAAAATTGAAAGTCAAAGAACTATTGATTTAATAAATAAGACTAGAAGCTGGTACTTTGAAAAAACAAATAAAATAGACAAAGTACTAGTCAGTCTAATTAAAAAAAGGAAAGAAATAAACCAACTTGACAGTATGCAAGATGAAAAAGGAGACCTCACCTCTAATGAAGAGGAAATTAAGGCAATCATTAAAAACTACTATGCCCAATTATATGGCAACAAATATGGCAATCAAGGTGATATGGATGAATACTTACAAAAATATAAATTGCCTAGACTAAAAGAGGAAGAAATAAATTACCTTAACAATCCCATTTCAGAAAAAGAAATTGAACAAGCCATCAAAGAACTCCCTAAGAAAAAATCCCCAGGTCCAGATGGATTCACAGATTAATTCTATCAAACATTCAAAGAACAACTAATCCCAATATTAAACAAACTATTTGACAGAATAGGCCAAGGAGGAGTTCTACCAAATTCATTCTACGACACAAACATGGTACTGATCCCAAAGCCAGGCAGGTCAAAAACAGAGAAAGAAAACTATAGATCAATCTCCCTAATGAATATAGACGCAAAAAATCCTAAATAGGATACTAGCAAAAAGACTCCAGCAAGTCATCACAATCCACTATGACCAGGCAGGATTCATATCAGGAATGCAAGGATGGTTCAATATTGGGAAAACCATCCACATAATTGACCATATTAACAAGCAAACTGACAAAAATCACATGATTATCTCAATAGATGCAGAAAAAGCCTTTGATAAAATACAACACCCATTCCTAACACTAGAAAGTATAGGAATAGAAGGGCCTTTCCTAAAAATAATAAACAGTATATATCTAAAACATCAGCAAACATCATCTGCAATGGGGATAAACTAGAAGCCTTTCCAATAAGATCAGGAGTAAAACAAGGATGCCCATTATCACCTCTATTATTTAACATTGTACTAGAAACACTAGCAGTAGCAATTAGAGAAGAAAAAGAAATTGAAGGTATGAAAATTGGCAATGAGGAGACCAAGTTATCACTCTTTGCAGACGATATGATGGTTTACTTAAGGAATCCTAGAGAATCAACCAAAAAGTTACTCAAAATAATCAACAACTTTAGCAAAGTTGCAGGATACAAAATAAACCCACATAAGTCATCAGCATTTCTATATATCTCTAATCCATTTCAGCAGCAAGAATTAGAGAGTGAAATACCATTCAAAATCACACTAGACAATATAAAATACTTAGGAATCTATCTGCCGAGACAAACACAGGAACTATATGAACACAACTACAAAACACTTTCCACACAGCTAAAACTAGATCTAAACAATTGGGAAAACATTGATTGCTCATGGGTAGGACGAGGTAACATAATAAAAATGACAATCCTACCCAAATTAATTTACTTATTTAGTGCCATACCCATTGAACTACCAAAAAACTTCTTTACTAAATTAGAAAAAAACCATAACTAAGTTCATTTGGAAGAACAAAAGATCAAGGATATCCAGGGAAATAATGAAAAAAAAATGCAAAGGAAGGAGGACTTGTAGTCCCAGATCTCAAACTATACTATAAAGCAGTGGTTATCAAAACAATTTGGTACTGGCTAAGAGACAGAAAGGAGGATCAGTGGAATAGACTTGGCGTAAATGATCTCAGCAAGACAGTTTATGACAAACCCAAAGACCCCAGCTTTTGGGACAAAAATCCATTATTTGATAAAAACTGCTGGGAAAATTGGAAGACAGTGTGGGCGAGATTAGGTTTAGATCAACACCTCACACCCTACACCAAGATAAATTCAAAATGGGTGAATGACTTGAATATAAAGAAGGAAACTATAAGTAAATTAGGTGAACACAGAATAGTATACCTGTCAGACCTTTGGGAAGGGAAAGGTTTTAAAACCAAGCAAGACTTAGAAAGAGTCACAAAATGTAAAATAAATTATTTTGACTAAATCAAATTAAAAAGTTTTTGTACAAACAAAACCAATGTAACTAAAATCAGAAGGGTAGCAACAAATTGGAAAACAATCTTCATAAAAACCTCTGACAAAGGTTTAATTACTCAAATTTACAAAGAGCTAAATCAATTGTACAAAAAATCAAGCCATTCTCCAATTGATAAATAGGCAAGGGACATGAACAGGCAGTTCTCAGCCAAAGAAATCAAAACTATTAAGAAGTACATGAAAAAGTGTTCTACCTCTCTTATAATCAGAGAGATGCGAATCAAAGCAACTCTGAGGTATCACCTCACACCTAGCAGATTGGCTAACATAACAGCTATGGAAAGTAGTGAATGCTGGAGGAGATGTGGCAAAGTAGGGACACTAATTCATTGCTTGTGGAGTTGTGAATTAATCCAACCATTCTGGAGAGCAATTTGGAACTATGCCCAAAGGGCGATAAAAGACTGTCTGTCCTTTGATCCAGCCATAGAACTACTGGGCTTGTACCCCAAAGAGATAATAAGGAAAAAGACTTGTACAAGAATATTCATAGCTGCCCTCTTTGTGGTGGCCAAAAATTGGAAAATGAGAGGTTGCCCTTCAATTGGGGAATGGCTGAACAAACTGTGGTATATGTTGGTGATGGAATACTATTGTGCTAAAAGGAATAATAAAGTGGAGGAATTCCATGGAGACTGGAACAACCTCCAGGAAGTGATGCAGAGCGAAAGGAGCAGAACTAGGAAAACATTGTACACAGAGACTGATACATTGTGGTACAATCAAAGCTAATGTACTTCTCCATTAGTGGCAATGCATTGTCCCTAAACAATCTGCAGGGATCTAAAAAACACTATCCACAAGCAGAAGATAAACTGTGGGAGTAAAAATACCGATGAAAAGCAACTGCTTGACTACAGGGGTGGAGGGGATATGACTGAGGAGAGACTCTAAATGAACACTCTAATGCAAATACCAACAACATGGAAATGGGTTCGAATCAAGAACGCATGTGATACCCAGTGGAATTGCTCGTGGGCTCTGGGAGAGGTGGTGGGAGGGTGGGGAAGGAAGAAAAGAAAATGATCTTTGTTTCCAATGAATAATGTTTGGAAATGACCAAATAAAAATTTTTAAAAAGGACAAGATGAAATAATTTTCCAGCACAAATAATCTCAGAAGATAGGTAGAGGGTAGAGGTGGAGTCCAGCATGCCAATGCAGACCTCACCACAGCAATAGGCTTTGGAGACAGCTGAAGCAGCAGAAAAGGCTTCTGATACTCTCAGCAGCAGATGGTAAGGGGTGGTTGGGAAATTACTCTAAAGGAAATTACAAGGGTCCCTTTGCTGGATCTAAGTGCAATACTCTTATTGTGTTACCCACACACAGAACCAGGTAACAGTATGGAGGCTCCATCTCAGGATAAGGAGGAACACTAACAGACATCAAGACTTGTAGCCACAGGGGATAAGGGGACCCTGGTCATAGTTCCAAGTGTGATAAACATGTTTTGGGTTACTCACAGACCAGAGCACAGACTGGAGGATTATTAAACACACCTCTGCTGATATACTACCTCATAAGAACTGAAAGGTGATAGAGCCCCAGAGCTAGATCTGAAAGCAGCTATACAAAGAATCTGAACCTTGTAACAGTGCTACCTTCACGACAGGTACAAAGTCCAACATTAATGATTCTTTAAATCAAAATAAAAGAAAAAAAAAGCTTGACAATGAACAAACAAGAAAAAAAAAAGAAACTCAACCAAGAAAGTTATTTTGATGACAGAGAAAACCAAAAATACAAACTCAGAAGACAACAAAATCAATGCTACTGCATCCAAATCCTCCAAGAAATATATTAATTTCTCTCAAGTCAAAAAAGAACTAATGGAGGGTCTAAAAAAGGATTTTAGAAGTCAAATAAGAAAGGTAGAAGAAAAACTATGAAAAGAAATGAGAGTGAGATAGGAAAAATTATTTTAACAGTTCAGTAAAAAAGTATTGAAGACATTAATATCTTAAAAAAAAAACAGAAAAGACCAATTTGTAAAAGAGGCACAAAATTCAGCAAAAAGAACTCCTTAAAAAGCAGAATTGGCCAAATGGAAAAAGATATACAAAAAAAAAAAAGATCTGAAGAGACTAAATTCTTGAAAGGGAAAATTGGCCCTGTGGGAAAAGAGGTACAAAAATTCACTGAGGAAAATAACTTTTTGCTAAGTAGAATTAGCCAACTGGAAAAGGTGATATAAAAGTTCACTGAAGAAAATAATTCTTTAAAATTTAGAATTGGGCAAGTGGAAGCTAATGACTCCACAAGACACCAAGAATCAAAGAAATTCAAAAGAATGAAAAAATAGAAGAAAATGTAAAATATCTCCAGGGAAAAACAATTGACCTTGAAAATAAATCCTGAAGAGGTTATCTAAGAATTATTGGACTACCTAAAAGGCATGATAAAAAAGAGCTTAAACATTATCTTTCAAGAAATTTTCCCAGAAAGCTATGCTAATGTTCCAGAACCATTGGACAAAATAGAATTAAAAGAATTCACTGACCACCTCCAAAAAAGAAATCCTAAAAGGATAGCTCTCCAAAATATTATTGTCAAATTCCAGAATTCTCAGGTCAAGGGGAAAATATTACAACCAGCCAAAAAGAAACAACTCAAATAACATGGAGCCATATTCAGGATAACACAAGATTTGGTAGTTTCTATATTAAAGAACTAGAGGGTCTGGTTTATGATATTCTAGAGGACAAAGGAGCTAGTACTAGAACTTCAACTAAGAATCACTTACAGCAAAACTGAACATAACCATATAGGGGGGAAATCAAGTATTTAATCAGACAGAGGACTTTCAAAAGTTCTTGATGGAAAGACCAGAGATAAATGAAAAATTTGACTGTCAAATAAATACAAGATTCAAGAGAAGCATAAAAAGTATACAGGAAAGAGAAATTAAAAGAAAGCCAATAAGATGAAATTGTATACATTTCCACATGGGGAGATGATTCTTGTAACTCCAAAGAACTTAATCATTATTAGGGTACTTAGAAGGAGTAAGTATAGAGAGAGGGTACGGGCATGAGTTAAATATAATGGGGTTACATTAAATTAAATTAAGACATAATTAAATTAAGGAGGAATACATTGGTAAGGGAGAAAAGAGAACATTTAAATGAGCTAAATTATTTCACATAAAAGATGCATGAAAGAGCTTTTATAGAAAGATGGAGAGGTGGGGAGGAGAGCATATGAACCTTACTCTCATTGGAAATGATTCAGGGAAGGAAGAACATACACAACCAACTAGGGATAGAAGAAGTTATCTTTCCCTACAGGAAAATATAAAGAAAAGGGGATAAGAGAAGGGGTTGGGCTGATAGAAAAGAGGGCAAACTGAATGAGGTAGAGGTCTGAGACATAAATAGGATGGAAAGTAATACATAGTAATCATAATGGTGCAAACATTGTTTCAAATTTCTCTAATAAAAACCTCATTTCTCAAAAACATAGAGAAATGAATTGAATAAGTCATTCCCCAATTAATAAATGGTCAAAGAATCTGAACAGGCAGTTCTCAGACAGAGTAGTTAAAGCTCTCTACAATCATGCAAAAAAAGATGCTTTAAATCACTATTAATTAGAGAAATGGAAATTAAAACAACTCTGAAGTGCTACTCTGTATCTCTCATATTGACTATTATAACCAAAAAGAAAATGACAAAACTTGGAGAGGATATGGCAAAGCTGAGATTAAAAAGCCTTGTTGTGGGAGTTGTGAATGACCAACTATGAATAACAGTTATTCTCAGCAATACAATAAAAAAATACAATACAAAAAAAGTCATCTGTTTCCAAAGAAAAAGAACTAATAGTCTTAATACAAACCAAAGCAAACATTTTTTTTCAGTTTCCTTCTTAATTGGTTTTTATTTCAGTTTCCTTCCATAGAAGGATTAGTATGAGGAAATGTTTTACATGATTACAATGTAATACCTATATGAGTGCTTACCATTTCAACATGGGTGGGAAAGGGGGGAAGAAAGGGAGAGAGAAAAATTAAAGACTATTTTCTTTTAAAATATTAGAAATTGTCATTACATGTAATTGTAAGGAAAAAAATAAAATTTAATTTAAAAAATTTTAAGTGTGTGTTCAGACATCAAGTCACATCCGACTCTTTGCAACCAAACAGACCGGTTTTCTTGGGATACTGGAATAGTTTGCCATTTTCTTCCCTAGTGGATTAAGGCAAAAAGAAGTTAAGTAACTTGCTCAGGGTTACACAGCTAGTAAATACCTTAAAACAAATTTGAACTCAAGTCCTTCTGACTCCAGGTCCAACACTATCCCCTGAAGCACCTAGCTACCTCCTTAAGTGTAGAATTCTGAATTTATGCCCATTAACTCTCATCTAATATCATTTGGCCCACCACTCTAGCCCCTGGAGGTCTTTTTGGATTCTGATTGTTGTACAACATGCTAACTATCATTCCCAGAATTATATCATATGGAAGTTTGACAGGCATGTCATCAATGACTATGCAAATCACAAAAAAATTCTTAGCAACATAGCTAAAGGCTTATCTATGGAGCTTTCTAGTACTAACTTTTCTTTTTTTCTTTTTTTCTTTTTCTTTTTTCCTTTTTCTTTTTAATTTTTATTTGGTCATTTCCAAACATTATTCATTGGAAACAAAGATCATTTTCTTTTCTTCCCTCCCCACCCTCCCACCACCTCTCCCAGAGCCCATGCGCGATTCCACTGGGTATCACATGCGTTCTTGATTCGAACCCATTTCCATGTTGTTGGTATTTGCATTAGAGTGTTCATTTAGAGTCTCTCCTCAGTCATATCCCCTCCACCCCTGTAGTCAAGCAATTCCTTTTCAACGGTGTTTTTACTCCCAGTTTATCCTCTGCTTGTGGATAGTGTTTTTTAGATTCCTGCAGACTGTTCAGGGTCATTGCATTGCCACTAATGGAGAAGTCCATCACTTTCGATTGTACCACAATGTATCAGTCTCTGTGTATAATGTTTTCCTGGTTCTGCTCCTTTCGCTCTGCATCACTTCCTGGAGGTTGTTCCAGTCTCCATGGAATTCCTCCACTTTATTATTCCTTTTAGCACAATAGTATTCCATCACCAACATATACCACAGTTTGTTCAGCCATTCCCCAATTGAAGGGCAACCTCTCATTTTCCAATTTTTGGCCACCACAAAGAGTGCAGCTAGGAATATTCTTGTACAAGTCTTTTTCCTTATTATCTCTTTGGGGTACAAACCCAGCAGTGCTATGGCTGGATCAAAGGGCAGACAGTCTTTTATCGCCCTTTGGGCATAGTTCCAAATTGCCCTCCAGAATGGTTGGATCAATTCACAACTCCACCAGCAATGAATTAGTGTCCCTACTTTGCCACATCCCCTCCAGCACTCATTAATTTCCATAGCTGTTATGTTAGCCAATCTGCTAGGAGTGAGGTGATACCTCAGAGTTGTTTTGACTCCCATCTCTCTGATTATAAGAGATGTAGAACACTTTTTCATGTGTTTATTAATAGTTTTGATTTCTTTGGCTGAGAACTGCCTGTTCATGTCCCATGCCCATTTATCAATTAGAGAATGGCTTGATTTTTTGTACAATTGATTTAGCTCTTTGTAAATTTGAGTAATTAAACCTTTGTCAGAGGTTTTTATGAAGATTGTTTTCCAATTTGTTGCTACCCTTCTGATTTTAGTTACATTGGTTTTGTTTGTACAAAAACTTTTTAATTTGATTTAGTCAAAATAATTTATTTTACAATTTTTGACTCTTTCTAAGTCTTGCTTGGTTTTAAAACCTTTCCCTTCCCAAAGGTCTGACATGTTTTATGGCTGAGTTCATTCCATTCACATTCAGAGTTATGATTACCAGCTGTGTATTTCCCAGCATTTTGATTTCTGCTCCTTTTCCTGCCTTTTCTTCTTTCACTATTTCCTTCTACACCAATGTTTGCTTTTGAACAGTCCCCCTTGTTCCCACCCTTATTTTACTTCCCTTTCTACCCCCTTCCCTATTTATTCCCCCCTTATTGTCCCTGTAGTCTTTCTAATATTAACCCCCCCACCCCGCTCCCTCCCTCTCTTATACTGCTTCCCTCCCCACCAGACTGTTTGTTACCCTTCTACTCCCCTATAGGGTGCAAATCTATTCTCTACCCCCAATGGATTGGATTGCTTTTCCCTCTTTGAGTCACTTTCAAAGCAAGTAAAAGTTGAGTATTTCCTGTCTCTGACCTCTTTACCCTTCCAGTGTATTGATGTTCTCCTCCCTCCCACCATGAGCTTCTTTATGACATATAAATTTACCCCCATTTGTTTCTTTTCCCATTTCTTTTAATATTAACCTATTTTTAAGCTCTAGTTATATATATATATATATATATATATATGCATACTCATGCATATGTATTTTTGCATGCATATATCTATATACCTATTTATGTCTTGTCCTTTCATCCTATACAGTTTGTTGCTGTTCCCTCTAAGTATACTTCTTTTTGCTGCCCAGGTAATAACAACAGTTTTTAAGAGTTACCAATGACCTCTTTTCTTATAGGGATACATATCATTTTAACTCATTGAGTCCCTTAAAAATATTTTTTTGTTTTTCTTTTTTCCCCTCTTTTTTAATTACCTTTTGATGATTCTCTTGAGTTCTGTGCTTGGACATTGAATTTTCTGTTCAGGTCTGGTCTTTTCTTTACAAATTCTTGAAATTCTTCTATTTTGTTGAATGGCCGTACTTTCCCCTGAAAGAATATAGTCAGTTTTGCTGGGTAGTTGATTCTTGGTTGTAGACCTAGTTCCCTTGCTTTCTGGAATATTGTATTCCATGCCTTTCTTTTTTTCAGTGTGGATGTAGCCAGATCCTGAGTTATCCTCACTGTGGTTCCTTGGTATGTGAATGACTTCTTCTTGGCAGCTTGTAATATCTTTTCTTTGGTCTGATAGTTCTTGAATTTGGCTATGACATTCCTGGGTGTTGTCAGTTGGGGATTACATACAGGAGGTGATCTGTGGATTCTATCAATCTCCACTTTTCCCTCTTGTTCAAGGATTTCGGGGCAGTTTTCTTTAATAATTTCCTGTAATATAATGTCCAGGCTTTTTCTTTTGTCATGGTCTTCTGGTAGGCCAATAATTTTTAAATTGTCTCTCCTTGAACGATTTTCAAAATCCTCTGTTTTGTGAATGAGATGCTTCATATTTTCCTCATTTTTTTCATTCTTTTGGTTTTGTTTTATAGCATCTTGCTGCCTTGTGAGGTCGCTCAATTCAAGTAGTTGTATTCTGGTTCTTAAAGACTGGATTTCATCCTTAGTTTTTTGGTCATCCTTTTCCTTTTGGTCAGATTTTCTTTGGAGGTCATCTTTCATCTTCTTCACCTCATCTTTCATCTGCTTTGCCTCATTTTCCAGCTGGTTGATTTTGGCTTTCAAGACACTATTTTCTGTTTCCAGATGACTTATCTTAGTTTTTAAGTTCTTTTCCCAATTGTCTTCAGCCTCTCTTAATTGTGTTTTGAATTGCATTTTGAGTTCTTCCAAAGCCTGTATCCAATTCGCTGGGATTTCTGATTTTTCCTTTGCTGGGTCCTCCCCCTCTGTTTCATTCGCTCTTTGCTCATTACCTGTGCAGAAGCTGTCTATTGTAATTTCTTTCTTCTTTTTCTGTTGTTTGCTCGAGTTTACCCCTTCTTTGCTCCCTGTATTTGGCTGTGCTCTTGCTCCTCTCATTTTGTTTTGGTTTGGGGGCTGTCAGTCTCCCCTCTTGGAGCTTTGTCAGATCTCTTGGTACAGTCTCCAGGGGAGGGATGTTAGCTTCCCTGTCCTCTGGGGGCTTTTGATTGGATTGTGTTCAACTGGGTCAGGCTGTATGTGGTATGAAGCACTGAGGCTCTGAAGACTCCTGGAAGGCTGGGCTGCCCAGGCTCTCTCCAGTTCTCTCCAGCTGCTTCTCTGCTGTCTGCAAGTGCCTTTGCCAGCCTCCCTAAACTCTGAGGAGTTCTGATGGGATTAGTTCAACTGGATTGGTCTGGATGTGCCCCGAGGCAAGGGTGAGACTGGAGCCTGATGGAGGGACCCAGCCATGGCCCCTTCTCTCCCTGGCTTCCTCCCTGCTGTCCAAGCTGGATGCTCTGAACCCGGTGCCCTGCTGCTCATAAGGTGGACCCTGCAAACCAGCACCTTTGCCCGCTCAGAGGTTCCCGCTGCTGCTGGGGGCTTAGCCCTCTGGGTTGTGGGTCCTGGGACCTTCGCTCTGCCTTCCCCTTAGCCCTGAGTATTCTCGGATTCCGGCTTTTGGGGGGGCGTACCTTTTGATTTGAGTCCAGAAGGAGGGTTCCCCCCTTCTGTCCTGTTGTTCAGCTTGAATTTCAGTGCCGTAGGAGCATTCAGTCTGTATCGGTAAGGAAGGGTCTTCCATGAGGTCTGAGCTTTTGCTGCTTGCTAAGCCGCCATCTTGACTTTGCCCTCTAGTACTAACTTTTCAACAAATAAAAATTAGTAATTTTTTAGGCCTTGGCTATTCTATTTTAAATATGCCTAAACTATTATCCAAACCACATCTTTCTTTATTGTCCACAAGAATAAGAAATTTCATTAAATGCTTTCCTGTGAAATTTCAGTATATCAGTAGAATCCTCTTATTCTGTAATTATGTTGTTGATGAAGTCTTGTGGCACCTTAATGATTTCCACTTTCATTTCTGAATACTCCCACCCATTTCAAATAGAATATTCAAATTGAATAGGTGCCCATCAGGTGGGAAATGTTGAGAAATGTGGCTTATGAATGCAATGGAATTATTTCTAACAATAAGAAATGAGTAATATAAAAGATTTAGAAATATATAGAAAACTCACAAAAATTGATACCAAATTACATGGCCAAAACAAGGAAAATAATTTACATAATTAGCATAATAATTTGAGGGGAAAGGAATCTGAAGCAGCTCAGAATTTTGACTAAAACAGTTATCAGTCATGACTTTAGAAGCCTAATGATTAAGCATATCTTCTACTTTGTAGTAGAGAGATCTCTCTACTAGAAGTAGATTAGAAATAGAGAACCAGATATATATTCTCATATATAAAGATCTTAATTTGTGTTGTTAGACTATACATTTATTATGAGATAGAAGAAGTGGATAACCATGTATATAAAATAAATATGTGATATAAATATATGTATATATAACATACATATGCTATATAAAACACCTATAAAAGAGATACAAGATACCATGGGGAGGGAGGGAACCCCATTAGCTAGGTAATGGGCATACTAGAAAAGGCCTCATGTAGAAGAAAGCAAGTAAGTTGAAACTTGAAGGAATCAGAGAGTCCAAGAGCAGTATATAGGGAAGTACTATAATCTAGGCGAGAGTGCAACCAGGGCAAAAGATAGAGATGAGAAATAATGTGCCATGTGTAAGGAATGGCAACAAAACCAGTTCAATTATGTTATGTTGATTGGTAATGAATTCCAAAAATAGGTCAGCAGATAAATTAGAATTTACATCACCAAAATTAATTTTTAAAATCCTTCATAATTTCTCTATGTATTATCAAAACCATTTGTATCTATATATGAATATAGGTTACTTCCTCTACTAGATATATTCCTGAAAATCAATTTTATTAAGTGAACTATGGGAGCTTTTAACTGAATAGAACTTGGTAGCAAATATTTTATCAAAATTACTGTTTTAATCTTCAAAATTGGAATCATCAACCTAAATGTATCTTAGTAGTTTGTATTTTCATATATAGCATTGTCTTTTCTTAAAGTAGGGCACCACCATATGCAGAAAATTTGTGATTTTTTAAAAGTTCATATCTTGTAAATCCTTTTAATTTAAGCTTAAATTTCATGTTTAATCCCATTTCCATTATAACATAAATATACTTACCCAAAAAATGGAAAATGAAAGTGAATCACAGCTTTCCTACATGCTTGTATGGAAAATAAATTATGATTTTCTCTAAGGAAAAGCATTTAAATGTATTCTTTGAATCACACTCCATAGCTCTTTCCCGAAATAGTTTATACTAAACAGCTCCTTACCAAGTTTATATTTACCAATGTATTCATATGATTTCTTTCTTTTGTTGTTCCTCAATTTGGCAGCACAGACAGTACTCTATAGGCATGTCTTGGAATAGTTAGCCGTGCCATGCCAAGAGTTCACACAATGCTTAGGCCTGTTTTATTTCACAAAGAATGTGTGGGTTCTGCATGTGTTGGCACATTTGTATGAATGGCTGTAAAAACTCCACTAATGGCACAATATATTTGTCACTTGAAATTCTCAAAAAAAACCCAATGAATTCAAACAATGCCTCACTTTGCAAATATTTCTCTTTTAAATTTGTGGTTAAGAAAAACTCTAAGTGATGAATAAAAGAGGTTATGGGACCATACACTGGAATTAGAAGTAAACATTATGGGTAAAATGGCCATATTATTTTAGCCTTTATGGATTAATTCATACTCTGCTCATAATGGAGGACAAAGATGCAGCAAATAGTGTCAGCAAATGTGATGATTTATATCTCCCTAGCTGAATCATCAATGGATTTTTTAAACTGAGCATATGATAGTCTGACATTTTGCCCATAGCTTGTATATCGTGTGATCATGGTTTAAGGTAGAGAAAAGGAGACAAAAGAGAGGTGGAACTGATCCAAAAATTCCATAGTCATACACAATTTCTAAATAATTATGTAAACACCATTTACAAATGAGTCAGTTATCTAAGGTTTCACAATCATTTTAAAGAGCTCATAAAACCCTTCTCCTTATGTGAAGGAAAATGAATGGAAGGTTGTGGGTTTTTTCCTTTCCTCATCTTTTGAGAGTCCCAGGCAACATTGCTATAATTGAAGTCATTTTAAG
Source organism: Monodelphis domestica (assembly GCF_027887165.1). NCBI lineage: Eukaryota > Metazoa > Chordata > Mammalia > Didelphimorphia > Didelphidae > Monodelphis > Monodelphis domestica. The sequence goes on from NC_077230.1 coordinate 160,968,763, forward strand.
ATTTTACTGTATAAGCAAGGCATTTGCTGAAATGCCTTCATTTTAACCAATGCCAATCATGCTTATTTCTCAATTGGGGTGTTTGTTTTATCATCAAGAAGATTTTTCAAAATTCAGAATTTTCTTCATTTGTTAATGCTGGATTTAGGGGCTTCTCTGGGCTTTCTTTCCTTTCATCTTCTGTAGAAATATTCCAAATCATGCAGTAGTGGAGTATTAAATATCTAACATATAAACCAATTGAGAGACATATTGCATAAGTAGGTTTTAGAATATTATAATCAGGGGGCGGCTGGGTAGCTCAGTGGATTGAGAGCCAGGCCTAGAGACGGGAGGTCCTAGGTTCAAATCTGGCCTCAGCCACTTCCCAGCTGAGTGAACTTGGGCAAGTCACTTAACCCACATTGCCTAGCCCTTACCACTCTTCTGACTTGGAGCCAATACACAGTATTGACTCTAAGATGGAAGGTAGGGTTTAAAAAAAAAAGAATATTATCATCAATAACATACACAATAAGTGACAGAAAAGGTATCATTCAAGAAATCATCATAATAATATCTAACATTCACATAACACTATGTGACAGACCCTATACTAAATGCTTTATAATTATTACAGTTATGTATTATAGATAAAGAAGCATACTATTCTTATAGTGAATATGAGGGATGGAATTAGATTAAAAACTTAAGTACTACAATAAAACACAGAGAATATGGAAGGATATCCTTAAAAGTTTCCAGTTTAGATTCTCTAAGATGGATTTATATGAAGATATAGAACAGAATTCTAAAAGATCAGAATTTAAAGACTAGTTTCTGATCTATACTACTGAAATGGTGCGCACAGCAATGAGAATACAATATTTTATGTAACTGGGGGGGGGGGTTCAGTGGCAAAATAAGTTGGATATTTTGGTTTTAAGGCAGAATACTTATTATTGGGTACATATTAATAAGTAGTATGATATAGGACTGGTTTTATAAAGGAAGGAAGGAAGGAAGGAAGGAAGGAAGGAAGGAAGGAAGGAAGGAAGGAAGGAAGGAAGGAAGGAAGGAAGGAAGGAGGGAAGGAGGGAAGGAGGGAAGGAGGGAAGGAGGGAAGGAAGGAAGGAAGGAAGGAAGGAAGGAAGGAAGGAAGGAAGGAAGGAAGGAAGGAAGGAAGGAAGGAAGGAAGGAAGGAAGGAAGGAAGGAAGGAAGGAAGGAAGGAAGGAAGGAAGGAAGGAAGGAAGGAAGGAAGGAAGGAAGGAAGGAAGGAGAGAAGGAAGAAGAAACCTCTTGAGTAAACCAAGTGTCATGTTTCATCTTCAGTCTACTGGACTTGTTCTGTATCATTCCATCTATTGGAGTACTAAAGTCTTTCAATACTGTTTTTCTCTACATTGTTATTGTATAAATTGTTTTCCTGTTTCTGCTTACATAGCTCTGCATCAGTTCATACATGACTTCCCAATTTCCTCTGAAACTGTCCGTTTTGTCATTTCCTTTGGCATAAGAATATCCTATTATATCTGTAAGTATACAATCATTTGGAATAGAAAAGTTTTTTTTTAACTCTAAGATTTTGTCATTCTTTTCAATATAAATAAGATAAAACAATATATCACAATAGCAGTTTGCATAATAAAATGATGATATAATAAGAATTAGCATTTATATAGCACTCAAAGGTTTGCAAAGCACTTTACAAATATTATCTCATTTGATCCTCACAACAACCCTGGGAAGTAAATGCTTTTATTATGCTCATTTTATAGATGAGGAAGTTGAGGCAAGAAGATCAAGTGACTGCACAGGGTCACAAGGTAAGTGTCTTAAGCTAGATTTTAACTCAGATCTTCTTAATTTCAAGTCTAGACCCTAACCACTGCAATACTCACTTTCTTCCTATAGAAATGCTGATATGTAGTTTGTACTACGCCACAAAATTCTGTTAATTTTGGATCCTAATAATGTCTTTAAATTTGTTTCTATTAACTAAATCTATGTCTCTTTCCAAGTAAAAGGGAGTTAGCCAGCCACTCTATGGAGGGAAAATGAAAATGTTTTGAATGATATCTTCTAAGATGTTGAACATGAATTTAAAATAATCTACTAGTTCTTTCTGAAAATACCTAAAATATTCCCCATGCACACAGATGCCTGAAAATTAATCTACTTAACTCCCACAGAAAAATCTAATTGCTAACATTATTCATGGACTACCTTACTTGACCCTTTGGTGTACTCCAAAGACTCCAATGTGTATCACTGCCCCCCTTGAATCTAGTTCACTTGCTTTACTACACAATGAGGTAGTGTTCTTGGCTGACTTGAAGAATATAGGCTCTCACATCTGTAAATATGACCAACTGCTAATGAATTAATAGAGACTTGAGATGCTAAACTCAAGTTTTACTTCAAAGTAAATCACTTAAGTAGTTGAATACCAGTTAGTGGTTCAGAGAAGACATATTTCACTAATGGATCTGATGAGAAATAAGGGGAACGAGCATAGCACTTAGTTCCTGGTAGAATATGAATATTCAAGTGCTTATCCTTCAAAGAAGTAAAATGGACTATAATAATAATAACATTTATAGAGTACTTTGAAATTTCCACAGTGCTTTACATTTATTTTATTTAAGCACAAAGCAGATAGAGCAATGAAATTGCTGTTATTCAGTTGTTTTTCAGTTATGTTCAGCTCTTCATTTGGAGTTTTTGGCAAGTAGATTGCCATGCTTTTCCATTTCCTTCTCCAGCTCATTTTAAATATAAGAAAACTGAGACAAATCGGGCTATGTACCTTGAACAGAGTCACTCATGTAGTAAGGGTCTGAGACCAGATTTGAACTCAGGAAGATGACTACAGGGCCAGCATTCAATATATCCACTGGACCATCTCAATGCCCTCAATGAAAACACACCTTCTTTAATTTTCATCCAGCCTCTGGATACCGCCAAAGTCAGTCACAGGAGGACCACCATCACCACTACGCCAACCACATATCCACAGACACACAAATATGGAATGGCCACTCAATTCAGGTCACCCAGAAGACTCTGAGTAGATGAGGGCAGGCGAGGAGAATGGTCTGTCAGAGTTCTCCCTAGTGAAAAGTCTATGTAACTGTGGTCTGACCTATATGCTAAGACAATCTGAGCATAAAACAATTTAGGAGAGAATTGTGAAATCCAAGACGTGCACATTTGGCTGTCTGTCATTTTCCTTAGCAGAGGCAGAAGAAATTAACAAAGCTAAGTCATTCTTAGGAGAAGCTTAACAACCCATAATTCTCTTCTATGTCTTGCCAAGAATTAGGTGATAATTTAATTTCATCTTTTAATTTAATAGAAAAGCACAGCATTGCATGTGATAGTGGCTCACTAGGGCACAGCACTGTGCATATAATGTTCTGACTCTAGCAGAGAGGTATTAAGTTTCTTGGGAGCTTTACATGAAACTCAATGTACAAAGAGTTTCCTTGACACATTGGTTCCCTGGGGCCAGAGCCTCAACCTATAGACTTCTGTGGGGAAATATTTTCTCTGTATTTCAAACAACTTCCTCCCCATAGAGCCCAAAAATAATATATCCAGAAATGCCTCGTAGGCACAGTGGATGAATGTTAATGAAGTTTGGCAAAAATCAAAGTTTTGTCATATAAGTTACAACCTGGTTACAAATAAGGCTAGAGTAAGTGAAAATTGTCTGAAGAACAAAGGTAAATAAGATTCTCCTACATCAAGTTTCACTTGGGGCTGACTTTGACATATACTGCAGGGGACTCTGGTTTGAGGAAAACATTTAATTTCTCCCCCTCTTCCTGCCAAAGAGTACTAAAATTGGTTTTTCCTCGGTTTGTATATGTAATAGGATTATTTACCTGGCTAGTTGCATGGCTAATAGGGTTAACATCCTGTACCTGTCATCTGGAGGGATAATATACAAATCTGGTTTAAAGGGCCGAATCACTGAGGTTTTACATTCTATTGCTTAAATTCTTTTTGGAACCTGATTCCTGAAGGATTAGAATTGAATAGACTGTAACTAAGCTTATTGTGTTAACAATATGATCAACACAATGTGAAATTTATTTAGAATTTTCAAATTCTGGATATTTAAAAAAAAACCTATTGTTCCCAGTCATCTGTGACAGTACTGTTAAGCTGTAAAATAATCATTTTTGCTCAACTGCTCAATTTTGCTCAAACAAAGAATGTAGTGCTCTCCTCATTAACTTTCTAAACTACTGTACCCCTGACTATTTTAATGAAATAATAAGTATCAGCTTTAGTAAACATTGTATATACAAAGATATGCTATAAACATGTATTATACTTCTTTTGAGGGTCCTAAGGAGTCTGAGCAAGACATTTAAAATACAGAATTCTTCCTACTAAAGAGTTTGCATTATGAAAGGAATACAAATAATTTGCTAAGAATTCCTGAAGAAACAGAAGCGTTATGAAATTTTGTGGCAACATTATCTAAAGTATCAATCAATTGGTATTTATTCAGTTCGTGCTTTGGACTCAGAAGAGTATTAAATATTCTAAAGATAAAGGAGCATAAGGCCAAGATCCCTGCTCTCAGGTAGCTTATAATTAAAGTATAAAGACTGACAGACATTAAATAGCAACTTACAAAACTTGGGATAAGGATGGGGGCAACGCTAGTCAGTATAATACTAAAGACTAAGTTGTGTTCCATGATAATAAGTGCTATAGGGAAACAGAAGAGGTGATTACTAAGGGCTGATGTAGTCAGGGAGACTCCATAAGATGAGGTTGGACTTAATATGGGCCTGGAAAGATGAGAGATATTTGATTAAACAGAAGAGATCAGGAAAGGCATCATATTTGAAATGAAGAACATGATTGGAGGCATGGAAAAGGTATTCAATTGTTTATTCTCTTCCTCATAGACTGAATGTTATAATATCATCACCCCATCCAGGAAACTCTCCAGGAATTCTCTTATGGGTGGGAATATTTTTTTTCTCTTTTCTACAACAAAAGTGAACTTTTTTTTTCCTTCTAAAAGGCTCTATATAATGTTATATATATATATATATATATATGTACATATATATACATATATAATCTATATATGTTCTCTTGATACTTTTCATTTTGTTCTTTATAATCTCATGTAGGGTTTTCCATGTTTTTTTTTTAATTAACCTGCTTGTCATTGATGCTGATTTTGAACCTGATGCTGGCTATTTAGTTCTCTAAATATATAGACAGCTGATTCCAAAATGACTCTTTGGTAGAGGCACACATGCAAAGGACAGAAGCTGGAGATGGATCATGTCAGTCAAATGAAGATTCCATTTGGAATGTGACTGGGAAACAGTTGGAGGCAAGAGCCAACTGCTTGACTGGATTTGAGGTCTTTGGGCTGATGGTGTTGACCCTGAAGGAAGGATCTGGTTTTATCTCCAGGACTTGGGATAATGAAGTTGGAGGTGATCTGGCTGATTTGAAAGGAAAAGGAAAAGGACAATAGTCCTCATATATCTCTCTGACTGCTGTTTCATGCTAATGACTGAATTGCCATTTCTGTCAATATCCTCCAACCTAATACTCATTGTAGATAATAGGGAAAACCCTATCCCTCTTACCTTTTCCTCCACCCTTGTCCTGTCTTCCACAAATAAACCCCTTGTTTAACAAAGAAGATTAAGAACTATTTCATTGAAACCTCACAGCTCACACTGAGTGACTTGAAGGAGACTGAAGACTGAAGAAGGGGGGAGGGTAGGCTGAAAGGCATCTGAAGAGGGAGGTACAAAAGGGAGGAGGGTAGGCAAAAAGAAGATAACTACCTGATCTATTAGTTATCTAGTATACACCCTCAAAATATCTTCTATTACAACTCCCATCAATAACCAAATGTGTTCTACATTTTAATAATTGTGTTATTTAGTACTCATTAATCCTAGTGAATTCTATTTCTTTTTTTCAAGTCCATTGCTAAGCATCTATGATGTTATTAGTAGCAATATACAGAATTAGTTGCCCTGCCTACTAATTATAAGGCACTGCTAAATATTGGGAATGCAAAGAGAGGCAAAACCAGTACCTGATCTCAAAGAGCTTACAATTAAATGGTAAGAAATAACTGGCAAAAAATACACTATATATGTGTGTGCATTATTATTATATATAATGTGATATAAATGATTAATACATCATTTATTATAGTTCTAATAACAAAACAATATATTATAAATTATACTTATGTTATTATACTGTATATATACATAATAAATCATCTCAGAGGGAAGAAAATATTCAGATGAATCAGAAAAAGCTTCTTGTAGATGGGATTTTTTAAATTTCATTTTTCCCTAATTGAATGTAAAGAACTTACAACACATCAGAATTTCTATATAAGACCAAAAAAGTCCAGTAGCAAGAATTAGAAAGAGAAATTCCATATAAAATCACTATAGACAGTATAAGATACCTGGGAATCCACTTGCTAAGGCAAACCCAGGAATTATATGAACATAGTTACAAAACATTTTTCACACAAATAGTCAGATCTAAACAACTGGAAAAATATTAACTGCTCATGGATAGACCAAGATAATATGATAAAAATGATAATTCTACCCAAATTAATTTACTGATTCAGTGCTATAACAATCAAACTACCAAATAATTATTTTATAGAACTAGAAAAAATAATAACAAGAATTCATCTGAAAGAACAAAAGGTCAAAAATATCAAGGGAACTAATGAAAAAAAATGTGAAGGAAGATGGCCTAGCAGTATCAGATCTCAAACTGTACTATAAAGTAGCAATCATCAAAACAATTTGGTACTGGCTAAGAAATAGAACAGTAAATCAATGGAGTAGATAAGACACATAATATATAGGGGTAAGAGACCTTAGCAAGCTAGTGTTTGATAAATCCAGAGATCCCAGCATCCCAGCTTTTGGAATAAGAACTCACTATTTAACAAAATCTGCTGAGAAAATTGGAAAACAATATGGGAGAAACTAATATAGAACAATATCTCACACCATATACCAAGATAAAGTCAAAATGGATATATGTTTTAGATATAAAAAATGATACCATAATTAAATTAGGAAAACATAGAATAGTTTACCTGGCAGATTTGTGGAGAAGGGAAGAATTTATAACCAAACAAGAGACAGAGGGTATTATAAGATATCAAGTGGATAGTTTTGATTATATTAAATTAAAAAACTTTCATATTAACAAAATTAACATAACCAAGACAACATATATGAACAAGCAATTTTCAGATGAAAAAATCAAAACCATCAATAATTATATGAAAAAAATGTTCTAAATCACTCTTGATTAGTGAAATGCAAATTAAAACTATATTGAGGTATCACCTCACACCTGTCAGAATGTCCAATATGGCAGTAAAGGAAAGTGATAAATGTTGGAGGGAATGGAACAAAATTGGGACACTAATGCATTGTTGATGGAGTTGTCAACTGTTCCAACCATGCTGGAGAGCAATGTGGAATTATGCCCAAAGGACTATAAAACTGTGCCTAACATTTGATCCTGTAATACCACTACTGGGTCTGTATCCCAAAGAGATAATAAAAAAGAGAAAAGGATTTACTTGTACCAAAATATTTATAGCATCTCTTTTTGTAGTGGCAAAGAATTGGAAATCAGGGGGATGTCCATCAATTAGGGAATGGCTGAACAAATTGTGTTATATGTTAGTGTTGGAATACTATTTTGCTACAAGAATTGATAAACAAGATGACATCAGAAAAAGCTGGAAAGAACTGCAGTAACTGAGGCAGAGAGAAATAAGCAGAACTGGGAGAACACTGTACAAAGTAACAGAAATATCATATAATGATCATTTGTGAAAACTTGGCTTCTCTCAATAATGCAATGATCTGGGACAATCCTGAAAGACTTATGCTGGGAAATGCTGTGCAATTCCAGAAAAAGAACGCTTGAAGTCGTCTTTCTCATCAGCATATTTATGGTTTTATTTGGGGGTTTGGGCTATGTAGGAGTTTTCTCTTACAACAATGACCAATATGGAAGAGTGTTTTGCATGAAGATAAAATAATTTTTAAAAGAATGTATTAAGCATAAAGAAGTTTTCAATTATTTTCAAAGAATGTTGTCTTGAATTCTCTCCCTCCATGCCTAACCCCCAACTCCATTGAGATAGTAAAGCAATCTCATATAGATTTTTACTTGTGTAATAATTTAAAACATTTCCCCATAAGAATCCTTTTGTGAAAGGAAACTTAAATAGAAAAAAAATTAAGAAAGTGAAAAAAGTTTGCTTTGTTATAGATTTAGATTCTATCAGTTCTTTTTCCCTGGAAGCAGATGGAGTTGCTGTGTTTGTTTGTTTTTTTTATCATGAGTCATTTGGAATAGTTTTGGATTATTGTATTGCTTAGAATAGTTGCTATTCACAGTTGTTCACTGTAAAATATTCCTGTCATTGTACAATGTTTTCCTGGTTCTACTTATTTCACTCTGCTTCGATTTATGTCTTTACAAGTTTTTCTGAGCTCCTCCTGCTTGTCATTTCTTATAATGGAATAGTATTCCATTACTATATTATAATATATATGTAATATATATTATATACTATAACTTAATCAGCATTTCTCCAGTTCACGGGTATACCCTCACTTTCTAATTCTATATCTCCCTAAAAAGAACTGCTTTAAATATTTTTGTATATATATGTCCTTCTCCTTTTCTGTTTTTTTTTAATCTCTTTGATAAACAAACCTAGTAATAGCATTGCTGGGTCAAAGAGTATATACTGCTTTATAGCACTTTGGGCATAGATCCAAATTGCTGTCCTAAATGACTAAGGAAGTTCACAACTTCCCCAACAGGATATTGTTATGTAAACTTTCCCATACCCTCTCCAAGTTTTGTCATTTTGCTTTTCTGTCATAATAGCCAATCTGAGAGTTGGGGGTTATTTTAATTTGTATTTCTCTAATTGATAGAGATTTAGAACATATTTTACTTGACTATAGAGAGATTTAATTACTTTGAGAACTGTCTGTTTATATCCATTGATCATTTATTATTTAGAGAATGACTTGTATTCTTATATATTTAAATTATATCTCTATGTAATTGAGAAATGAGACCTTTACTACAGAGACTTGTAAAAAATGTCTACCATTATGATTACTATATATTACTTTCCATCCTACTTATTTTTGTTTGGTTTCTGATCCGCTCCCAATTTGCTCTCTTTTCTATCAGTCCTACCCTCTGTCTTTTATCCTCTCCCCCTCCTACTTTCCTATAGGGTAAGAGTTTTCTATACCCAATTGATTGTTTATATTAAAAGATGAGATTTTAGCTGAGACTTGACAAAAGCCAGGAAGCAGAGTTGAGGTAATGAGAATTGCAGATATAAGGGACAAACAATAAAAATGTATGGGAGTTGGGAAATGGAGTGTTTTGTGCCAGGAATAGTAAAGAGGCTAGTGTCAAACACTGAATACACTAAGGGGAGTTACGTAAAAAGATTGGAAAGACTGGAAGAGGACAGATCATAGAGAGTTTTAAAAGTCAAAGATAGGATTTTATATTTGATCCTGGAGGAAATAAATACTACTGGAGTCCATTGAGATTTGGGGAGTTAACATGGTCAAACTTGTAATTTATAAAGATTAATTTAATAATGGTGAGTAGAGAATGAATTGGAGTGGAGTCTTGAGATAAGGAGAGCACCCAAAAGGCCCTTGCATGCAATGGTCTAAGCGTGGGATAATAAGGGCCTGTCCTAGGGTAGTGGCAGTGTCAGAAGAGAGAAGGGGGTATATGTGAGATATTCTAAAGTGTTAAATTCAGCAGGACTCAGCAACAGGTGATATTTGGGGAGTGACAAACCAATGATAACAGTTAGGTTATGAACCCAGGTAACTGGAAGGATGATGAATGTTCCTGACAATAATAGGGAAGTTAGTAAGAAAGAATAATTTCTTGAAAAAAATATTCATGATAAATAGATGTAAGTCTATTATATAAACCTACAAACTCATCTCTCAAAATTGAACCATATTTTTACCATATTTGTCCATTTTTCCTATGTCCATCTTCACTTTGACATCACCACATAACAAGGTATATTTATGTAACTTGGTTTAGAGAATCTTATCATGTTCTATAAGCCTCAACAAAAGATGCTGATCTATATATTCTCTCCAAAAATCTTCATTGTGAGTATAGGTCTAGTTATTGTATTTAATTGTTTTGCCCATAATCAACACAAGCAACAAAGGTCAGATGTACATGTGACACAAAAAATTCTATACCTCATTGCCTCTGGGCATCTGATGATGTCAGCATACCAGATCTGGCTCTCCAATGAGAACTTGAGTGATTCTTCTGTCTAACTGTAACTTTTGTATCTTTTGGTAAAAAACATAAGGAAAACATTAACACTGATGTTTTTTCCCTGTAACATGCCAATTGGATGATTCCAAATTTAAA